>NC_057713.1:112698860-112746626 GCF_004010195.1 Chiloscyllium plagiosum | reverse complement strand
ATATCACACAGGTATATGAGAGGTGTTCTCTCCAAAATGGGCTTTGGGGAGGGAATTTGCAATTGGATCAGACTGCTCTACACCAGCATTGTCAGTGCAGTCTCAATCAATGGGTGGGAATCAGATAGCTTCCCAGTCAGATCTGGAGTCAGGCAGGGCTGCCCTCTCTCTCCTGCCTTGTTTGTGTGCTGCATAGAGCCATTTGCCGAGTCCATCAGGAAGGATGCGAGCCTGAGAGGGGTGACTATTCCTGGCAGCAGGGGCCTGCAGGTTAAGGCCTCCCTGTACGTGGATGACGTCGCCGTTTTCTGCTCGGATCCGCTGTCCGTGCGCAGACTCATGCACATATGTGACCAGTTCAAACGGGCCTCAGGGGCCAAGATAAACCGAGGTAAGAGCGAGGCCATGCTCTTCGAGAACTGGGCCGACCGATCTCGATCCCCTTCACCGTCAGGACCGACCACCTGAAGGTGTTGAGTATTTGGTTTGGTGGGGCTGGGACGTGCGCCAAGTCTTGGGAGGAGCGTATCAGCAAAGTGAGGCAGAAACTGGGCAGATGGAAGCTACGGTCACTTTCCATCACGTGAAAAAACCTGGTCATCAGGTCTGAGGCACTGTCGTTGCTGTTATACGTGGCACAGGTCTGGCCGATTTTCAGAACCTGTGCCGCTGCAGACACCCGGGCCATCTTCCAATTTATATGGAGATCAAAGATGGACCGGGTCCGAAGGGACTCGATGTATAAAGATCTGGGCAATGGGGGAAAAAATACACCCAATGCCACCCTCACCCTGATGGCCACTTTTGTCTGTTGGCTGCATCAATCTGTGCGTGGATTCCCAGTACATAAGCACCAAGTGTCACTACGTACTGAGGTTCTACCTATCCCTGGTGTTGTGAAGGATTGGCCTTGCCTCGCTGCCGCGGAACGCTCCGCGTAGTTGAACCGTTCCGTATCACCTGTCCTTTGTGGAGAAGTTTATGAAGAAAAATACCTTTGACCACATGTCCATCAGGAAGTGGTCAGCACGTAGTGTCCTTCAGACCCTTCAGGAAAAGGAGAAGGCGGATCCTATCGAGTGGTTCCCTGAGCAGAGTGTCAAAGTCATTTGGCAGAATGCCTCATCACCAGAACTTTCCATCAAGGACCAAGACATGGCTTGGCTGGTGGTGAGAAGGGCTCTGCCTGTGAGATCCTTTATGCACGCCCAGACTCTCAGTCACACCGCACGCTGCCCTCGAAGCGGCTGCGGGGGGGACGAGACTGTCACACACCTCCTTCTGGAATGTGCCTACGCAGAAAAAGTATGGAGAGGAATGCAGTGGTGTTTGTCAAGGTTCGTCCCGAGCAGCTCCCTGACGCAGGACTCTGTGCTCCATAGTCTGTTCCCCGGGCATACAGACCTGTATATACAAATGATAAATTCTGATCTCTGTATGCAAAGAAATGGAATGTTTACGTATGTACGGCATGACCAACTGTACAGACCATCAAACTATTTTATGAATAAAGTATATTTTGAAATTAAAAAAATACTTTTCTCTCCTTATAGATGCTGCCAGACCTGCTGAGATTTTCTAGTATTTTCTCTTTTGGTTTCAGATTCCAGCATCCACAGTAATTTGCTTTTATCCAAGTCAACAGGGAAACTGAGAGGTATGTAGACATTGAGAGATCACAAATAATAGGAGAAGGCAGCTACCTATACTGTTGAAGGAAGACAAAAGATGACGTGTGCTCCTCATAGTGTTAGATGGAATTAGCTGAGAATCCTCCAGTATCTATTAATTGCTTGGTAGGAATAAATGTTTAATTGGAGCATGGAAGTGTTACTGCATTATGCCATTATATACTTCACTTGTGTAATCTCAGACATGCTGACACTAACAGGGCGATGAAAGCTGATCAGACTAGAAGAAGTGAAAAAAATTAAAAGGTAATTATAAATTACTGGGCCACAAAAATGTGAAAACATCAGCCAGCAAATAAAGTATGCAAGAATAAAGCAGTTGATTGAATCTGTTATGTTTCCCATGGGAATTAAGAATAACCATGTAAACTAAACAAGTTTGAATGTGTCCAGAAGATGAAATACCTTAGCAGATTTCTTTCAATGACAATGATTGTATTTATGTAATCAATTCAGAAGTGGTCAAAACTTTCAGAAACTCTCCAATATAGAGACATTTTTCTATGTCCCACCTATTGCACTGATGGCAGTTGTGACAGTCAAATACATAGAGTCATAGATCTATACAGCATGGAAATAAACACTTTGGTTGACTCATCCATGCTGACAAGATATCCTAAATTAACCTAGTCCCATTTGTGAGCATTTAGCCCATATCCCTTTAAACCCTTCCTATTCATATACCCATATAGATGGTCTTTGAATGTTGTAATTGTACCAGCCTCCACCACCTCCTCTGGCAATTTATTCCATACACACACCATCCTCTGCGTGAAAAAGTTGCCCCTTAGGTCCTTTTAAATGTTTCCCCTCTCACCTATGACATCTAGTTTTAGATTTCCCTCCTTTGGGGAAAAGACCTTGTCTATTCACCCTATAATTGTCCCTTGTGATTTTATAAACCTCTATAAGGTTACCCTCAGCCTCTGACACTCTGGGAAAATAACCCCAGCCTATTCAATCTCTCCCTTTGGCTCAAACCCTCCAATCCTGGTGGTATCCTTATAAATATTTTACTGAACGCTTTCAAGTTTCAATTGTCAAAACCAGAAGATTATGAGCAAACATAATGGAAAAAAAACACATTGGGGATAGGGCTGGGGTGAGACAGAGAAGAGCACTCAATGGATGGAACTAAGGGTGTGGGCTGGGTTAGTATTTCACCTTTTATTCTTAGTAATATAACTGTCTTGGCAAAAACCTGCTGCTATGATGCATCAAGTCTTAATAGTGCTGAAAGATTTTCAGATTACCAACAGTGTGGAAACAGGCCCTTTGGCCCAATAAATCCACACCAACCCCCTGAAAGAGTAACCTACCCAGTCCCATTTCCCTCTTGCTAATGCACCTCACACTATGGGCAATTTAGCATGGCCAATTCACCTAGTCTGCACATCTTTAGACCTGTGGGGGGAAACCCACACAGACAGTTACCCAAGGCTAGAATTGAACCTAGGACCCTGGTGCTGTGAGGCAGCAGTGCTAACCACTGAGCCACCATGGGTCAGTTTCCTAAAGCCCCATGTTATAGAGTTAACCAGGAATTTTAAATCTGGTGATGCGTAATGAAGTAGCTTTAGTGAACAGTCCCAAAGTAAAAGACCATTTGGGAACTGTGACCATAACATGGCAGAATTTAGCATTACATTTGAGAGGGAGAAACTTGGTTCGGCAGCAAAGCTTGAACAAGGGTAATAACATATGGCAAAGGTGGCCGGAGTGGATTGGGAAAGGAGTTTAGCAAAAGAGACAGTTGAGCAAAGGCAGGTATACAAGAAAATAGTTCGTGGCTTACAGTGAAATTATATCCCGGTGAGGAAGGAGGAGTCTAGGACGGGGACAAACAGATCCGAGTCAACCAAAGAAATTAAGGATAATATCAAATTAAAAGAAAGAAAACATACTGTGTGGCAAAGATTAATGGTAAAACAGAGCATTAGATAAGATTTAAATGCCAACAAAAGATGACCAAAAGATGAGAGGAAAATAAACTATACACATTAGCAAGTAACGTGAAAATAGACGATAAAGGCTTTTTAAAATATCTTAAAAGGAAAAGAGAGGTCGAAGTGAACATGGACTGCATTTGGAATATTGAAAACAGTTTTGGGCCCAGTATCTAAGGAAGTATGTACTGGCCTTGGAGGGGGTCCAGTGGTGGTTGACAAGAATGAATCCAGGAGTTTGTCATAGGAGGAGCTATTGAGGACTCTAGGTCTGTACTTGATGGATTTTAAAAGGATGGAGGATTAAATCAGAATACTGAGAGACTTGGATAGTGTGGCTGTGGAGAAGATGTTTCTACTGGTAGGAGAAGCTAAGACCTAAGAGCACAGCCTCACAGTGAAGAGATGAGGAGCAATGTCTTCAGCTAGAGGGTGGTGATTCAGTGGAGCTCATTACTACTGAAGGCTATGGAGGTCAAGACATAGAGTCATAGATTCATACAGAGTGGAAACAGACCCTTCGGTCCAACTCGTCTGCGACAACCAGACTTCCCAAACTGATATAGTCCCATATCCTTCTAAATCCTTCCTCTTTATATACCCATCCAGATGCCTTTCAAATATTTTAATTGTACCCACCTTTACAAGTCATTGAGTGAATTTAAAACAGATAGGTTCTTGATCAGTGAGGGTATTGTAACAATCATATCTCAGAGTTTTTTGGGAAGCTCGGGAAGAGATTGCTGGACCCCTTGCTGATATATTTGTATCATGGATAGTCACAGGTGAGGTGCTGCAAGTCTGGAGATTGGCTAATGTAATGCCATTATTTAAGAGAAGTTGTAAGGAAATGTCAAGGAACTATAGACCAGTGAGCATGACATCAGTGTTGGGGAAGGTATTGGGATTCTGGGGGGTAGGATTTACATTTGGAAAGGCAACGACTGATTAGGATAGTCAACACAGCTTTGTAGGTGGGAAATCCTGTGAACATAATTGAGTTTATTTGAAGAAGTGACAAAGAAGATTGATGAAGGCAGAGTGATAGTGATTGTCTATCTGGACTTCAACAAGGTATTTCACAAGGTTCTGCATGGTAGACTGGTTAGTAAGGTTAGATTACATGGAATACAGGAGGAACTACTCAACTGGATTCAAAATTGGCTTGTATGTAGGAGATAGAGGGTGGTACAGAGGATTGCTTTTCAGACTGGAGGCCTGTGACCAGTGGTGTGCCACAAGAATCAGTGCTGCGTCCACTGCTTTTCATCATTATATAAATGATTTGGATATAATTAGTAAGTTTGCCGATGACACCAAAATTGGTGGTGTAGTGGACAGTGAAGAAGGTTACCTCAGAGCACAACAGGATCTTGATTAGATGGGCCAATGGGCCAAAGAGTGACAGATGGAGTTTAATTTAGATAAATGTGAGGTGTTGCATTTTGGTAAGGCAAATCAGGCCAGGACTTATACACTTAATGGTAAGGTCCTGGGAGTGTTGCTGAACAAAGAGATCTTGGCATGCGGGTTCATAGTTCTTTGAAAGTGGAGTTTCAGGTAGGTAGGATAGTGAAAAAGACCTTTGGTATGATTCCCTTTATTGATCAGTGCATTGAGTATCAGTGTTGAAATGTCAGGTTGTGGCTGTACAGGACATTGATGAGGCCACTTTCAGAATACTGCTTTCAAATCTGGTCTCTCTGCTATAGCAAGGATGGTGTTAAACTAGAAAGGGTTCAGAAAAGACTTACAAGGATGTTACTGGGACTGGAGGGTTCAAGATACGGGGGAGATTGGATTGTTTGGACTTTTTCCCTGGAGTGTCGGAGACTACAGGGTAACCTTATGGAGGTTTATAAAATCATGAAGGGCATTGAAAGGGTGAATAGCCAAGCTCTCTTTCCCAACGTAGAAGTGACCAAAACTAGATGACATAGATTTAAGGTAAGAGGGGAAAGATTTAAAAAGAACCTGAGGGGCAATTTGTTCACACAGAGGGTGGTGCATGTATGGAACAAGCTGCCAGAGAAAGTGAGGAAGGCTAGTACATTTACAGCATTTAAAAGGCATTTGGATGGGTACGTGAATTGGAAGGGTTTAGAGGGATATGGACCAAATGCTGGCAAATGGAACTAGATCAACCTAGGATATATGGTTGGCATGGACAAGTTGGTTCAAAAGATCTGTTTCCCTGCTGAACAACTCTGTGACTCGAAGTGTTACGGAGAGAGATCAGGAGAATGGGTTTGAGAAACATAACAGCCATTATTGAATGGCGGAGAACACTTGATTGGTCGAGTGGCCTGTTTCTGTTAAAATTAGAAGAAGCACGTGTGAAGGGTCCAACATAATGGAGCCAGCAGCAGTGACTGAGTTTGTGGTCTGTTGTAAACGATAGGTATGTGTTATGAATCCTCCCAGTGTGTACAAAAGCAACCAGTGGAGTAATGTGCAATTTTACACTCCTTGTGTGTTGGGAGGAGCTGTGTTGGACTGGGATGGACAAAGTTAAAAACACGCAACATCAGGTTCTCGTCCAACAGGTTTATTTGGAAGCATTAGTCATGGCACTAATCTTTCGTTATAAATTGTGCTATTATCCTGCTCCACAGCTACCGGATGAAGGAGCAGTGCTCTGAAAGCTAGTGCTTCCAAATAAATGCTCTCCTTACGGGTAGTTCTCCTATAACATAGTAATTGTGTTCTAATGCAACTTGGTGTATTTGAAAATCATGCAATATAAGTAATTGGGCCAATGGGAAAAGCAGGGTTGGAGGTGAACCACAAAATATCAGTAAAAATCAAAACAAAAATAGTTAGCCTAACAAATGATAGCAGAGTTTAAGTAAATCTTTAAATCATGTATTTTAATGTGTACTTAACACTTGAATACTAAGGTTACTGATGACAACACTGTATCTTTCACGAAACTCTTCACCAGAAAGCATGCAGGCTGACCACGTGATACTGATGCACAAGTCAGGGTTGTCCTCAGGTTAGAAATAAGGTTACTTCTAAACGTAGACTACAATTTCCAGTTTCGAGGCTTGAAGAGCTGATTTTTTGCATTCCCGTTTTAGCTGAACACATTGAATTTGCATTTTGCAAACAGGATCCTGAGGCTGTTTTGCTGTTCAGCTGGTGCCAGGGTTCATAAAATTATTTGGTTACAGAATCTTACTTTTGTCACTATCAGGTGCATATTTCCTTGAAAGTCGAATCGTAGGTAGATAGGATAGTGAAGAAGGCATTTGTTATTCATCCTTTATTAGTCACAGCATTCACTATAGGAGTTTGGAGTTCATTTTGCGGCTGCACAGGACGTTGGTTCGGCCACTTTTGGAATGTCACGTGCAATTCTCATTTTCTTCCTATCGGAAGGATGTTGTAGAAATTGAAAGGGTTCAGAAAAAATTTACAATAGGTTTAGGGTGAGAGGGGAAAGATATTAAAGGGACCTAAGGGGCAACTTTTTCATGCAGAGGGTGGTGTGTGTATGGAATGATGTTTTATCATAGTCACCAGTCTAGTTAAGCGTCTAAGTGTTTGGATATAAGAGTTTATTAAAATGTAGCATGGTTTTGTTAAGGGGGGGTCATGTCTGACAAACTCGATTGAATTTTTCAAACTGGACTTCAGCAAGGCTTTTAATAGGGTCCCACACCGGAAACTGATGGAAAAGGTAAGAGCCCATGGGATCCAGAATTGGCTGAGTGGCAGGAAGCTGAGGATGCGTGTTGAGGTCCCGTTTTTGTGACTAGAAGCCTGTGTCCAGTGGGGTTCCACATGGATCAGTATTGGGGCCCTTGCTCTTTGTGGTATATAATGAATGATTTAGACTTGAATGTAGGAGAGTTGATCAGTAACTTTGTGGATGATATGAAAGTTGGTGCCAAGGTACGTAGCGAGGATGGTAGCCTTAGATTACAGGAGATGTAGATGGGCTGGTCAGATGGACGAATCAATGGCAAATGGAATTCAATGTGGGATAATGTGTATGAGAGGACAAGCAAGGCAAGGGAATGCATGATACATGGTAGGACCCTGGGACCAAGGATTGCAGGGATCTTGGAATGCATGTATACTGATCCCTTAAAATAGCAGATCAAGTCGATAACGTGCTTAAGAAAGCATATGGGACATTTATTAAACAAGGCTTAGGCTTTAATAGTGACCCTTCTTCAGAACTCAGTGGACCTTAAAACATTAACTCTGCTTTCTCTCCACAGATGTGGCTGGAGTTTTTCCAGCAATTTCTGTTTTTGTTTCTGATTTCCAACACCCAGAGTTCTTTCCGTTTTTTATTTAAGGCAAATGGTATGTTAGCCCTTATAGTGAAAGGAGCAGGTATGTCTTGCTGCAATTGAACAGAACATTGGTGAGATCACACCAAGAATGTTGCTTGCGGTTTTAGTCTCCTTATCTGAGGCCAGATGTTCTTGCTACAGGGGGATTACAGTGAACCTCAGATAGCGGGACTGACATAGGAAGACTGCTTGAATTGACTAGGATTATATTTGTTGGAGTTCAGAAGAATGAGGGGAGACCCTGTAGAAACCTATAAAATCCTAAATGGACTAGACAGAGTAGATGCAGGAAGGATGTTCTGATTGGTGGGAGATTTCAGAAGCAGGGTCACAATCTAAAGATAGAGGGAAAACCATTTAGGTTTGAGGTGAGGAGAAATTTCTTTACCAAGAGTGCCTGTAAAATTCACTAATACAGAAAGCAGATGAGGCCAAAACATTGTATGATTTCAAGAAAGATTTGGAAGTAGCATTTGGAGCTAAAAGATCAAAGGAAATGGGGGAAAAGCAGGAACAGGCTTTGAACAGGCTAGAGTTGGATGATAGGTCATAATCATAATGAATGGTGGAGCAAACTTGAAGAGTTGAATGGCCTACTCCCGCTCCTATATTCTATGTTCTTATGATCAGTTTTCTAGACAGAACTGACCATAGTGCCTCATGAGGCTCATACTTAAGGGAGTATTTTTGATTATAACTGTGCCCTGCTAGAACAAGACCTCCAGAATGGCCAACTATCAGACACCATGACATCATAATGCCAGTGACCATCAGGTTCACCAAAACGATGAATTTCTTTGCCTCTGACTCCTTTTGGGGTTCTGTTGTTGGTATCCGCTGCATTTCACAATCTACTGCCCAGAAGTGCATATCTTAGATGCCTGATGTCTTGTTTGCTAGACTGTACCAGTCTACTTGCTAATGATGAAGCCAGTTCGAACCAGAAAGCTTTAGCATTTGTTACAGTGTTTGCTACCCAAAGGCACAGGAAATGACAGAGCTAAAAATTTTTGTTTGCAACCTCATTGATGTAATTGAAGAAACCTGTGTGATTCAAAAAGGAAGCATCCCACATCCCCAGAGAATCAATGCAGTCCATGTAACATTGGTATGTGCTGATGCAATACAAATTAAGTTTTTTCCTATCAACTGTGCATGTCAATTGTCAATCACTTAACTCAACCAGTAGTCTTCATCAATGGAAAGGGTTGTACGCTGATGTTTTTGAAGTTTGGGCCATATAACCAATGGAAGAATGCAGTGAATAGGTGAACATGGCAAGACCTGGGTATTGTCACCTGTTATACAAAGCAAAATCATAACTAATATATTTTGTGAACCAGATGACTGTCAGTTAGGTACAAAATCTCCACACAGACAGTTGCCTGAGGTTAGAATTGAACCTGGGACCCTGGTGCTGTGAAGCAACAGTGCTAACCACTGAGCCCCTGTACCAACCCTTTTTCTTTAAGAAACCCTGACTATTCACCTATACATGACCTTTATGATTTTATAAACATCTATTGCTGTGAAATGTGACTCCAACCAATATGAATGGCTGTGTTTTCAGTCATCCTGGGCCTAAATTCTGAAATTCAATACTGACACCTCTTCTTTCTCCATCAGAGTGTTTATAATGAAGGCATATATCCTGTTTGCCTTCTTCACCTATCTACCTGTAATGACACCTTCAGAGATCTATGGACTTATACACCAAGGTCCCTTTGTTCATCAGTACTCCCGAGGGATGTACCATTCTTGGTGTATGCTTCCCTTGTTAGATCTCCCAAAATGCATCAACCCACACTTATTGGGGCTAACTTCCAACTACCATTGCTCTGCCCCGTTGACTAGCTGATCAATATCAGATTGTAGCCTGAGCCCATCCTCCTCGCTATCAACAACACTACCAATTGTTTTGCCATCTGCAAATGTACTAATTATACCTTTTATATTCATTTCCAAGTTGTTAATGTATATAACCAAAAACAAGGGTCCCTATTCCTTTATCACACGCTTTCAATTACAAAATCCATCATTACCCTTCACTTCCTGTATGTAAGCCAGTGTTGGATTCAGTTTGCCAAGTTGCCTTGAATCCCATGGGCTCTTACCTTTTGGATTAGTCTTCCATGTGGACCTCATCAAAGGCCTTACTGAAGTCTATGTAAACCATATCAACTGTACTACTCAAGTGTCCAAAGCCCTGGATTGGTATCAGAGGCTGCCCTTGATTTGTAGTGCCCAGTCTCCAACATGGATGTCACCTGTAGCAAATGGTCCATTCGTAAGTGATACTGAATGAGTGGCAACGAAATATTCACGAAGAATATGAGGAATAAATGGGGGAATATGGGAAGCAGGAGAAATTATAGGGGGTATGAGGGGACTGGTAGTGAGAGTTAAGTAGCATAAACCATGGAGTACTGGTGTAATGTTCATTAGAACCCAGTTTATTTTCCAAGCAGCCTGCCTAAGCAAATGCACCCTCCTGATGCGACCTTGGGAATATCTAAGGAGGCAGCGGATCTTAACTTGCCCATTCACATCTATGGGAGATTAAAATGTGGCATTTATGGGAGGAGCAACAAGTTCAGGTTGGTTAAGTCAATTAAATCTGAGCTGGATCTTGGCCCTACTTCAGCTGATTTCACCAGGCCTCAGATTAAGGACTGGAATATTGAAATATTGATGTGTATTTACTGACCAATTGATGTCAACACAAACAGAATTTTGGCACTTTCCTTTGCTTGCCTCTGGAGTCAAATTGGAACCTACTTAGGCAAGCATTCATCTACATTTTCCTTAAGATTCTTGTCCCTAGGTGTCTTTGTCCTTACAGATATATTCCTTTTAGTGCTATCTGTCTAAACAAAATCCATAATCTCTAAATTTGAGGACTTCTCGAACCTCTTCTGAAAATCCATTTGTATAGCATGTGACCTCATCAAATTACCTGGAAGCATGCTCACAAGCTAGGCAAGACTAATTGGTCTTACATTTCCTTGCTTTCATCCTTCAAGTGACTCAAAATAATGGAATTTCAATAAGAATTCTCAACTTCAAATAGTAATAGCAGTAATTTAAGACAGTGCAGTTCAAACTCATGGTTAACATTTTGTTTAAAAGGAAGCTGATAGATACACACTGAAGATAACTTCCAGCATAAATTGTGTCTGGGCCAATTCTTCTCCAAAAAATGAAGACCCCCTTTACAGATTGACTTCTTTCTGTAAATACTAAATACAGCTTGCCTTTAAAACTGTCATCTTCATGGATCTGACAGTCAGAACTCTTTATGTTCCAGAAAGTAAGGCACTTTTTGAGAAAAAAATAATTTAGCTACATATAACATAAATTCAATGGCCTGATGAATTTCATGTCTTACTTATCCCACTTGGTGGCACTAGAGGGTTGAACAATGTCAATAATTATTACAAGAAAAAATATTGCTCGCTGACATGAGATTAGGTCATTTAGAAATTAAGTTTGATCTCAAAGTTCAGAATTTTGGAAGTTTCAGCTGAGTTTTTGTATTTGATGTGGAAACTTTAAAACATTTTCCTTTTGTGTTTCAAATATTGCCAGATGAATAATAATTGAACATCAGGTCAGACCCTTCTAATGTGCTCACTGAAAAGTTGACAGCATTTAATGTAGTAAAGTGAGGCACTTGAACAGTGTGGGTGCAATGGTTGTGCAGTTTGCTTCTTGTCATCACTGAAAAGCATGCAGTTGCCGTGTCCAGCTCAAAATTGGAGACCAAAAACATACACGCGCATGACGTTTTCTGCTCCTGTGCCTTTCTAAGAATGTTGAATGATAAATGTAAAGAAATTCTTGCCCATCTGTCAGAATTAAGACCAGTTCTGTAGCCTGGAGCTCCCCATTTCACGATATCCTCTTCATGCTCACCGATCCTCCGACTTGCAAGGTTAAGGGAAATTTGTTTGCTTTTCCAAGGTATGTTGCCGAAACCTCATTCGAGGTATTTTAAAAGCTTGGCAGTTGATTGAGGGAATTTGGTTCCTTGAGTCTAATTGACATTTCGATTGTACTTTAGTGCAAGGCTTACTTCTTGCACGTTTTGAGTCACACTCGCAAATGACTAAGATTCTTGTGTGTAGAATTCCGACAAATTGTAAGTCGGAGGAGGCATAAGTATCAATCAACAGCAAGCAAAGTTGGTGCATTAACATCAGATAAATTACTAACGATATATGAGAACAATCAATCAAACATGAGCAGTTATACAATGTTGCCAATGAGGTAAGATGGCAAAACCAATAATCATTTCAAACTTGGTGCAAAGTCCCAGTCAAAGTGGTGTCCTTCTTTGTCTGTATATATGGAAACTAGTGATAGTGGGTCATGTCCTTTGGTGGCTAGTTTCCTGCTTGTTTGTCCAATTTAGTGTTTTTTACAGTTCTTGCTTAGTATTTTGTAAATGCTTGTTAGATTTGCTGGTAACATCTAATGGATCCTTTAGGTTCATTAGTCACTGTTGAAGTGTGTTGGTGGGCTTGTGGACTAGTTTCCATACATACAGACATAGAAGGAGCTACTTTGACCAGAACAACACACACTTCCTCGAACAGGCGAAGCAAAGACGCACACAATAATTCTTAGAGGCATGATATTCCAAGCAGAACTCCATCAACAAACACATCAACTTAGATCTCATCTACCTTCCCTTGGAGAAAAGAATCGGAAATGACATTACTCACTTTAAGAAACCAAGACCTATAAATAGAGAGGAGGGACATACCACCATCGTTTCACCATAGACTCTCACTGATGATGTTACCTAGTTATGGTAATGAAACATCTGAAAGCAAACTTTCCACCTCAGTGAGCTAACTTACATACTTAAATTAGTCCCATTTGCCCTCATCTGGCGTGTATCCCTGTAAAACTTTCCTATTCATGTACCTGTCCAAATATCTTTTAAATGTTATAACTGTACCTGCATCTACCACTTCCTCTGGCAGTTAATTCCACATGCAAACCTCCCTCTATGTGAAAAAGTTGCCCATAAAAGTTGTCCCTTTTAAATCCTTCTCCTCTCACCTTAAAAATATGACCTCCAGTTTTGAACTCTGCATACCTTAGGGAAAAGACCTTTGTTATTCACCTTATCTATGTCCCTCATGAATTTATAAACCTTTATAAGGTCACCCCTCAACCTCCTAAACGACAGTGAAAAAACTTCTAGCCTACCAAACTCCTTATAACTCAAACCATCCAATTCCAGAAACTGTACCATCTCTCTTACTTGATTGCAATTTCCTTTGATTTACAAGTTGTAGATGGGGTAAGTACACATCTCTTGCCTTCTTTTCCCACCCTCACCATAACTCTATGCTTTCAGATATCAAAAAACTGCCATCAAGTCAGGGAGTAGTGGGAAGAAACAAGTGAAAGAACTAATTGGGAAACAACAAAGAGAAACCGATTTTTGAATTGTGTTTAGGTCAGAATGATTGTGGCTGTGAAAGGATGGAGGTCTGATTATTCTCTGGTTGTGTTCCCATTTTCAACTTACTGGAAATTTGGAGAATAGAGTCTTAGTTAAAAGTATTAAGAGAATATTCCTCAGAGTTTAGAGTTTTACAATATAGAAACAGACACTGTGGTCCAACTAGTCCACATCGACCATGCTCCCAAACTAAACTAGTCCCATTTGTCTGCATTTGGCCCACATCCCTGCAAGCATTTACTTATACAAATGTCTTTTAAATGGTGTAGTTGTACCTGCACCCATCACTTCCTCTGGCAATTCATTTACTAGAAGGTCTTTGAATGCATTGGTGTCTTCAGAAGCCAAGCAAAATACAATCCCATGTGCCTGTAATGTTACAGATCATGGAGTCCACTTAAGTGAACTGCCCAGTTATATCTCTTTTCTTCTGTTTTATCCCTTAACTGTGTCTGTTTGTCTGTCTGTCTTTTTGTGAGTGGTGTTAGAATTAAATGAGTACTTGCATCGGAGACATTAATTTGATTATTTTGTGGTTTAATTTTGCTTCGCTAAAACTACTGCATTATTAATAAATTCTTAAACGTTTGTTTAAGCTATAAACCTGGTGTATAGTATTGGTTATTTAGAACATCTGGTTCTAACTATTCAAAATGTTCATTGAGGTCAATTTTGAATGACATTGAATGCTTTAATGTTACTGTGTTCCAAATACAAGATAGCAAAGCTGATTTGATTTAGCTATCTATCTTTCTGCCGTAACAGTCCATAGGTTATAAGATCATGAATGAGGGATTCAGCAGTAGATAAGCTATGGGAAGGTCAGAGTCAGGAAATTTTACAGAAGAGTTGTGGGCAAACTTGTGATCAAAAATTCAACTTTAAAAAGACTAGAGATGCAGACTGTCTTAATTCGCTTAAGACTATACTGGGGATGAAAATGTTAAAATGAATTTTCTGTCAGAAGAATCATTAGTGAAAGGGAAACTAATCATTAGTGAGAGGGAAATGGGACTGGGTGATTTACTCTTCGGAGGGTCAGTGTGGACTTGTTGGGCCGAAGGGCCTGTTTCCACACGTAGGGAATCTAATAAAAAAAAGACAATGACTTCAGTTTTTCCAATGTTCAATTAAAGAAAACATCTGTTCGTCCAGGAAAGAGTTCATTAATCTCAAGCACAAAGAGTCTTAGGAGTTCTAGTTCAGCATTCCCTTAAGGTTAACATATTGGTTCAGTTGGCAGTAGGAAAGTAAATTTAATGTTAGCATTCATTTTGAAAGGGCGAGAATATAAGAACAGGGACATACTGCTGAGGCTGTAAAAGGCTGTAGTCAGACTACATTTGGAATATTGTGAGTAGTTTGGGCCCTTGATGTGCTGGCATTAGAGGAGAATCAAAAGGAATTTACAAGAATGATCCTGGGAATGAAGGGCTTGTCATATGAGGAGTGGTTGCGGCCTCTGGATCTGTACTCAATGACCTTCTGACTCTGACTTTCCCATAGCTTTAGAAGGATGAGGAGGGATCTCAGAATACTGAGAGGCCTGGATAGAGTGGACATGGAGGAAATGTTTCTACTAGTAGAAAAGACTAGGACTTGAGGTACAGCCTCAGAGTGAAGGGACGATCTTTAGAACTGAGATGAGGGTGGTGAATCTGTGGAACTCATTGCCAAGACAGCGACTGATGGTTTTTGATTAGTAAGGGGATCAAAGGTTATGGGGAGAAGGCAGGAGAATGGGGTTGACACACATATCAACCATGATCGAATGGCAGAACAGGCTCAATGGGCCAAATCACCCAATTCTGCTCCTATGTCTCATGGTGTTTTGGATGACAGAAAAGCAAAGTAACAAATTAAACATTTAAAGTCTCTGAGAAGATGTTGGTGACATAAAGAAGTATAATGTCTGTCTCCATATGGAACTTGATTTGTGATTTCAGATGATATCTCTAAGGGGAAATGTGATCTCTGGAATTATGTTAACTCTGGTAATATATACACTAAACTGGGGCACTTACTGAGAACAAGTATCAGGAGGTTTATTCACAAAGCAACTATGTATATTACAACTTGATCACAGACATCAATATGGTAAGGATCCTAACGCTTAACAAACTAATTGATTTTGTGACGATCTGATGGATTACAAAGTATAGCAGCTGTAATCCAAGGCTGGGCTAGTACCAGAATATCACATGATATGACATCATATGAATATAATTCATTAGTTCTCTTAAATGCATGCCTGATCATAGGTACGTGCAATATTGCAACAAGTGTTATGTAGATAGAAACATGAAGTTAATTTTTTTCTGGCTATGTCCAAATTGTGTCAGGTTTTTTTGGAGGGTTTACCGCCATGAGGTCTCATGCATTTTCTTGCCATATCTTATTGAGTTCACTGCATTAATCCCCATGGCATCTCCCATGTCCAATTTCCACCCGATTTTACCATGCGCTGTTCCAGAACAATTCGCCACTCAGCTGACACCCTGGGATTGGCCACTGTCACTTGCACCTGTATAATATTTTACAAGCTTTTGTGCACCCAGACAAGCAATGCCAATCCATGACTGTCTTGCGTGGTTGCTGATATTTGCCCCAGACACGGCACTCAGGGGAAGTCAGTCTTGGTGCCCCTCTTTGAAGGCAGAGTACTGGAGGAACAGGGTCAATGTCCTTCTCCACTCTGCCAGGGTAAATGCCTCATCTGCCCTCCAATACCTCAAATCACATTATCATAACACCCACAAATGCTCTAAAATTTGCAATCCAAAGCTGGAGCAAAGACAAACTATTGCAAACAGAAAACAGAAAGTGTTGGAAACACTCACCTGAATTCAGGAACATTTGCAAAGAGAAAAAAGAGTTAATCTTTTAGACCAGCGACCTTTAGCCAGAATTCAAACTGAAACCATTGCATTGTAGTTTCAATTTTATTCATTTATTTGTTCTTTATGATGAGTCCATTCATTAAAATTCAATGACTGAACTTGCAGCTCAGAAATTCCTGTAAAATTGAGACATCAAATTCTCATCTGGAAACTTCTTCACAGGATGTTGCTACAGATTCCTGTTTCTGTCAAAATTGCCACATTGCAAATTGTTTGCCGTTTTACTGCACATCTGGTGTTGAATTCAATTGACGCCATAAGGAAGGAATAACAGGTGCCTCATCTGGTTACCAAAATTAAGATTTGTTCCTATTTGCAGTGCAATCATGGTTCAGAATAAAATGGAACAGTGCAAAACAAAGAACAGTACAGCACAGGAACAGACCCTTTGGTCCTTCAAGTCTGCGTCAACACATTTTGCCCTTCCATATTAAATGTGTTTTCAGTTCCAGGATCCACATCCCTCTATTCCCTTCCTAATCATGTATTCGTCCAGGTGTTTCTTGAATGCTGCTGTGTGCTTGCTTCCACCACTTCCTCTGGCAGCGTGTTCCAGGCACTCACCAATCTTTGTGTGAAAAACTTGCCTCGCACATCTCTTTTAAACATCCCCCTTTGCAGATTAAACCTGTGCCCACTGGTAACTGACCCCTCCACTCTGGGAAAAAGCCTCATGCTTTCTAATCTATGCCTGCCATTCAAAATCTTATAAAATTCTATCAGGTCACCCTTCAACCTCCTGCATTCCAATGAAAACAAACCCAGTCAGTCCAATCTTTCCTTATAGCTAAAATCCCACATACCAGGTGACATTCTGTTAAATCTTTTCTGTACCCTCTCCAAAGACCCCACATCCTTCTGGTGGCATGATGATGGGAACTGTATGTAATATTCCAAGTGTGGCCTAACTAAAGATCTGTAAAGCTGCAGCATAGCTGCCCTCATACTCAATGGTGATGATCCATAGCTGTCTAATTCCTTCACTCAGATTGAGGAAACCACACTTGACTTTGAATTCTAGCTGTATTTGTTGAGAGTTTGTATTGAGAAAGTGAGAAAGCCAACTCTCTCAGAAGGCCAGGGCCAACAGTATTGTGTTTTTATTGGTCTTGCCTTCTAATTTGTTCCTGATGCATTAGCACACACTAAACATGAGAACATCAGTCATCTCACAGCCAAATTGAAATATCTCAAATGACATTGTACATCCCTGTGCAACTGGCCATTATAGAGTGCACTTAGATTCAATTTCAATTTGGAGGCATCCTATGGTGTGGCTGCACGCCTTCAGCAGCAGTCTTGTCCTTGCTACATCTTTCAAGTAGAAAATGGGAAGGACTCCCGCTGATGAGACTGAAGGGGAAGAAAATTGGTAGCCTTTCCTTATGCTGGTTTCTGACATCTGTACTCTATCTCTGGTGAATCAGGTGATTTGCACGGTTTGGAAGCACTGTTTAAAACTGATCACTTAGTTGACTGACCTTAATTGATCTTATGGAAGATTTGCTAATTTTGACAGAAGTATGTGGGCAGCAGAACAGTACAGGAACAGCACTGCACCAGAATTAACTACTTTTGTATGGAAATGATGCATTTCTATAGCATACCACTCCACACCTGGTTGTTATATTCCAACAACTTCGACAAACTTCATTATTGGTCATCTTACCTTTGTCCTAATAACTGTGGCAAGCCACCTTAGAGCATGCAGCTATCCGTCTGCTGTGATTCAATTTACATTTTGGACAAGTTAAATGGCTCATTGTGTCTGTCTACAATTGCATTTGCCTTCTGTAAGAATGTTTTCTTTTCAGTGGTGGATGGTTCAGCCCAATATTTGTGATCCTGATTTACGATTCACCAAAATTGCCTTTCCACCCATGGAATGGAAGAATTCCTCAGTGTTTGTCACCATAAAAGGTATGATTTTCTGCTCCATCTTGTTTATTGCATTCTAATTATTTGTACTTTGCAAATGTTTCTGCATGGGTGGCTTCAGGTTTTAACTGATGGGTTTATTACCATCGCTAGGTTTAGATTCCTGTTGCTTGATTTATGGTGTTTATCCTTCCTGTTAGTAGTATACCTTATTTATTGACGATGTTTAATCCTCCAGTGGGGGCGATCTGATCTAATGTGAGAAAAGATACATTTTGAATGTGAGAAAAACAGCAAAACTGAGCTGGATGGTCTATTTCTCTGGTGGAGATCCTATATAATTTCCAAGGTTCACAAGTTGTAGGCAATCTCATGTTAGTAGTGTTAGGTTGGTATATTATGCCATTAAGGATAGATGTTCCAGGATTTTGATCCCGTAACAATGAAGAAATAGCAATATGTGTCCAAGAAAAGATGGTGAGTGGCTCGAAGTGGAACTTGTAGGAAGTTGTTTTCCCATGGGTCTGCTGACCGTGTTCTTCTAAATAGTAGAGTTGGGATTGGAAGGTGCTGTCAAAGGAGCCTTGGTGAATTGTAGGTGGTACACACTGTTGATATTGAGTGTCGGGGTGGAGACAGTGAATGTTTGTAGATGGGGTATCAATTAAGTGGCTGCTTTGTAGTGGATAGTGTCGAGCTTCTTGAGTTGCTTTGGAGTTGCATTCTTTCAGGCAAGTGGAGAGTTTATCCCTCATCCTCCAGACCTGTGCCTGTAAATGGTGAACAGACTTTGGGGAGCCAGAAGGTGAGTTACCTATTGCAAGATTTCTAGTCTCTTACACTTGTGTCCAGAATATTCATATGCCTAGTCCAGCTGAGTGTCTAGTCAATGACAACTCCCAGGATGTTGACAGTGAGAAATACAGTGATGGTAATGCCATTGAATATCAAGGGGTGATGGTTAGATTCCCTCTATGTGGAGATGTTATTACCAGGTAATTGTGTGACATAAATATTACGTGTGACTTTTCAGCCCAGACCTGGATGCTGTCCTGTTCTTTGCTCTTCAGTATCTGAGGATTAGCAAATCGAGTTGAACATTGTGTAATCATGGACAAATATCCTCATTCTGATCTTATGATGGAAGGAAGTTCATTGATGAAGCAGCTGAAAATGTTTTGGCCGAGGGCACTACCCTGAGGAACTCCTGCAGAGCTGTCCTGGAGAAAAAGTGACTGACCTCCAACAATTCAAAACATCTTCCTTTGTGCCAGATATAATTCCACTCAGCAAACCAGCAGTAAGTATGATCCTTGATTCCCATTGACTTCAGCCTTGCTAGAGTTCTGTGATGCACACACAGATAGATGTGCCCTTGATGCCAAGGGCAGTCATGCTTACCTCACCACTGGAATTCATCTCTTTCATCCGTGTTTGAACCAAGGCTGTAATGTGTTCAGCAGCAAGTGAGTGACCCTGGCAGAACCAGATTAATGCTTAGCAAGTATTGCTTGGTTATAGGCAAAAAGAAATGGTAGATGCTGGAATCCAGGGTTGACAAGCAGGAGGCTGGAAGAACACAGCAAGCCAGGCAGCATCAGGAGGTGGAGAAGCCAATGTTTCAGTCTGAAACATTCCTGATGAAGGGCTTATGCCCGAAACATCGATTCTCCTGATCCTCGGATGCTGCCTGACTTGCTGTGCTTTTCCAGCACCACACTCTTGATTCTGATCTCTAGCATCTGCAGTGGTCACCAACTCCTGATGCTGTCTGGCTTGCTGTGTTCTTCCAGCCTCCTGTTTGTCTAGCGAGTACTGCTTGACAGAACTTGATAGAACACGTTCTATCACATTACTGGTGATCAAGCATCGAGTGATGGTGTGTAATTGGCTGGATTGGATTTGTCCCATATTTTGTGTACAGGTAATGTCTTTACCATTTTCTACAATGCTGGATAGATGCCAGTATTATAACTGTAGTGGAAACATTTGGCTAGGCTGTAACAAATTCTGGAGCATAAGCTTTTTTTTGAAATGTCAGTTGAAAAGGGATCCATCCATCTTTTTCTTAAATTCATGTAAATAAAAGTGGAGAGGGACAACCGTACAATTTTTCTCTTGGCTAGCCATGTACAGATGCCTGCAACAAGCCTGTTGGCTGTTCTGTACAGTGTCAGAGATACCTGGTATTCGTGTCCCTGATTCTAAAATCAATGAAGGAGGTCACTTGGTACATTATGACATTTTGAGAAAACAAGCAATTAGGTCTCACATTCTTTTCCTTCCACATTGCTCTGCAATTATTTCCCTTTTCAGATAAAAGTCCAACTTTCTTTTGAAAGTTATTATTTTGATTGCTTCCACTATACTTTTAAGTTGTGCATTCTACTTACCACAGAAAAATATTCTCACCCCATTCTCTCGTGTTCTTTTGTCAACCATGTGACTAACTTTAGTATTTTATGATAATGGTAGTGATAGGGTGATTTGACTTTCTCGTTCCAGCCATGTAATTAGGGATCTGCTGTCTGCACAATGTTGATTCAGGCCACAAGATGGATTAATATGCATTTCCACCCTCAGAATGTCCTCAGTGTTGTTCTTGCAACTTTTCCCACTCTTAATAGACCCCCTTTCCCGCACTTCACTTGTATACACTTGTCTGATCAAATGGGACTAGTTAAGTTTAGGAAACTTGGTCAGCATGGACGCGTTGGACTAAAGGGTCTGTTCTGTGCTGTATGACTCTATGACTCAGTGTTCTTACATTCTGTGACTTTCCTAGACTCTAATACCATCACCAGTGATTCAAAATCACTTCACTGTCCTCCTAACAACTACATTCTAAGCGATCAGACTTCCGGCTTCTTCGACAGAAATTCATAACCTATTGAAATATATTCAGTTTTATCTAGAGAGGCTTAAAAAGATCATCATAAATTTCATAAGTCGTCATTAAGGACACTGATTCATATTTTCCATTGCACACACAAGTTCTGATTTTAATCAGAAATTAAAAGGACTTGATCTCCAAGAAAACTAGGTTCTCATGTCCATTTCCACTATTGATTCAATTGTATTCTATTGCCAACATAGAACTATAAAATCAAAAGGAGATCTCTGGTAGCCTGGAACAGTGATGTCAGCCAGTAGGCTAAGCAGAGTTGATGAAATGTTGCACTAGAGAAGGCTCAGCGGGTCAGGCAGCATCCGAGGAACAAGAGAGTCGATGTTTTAGGCAGGACTCTTCGTCAGGACTGGGGACAGAGAAGGGGTTGAGAGATAAATGTGTGAGGGGGTTGGGGGGGGGGAGAGTGAAGGGAAAAGCAGATGATAGGTTGATGAAGGTTGGAAGTGATAGTGATACGTCGGTGGGAAGGTGGAGCAGATAGGTGGGAAGGAAGATGGTCATTCAAGTGGAAGATTGGAACAGACACATTGGATAGATGTAGAATATCTTAAATTTTGAAACAAATCTGTGGAGTTTTGATCATTGATAGATGGGAATAATACTCCAGGCTTCTAAGATTAGGTTTTAAGGATAAAGATCTTGTTTTCTGTAATTAGTATGCTGTTAAAATAACTCAGTTACACATCATTCAACAAGATCTAACTTTTCAATGATTTTTTACAGGGAGAAAAGTGCATATAATAATAAAGTTCACATTAACTCACTGATTTTCTACGCTGAACGTATCTGCAAAATCTGCACTGAGCACACTGCAGAGAAGGAGGGAGTCACTGACAGGAACGGTTAGAAGTGAAGTGACTTCTTATGCTTTACCAAGCATTTAATATTCATGTGTCTGACTGGTTAGTGACTATTGGCAAGCTATTCAATCATAAACATCCCTTGTTCTAACATTGGACTGCAATCCCATCAGCACTCAACTCTAACCTGGAAAGGACATGATGTGGAGGTGTCAGTGTTGAACTGTGGTAGACAGGGTCAGAAGTAACACCACACCAGGTTATACTCCTACAGGTTCATTTAAAATCACAACCTTTCGAAGCGCTGCTCCTTCATTATCAGCAAGCTATTCAATCATAAACATCCCTTGTTCTAACATTGGACTGCAATCCCATCAGCACTCAACTCTAACCTGGAAAGGACATGATGTGGAGGTGTCAGTGTTTAACTGTGGTAGACAGGGTCAGAAGTCACACCACACCAGGTTATACTCCTACAGGTTCATTTAAAATCACAACTTTTCGAAGCGCTGCTCCTTCATTATCAGGTGATGATGAAGAAGCAGCACTCCGAAAGCTTGTGATTTCACGTAAACCTATTGGGAGTATAACCTGGTGTCATGTGACTTCAAAGCTGTAAAGGCAATTGGAAATTGAGGGTTATGCAGAGAATGTAGGAAAACGGAGTTGAGGAGTATCAGATCTGTTACAAACGTATTGAATGCCAGAGTAGACTCAATGGCCCAACTGACATACTGTAAATACAAATGCAATTTGCAATACCTCACCAAAACCCAGTAATGATCTTACGAAAATGTACTAATACAACAGGATGATAAATGAATATAAGGGATTTGAATTGTCCTTGGCTTTGCAACATTTCTCACAAAAGCAAATCTTTTCTTTGGCTATACACATTTGCTTGAATACCTTAGAGAGTTCCTATCCTTTCTTTCATTGCTATCCAAGTAGGTCTGGCACTGACTACCATTAGCTGGTGGCTCTCTGCTTCAAAATGAACCACATTTCTTTACAGAACCTCCTGCAGACATGACTGCAAAATTAATGACCATCACAATTCCAGTTTTATAGTTAAAGATTCTCCCTAGCATGACATCATTGTTTATCTTTGGAAGGGTTGTCCCAACATTACCACCCAAATTCTGGCAGAATAATTTTAAAAAATCAATGATTTTTTTGTCTAACGGTTTGTTGTGTTTAAATAATATCAGAGTCACGATTTATCAAGAACATGTTTGAATTTCCCTTGGAAAGTACCAGGCTTTGAAGGGGACAAATAAATGTTGGCACAGCCTTATGTACAGTAGGGGAATTCTGAAAGTGGAATAACTAAAACAATGTTTTTCTTCTGTGTTAAGTTGCTTTATGTTGAAAATTTAATCTCACTGAGATTTTCTCTTTAATATGATATTCATTCTTTTAAATAACAAAAAGTTTCCAAATAATAATAGTGAATTCTCTGGCAATAAATGCTAAAACATTTTCAGTATCAGAACGGCAGGTTCAAGCTCTTTAATCATGATTTTGCTCACGACTGGAAAGTTTGGGAAATATGATGGAACACTTGCTATGACTTAAAGGGGAAAGCAACGCAGATCAACTTTAGTACATTAATCTATCGGCAACTTCAGTGATATAGTGCTGCCAATCCCAATGTTCTACTTTCAATTTTAGACCTTGATCACCTTCAAATGGTGATACGGTGTCAGTCTAAACTGTGCTGTTGAATACTGTCTTCAGTGGCATCCAAAATTGTTGATGGAACATATAATTGATTTTCAGCTACTAATGACATGTCCAGTAATTGTAAATAATTAACAAAGTTTTCTCGATACCTCTTTGTCCAGTGAGTAGCTGAGCCATGAAGATAGCAAGCTCACTAGGTCACTCACTGACCTGTGATTATGTCAGTCCCAAGAGGATTGCTTTTTTTTTGTTCATTGGATATGGAGATCCATGGAAAAATCAGCATTTATTGCCCATCCTGAACTGTACTTGAGAAGATGGAGATGGCACCATCTTGAACTCTGCAGTCCATGTCATGTAGATACATCAAATGCTGTACTGTTAGGCAAGGTGCTTCAGTTTTTTGACCCAGCAATGATAAAAAAAGGCAATAAATTGACTTCTAGGGGAACTTTAGGATGCTTGTATTCCATTGTGTCGAGATCTATAAATCATCGAGGTGACTAGGGATTGTAGATTTGGAAAGTAGTATTGAAGAAGACTCGGTACGTAGTTGCAGGTGTATCTTATCCACTGAGTCAAGAGTGTGGTACTGGAAAAGCACAGTGGGTCAGGCAGCATCTGAGAAGCAGGAAAATCATTGTTTCAGGATCTAATGAAGGGCCTTTGCCAGAAATGTCGATTCTCCTGCTCTTCGGATGCTGCCTAACCTGCTGAGCTTTTCCAGCACCACACTCTCTACTCTAAACTCCAGCATCTGCTGTGCTCACTTTCACCTCTCTTAACCATTGAACCTATTTGTGCCAGGACATGCTGGTGTTGGAAACAATGCATGTTCAAAATGATGAATATATTGTGATGAAGAAAGCTGCTGTTCCCTGGATGTTGTCAAGTTTCTTTATCATTGTTCAAGCTGCATTCCTCCGGGCAAATGATAATATGGCATGATCTTTCTGACTTGTGTCTTACAGATAATGGAAAGGCTTTGAGAAAGCAGACAATGTATTAAGTGATTACTTTATCATAGTAGTTCTTAGGGCAAGCAACATTAAGAATTGAGATTAGAAGAAATCAGTAAAGATAAAAAGACATCTTAGTGGGAAGGTAACTTTTATTTATAATTGACTCTTCAAAGACCACTGTTTGGATCTGTTATAAATGAGAGAATGTGGAGAATTGGAATTAATATTGGTGTCCTACAATGGCAGAGGATCCTAATTTTAAAAGCTTCCTGCTGAAAATAACCATTTGTGCTTCTTGCCCATTTCCACTTTGGGGGACAATTCTATCAGAGGATCATCAACCTCAAAAGGTATAGCCAAAGTTGACTCTTGATTTTCCTCTGCTGGTCACCAGCCACCTGGGTGAGAAATGAATAAGTGACAATTTAAAATCATTTCCACTAAATGTTTCAGAATACATATGAAGGGTTTGTTTTCAATGTTAAGATATTTTCAAGGCAAAAGGATATTACTTCAAAATAATAGAAATTACAATGACTTGCATTTATAAAAGTATTTAAAAACATGATACAGAGGCAAAAATCAAATAATGTATATGTCAAACCCAAAAAAGTCATACTAAAAAGCTGGACAATAAAGAGTACATTTTTAAGGAGATAGTTTAAGGAGGGGAGAGAGGTGTAAGCATTGGGGGAATTAGGAATTAGGAATTTCAGTGCATGGTGCTGAGGCCACTGGAGCAGTAATCCAGTACAGACTGGAGTCTATGGAAGGGACTGATTCCAGATGACTGTCGTATTGTTAGGGCTTCTTGATGCCACATTTGGTTGAACACACCCTTGGTGTCAAGAGCATTCACTCTCACCTTTCCTCTGGAATTTATCTTTTTGCCCCATGTTTGTGTCAAGTGCTGATTGGCCTTGGCAGAACCCAGACTGTATACCAGTCAGCAGGTTATTGTTAAGCCTGATTGCTCTCTTGATTATCCTTTTCATTTCCTTACTGATGACTGCAAGTAGACTGGTATTGGCCAGCTTGGATCTGTCTTGTTTTTTTGCATACATCACGTGCCTGTGCAAATTTCCACATTGTTTGCCAGAGTTGCTGTTGTAGCGACACTGAAACCGCACATGCTGATCATCCTATCCATTCAGTTTAGTTCACTTAAGGTAAACATTCACATTTGACATTTGTGGAGGTTAATATTCCAAACCACACAAAAATGCATAATCTTTGGATAAGTTGTTAAATGCAGGCTCTGCTTGCATGTTTAGCTAAAAATAGGACATTGTATGACACTACTTGAAGATCACTCCCAGGATGTGATAACCATGTCCTCATCAGCATTAACCTCTTCATTATTATCAAAAGTGGATCAATTTGTTGATCTTTTCAATATTATTTGTGTGGACTTGCTGCATGTAATATTTTTGCAATTTTTAAAAGAAGTGATTGTACTTAAAGACATTCACCGTGTGAAGGATTCTGGGACATTTCTGAGAGATGTGATAGAATACTATATGAGTGTAAGCTCTTTCATATACATTATGTTTTTTATATTGGGTAATTGTCAGCTCCAGATCATGCAGGTCTTAAAACGATTAGGGGCGCACAGTGGTTCAGTCGGGGTGGCACAGTGGTTAACACTGCTGTCTCACAGCTCCAGAGACTTGCTTCGATTCCACCCTCAGCTGACTGTGTGTGGAGTTTGCACATTTTCTCTATCTTTGTGTGGGTTTCCTTTGGGTGCTCCAGTTTCCTCTCACAATCCAAAAATGTGCAGGTTAGTGGATTGGCCATGCTAAATTGCCCATAGTGGCCAGGGATGTGCAGGCTATGTTGGTTAGTCACTGGAAATGCAGTGTTATACAGCTGGGGGCGGGGGCATGGGTCGAAGTGGGATGCTCTTTGGAGGGTCAGTGTAGACTTAATGGGCTGAATGGCCTGCTTCACCAGTTTTTATTTTTGTCATGCTGTGTCAGCATTTACATTTTTCTCTTTATTATCTTTATTAGTACATCCTCGCCACGTTTGTTGACATTCAGCCAATGGAAAACTATGTTGGATGCTGCAATACTATTTATTTATCCCAAATTGCTAAGGAAAGTTCATATTTAGTCAAAAGACTCAGATTTTGCTCATGTTCTCAAGTACTTGCTGAAACATCTTTTTCACTTCAAATGCTGCGTATCAGAATTCTGCTCTGCTTCTGCAGCTGGGATTCTCATTAAAACCACAAAGGATCATGTTGCCAAACTACTAGAAACAAAAGCTGCTGCTCAGATGCTGCAGAAAAATAAATTGAGATTTCCACATTACAGGCCTTTAGAAGGAATGGAACTGCAGGTTTGGCAGCATCTGTGGAGAGAGAAGCAGCTAAGAATTTAACAGTTCTGGGAAATGGAGAGAATAATTATTCAAATTGAAGAATTTCACAGATGGGATTTGAAATTTCCCTGAAACACCATCCTGTTAGAGTGAAAGGCAAGGTTGGTAAGATTAGGGAACAATCAATGAATAAAATTCTAGTCACGAATAAATAAAAATCATACAATAGATGTAGACAACTGGGATCAAATGAATCTCTTGAAGCGTATAAAGGGTGTAGGGGCATTCTTAAGAAGGAAATGAGAAAGGCAAAGATGAGATATGAGATAGCTTTGGCAGATAAGGTTAAAGATAACTCAAAAAGATTCTATGAATACATTAGGAGCAAGAGAGCAAGACTTTGAGAAGATTTGTAGTTCAGGTTGAGGTTCTGGATGTAGGTCTGAATGTAGGGTCTAAATTAATGTGTTTATTGATGGAATTCTGGTTACATAACCCACTATTACTAGTTTCCATACATACAGACAAAAAAGGACGCCACTTTGACTGGGACAACATACACACATCTTGGCACAGGCGAAACAAAGACATGCTTGATAATTCTTAGAGGTATGGCATTCTAACCAGAACTCCATCAATAAACACATCAATTTAGATCCTATCTACCTTCCTTTGAAAAAAGAACCCAAAATGTCATCACCCCCTTAAGAAACTAAGACCTATAAATAGAGAGGCGGGACATACCATCAGTGCTTCATCAGAGACTCTCACTGATGATGTTACCTAGAATGGTGACGATACATCTGAAAACAAACCTTCCAGTTCAGCGAGCTAACTTACATACTTATCATCAACCTGAGCTACAAATCTTCTCAAAAATCATTAAGATAGGATTTACATGCATTTAGAGAGGCAACGATTGATTAGGAATAGCCAGCATAGTTTTGAGGAAAATCCTGGCTCACAAAACTGAGTTTTTTAATGAAGTAACTAAAAAGAGTGATGAGGGCAGAGCAGTGGACATTACTAACTTGGGCTTTAGCAAGGCCTTTGACAATGTTCTGCATTGTAGACTAATTAGTAAAGTTAGCTTTCTTGGGATTCAAGGTGACCTTGCTAATTGGATACAAAATTAGCTTCATGGTAGCAGGCAGAGGGTGGTGGTGGAGGATTATTTTTCAGATTAGAGGCCTGTGACTAATGGTGTTCCACAGATATCTGTCCTGGGTCCACTTTTATTGGTCATTTATATAAATGAGAATATAAATGGTATAGTGAGCAGTGAAGGAGGTTATCTAAGATTACAAAGAGCTCTTGGTAATTAGGTCAATGGCTGAGGAGTGGCAGATGGTTTAATTTGGATAAGTGTGAGGTGTTGCATTTTGGGAAAACAAATTAGGGCAGGACTTATGCAATTAATGGTAGGGCTCTGGGTATTGTTGTAGAGCAGAGAGACATAAGGGTTCAAGTACATAACTTTTTGAAATTTGCATCACAGGTAGACAGGGTGGTTAAGAAGGCATTTAGCACACTTGCCTTCATTGCTCAGACCTTTGAGGATAGGAGCTGGGGTGTCATGTTGAGGTTGTACAAGATGTTGTTGAGGCCTCTTCTGAGGTACTGTATGCAATTCTGGTCACCCTGCTTTCGGAAGCATATTATTAAACTGGAGAGGGTTCAGCAAAGATTGACCAGGATGTTGCCAGGACTGGAGGGCTTGAGATATAAAAATAGACTGTAAAGACTGGAACTCTTTTCACTGGAGTGTAGGAGGTTGAGAGGTGACCTTATTGAGGTATATAAAATCATGAGGGACATAGATAAGGTAAATGACAAAGGGCTTTTTCCTGAGATGGGGGAGTACAAAACTAGGGGGTATATTTTTAAGGTGAGAAGAGAAAGATTTTAAAAAGACATGAGGGCAACCTTTTTTTACATAGAGAATGGTTTGTGGAATAGACAGTGGTGGATGCAGGTACAGTTACAACGTTTAGAAGTCACTTGGCTAGGTACATAAATAGGAAAGGTTTGGAGGGATACGTGCAGGCAGGTGGGACTATTTTAGTTTGGGAATATGGTCGGCATGGACTAATTGGACCAAAGGGTCTGTTTCCATGCTGTATGACTCTAATACTTTACTATGATGGGAATTGCTTTTCCCTAATGCTTTCTGTAAACAAGTGCATTCCTGGGTGAACATGCAGTAGTCACTTTGGAAACAGCAAGGGATAGCAATCTGGCAGTGGTGGCTAGCTCTTGATTTCACCATATATGCTCCCTTTGTGGTATTGGAAGGATGTCCCAGGGGGCAGAGGAGATTCCCATTAAGGCCAAAGCTAGGCAGGAGGTAGTTTGGCAGTGGCAGAACAAGAGTATGAATCCTACCCCCATATTCTCTCTATTGTAGCTGCAGGGGCTAGTGAAGTATTTACAGCCAGAGGCCATGTGAAGGGTTTGCCTGGCAACAGTGATGACATTTCTTTTTGAAAAATGGAAATGCGTGACAAGGTCTCCCTAGAGCAGTGACGCCTCCATGATAAACCAACCCCCGCCATGACCCCGGCCAGCAAATGTGGGGTCAAGGACCAGCAATCATTTTTAAAATGAGTAAGATTCCACATAATATCTGATCAAAGGTCTTTCGCCAGAATAGATAATCCTGGCTTCTTTCTATACAGACGGTGACACACCTGCTAAGTATTTCCTGTTTTCATATTTTTCTGCTATTGTTTCAGATTTCCAGTGTCTGTAGTGCTTTGTGATTGCTCTTTGCTAACTCTGAAGTAAGATGGGTTCAAAGAAAACAATTGTTAGAGTGTCAATCAGTGGACTGATTCACTCAGACAGCAAATTTTTTAGGCATGTTAAACTGAAATTCTGGTTATGTGATTGCTAAGTTAAGTATGTGAAATGATTACTCAGCCCTGCATTCACATTTCAGCAGTTGGAAAAAGAATCTTACTCATTGAAAATAAACATGACTAAGTTACTTATGATTAATGAGTTATTATGCAACTTGCATTGTATTGGTTTCCTTTCCCTGATGACCTGCAAATAGTGATTTATATATATATATATGCATGTACATATATGGATATGACTCACTATTTACTGGAATATGGTAATTTATATTGAATTGCAGCAAAAAATAGCCTAATTGTAAGGTCAACGATTTGAAAGGCAGTAGTTCCAAAAAAAGAGACTCTTTTGGACTCTTGAACATTAAGGTTCAGATCGTATATTGTACCACTGAACAAATACGGATAGGAGAAATAGCTGATGGGAAGCGTTTCTGAGCTTATGGGCAAAGTTCTGTAGCAGTTTGCCATTGACTTCTGCAGGTTGACTGATCAGAAGCCTCTCCTGCTTTTAATTAAGCACTTTGGAAGGATGTTTAGGTCAACAAACAACTTGGTAGGCAAAATTATAAAGGTGTTTTCCATGGCCAACAAATCCAGCATGGGACTCGAACTTGGATCTTCTGGCCCAGGGTTAGGGTCACTGTCACTGTGCTACATGACCACCATGCAAATAATATAGTAATGAGAACATATCAGGAGTAATTTTATTGTAATATATCTCATGCCACAAAGAAAAATAACTAAAATGAGAAATAAACCCATTAGAATAGATTTTCCCAAGCTACAACATACTTTTGTTTATTTTAAGATATTATGCATCTCTATTGGCTTTTGTAGAATCTCTTTTGGAAATAAGGAAGGAAACATTAACAGCCTAACTAGTACACTCTAAGTCCTCATTTCCAGCCAGTCAAAACATATGAAAACCAAGCCATATTTAACCACTGGCAAAAACAGTAGTCTTAGAGTCATAAAGAAACAGACCCTTCAGTCCAACTCATCCATGTTGACCAGATATGCCAGCCTAATCTAGTCCATTTGCCAGTAATTGGCCCATATCCTTCATATACCCATCCAGATGCCTCTTAAATGTTGTAATTGTACCAGCCTCCACCACTTCCTCTCGCAGCTCATTCCATACATGCACCACCCTCTGTGTGAAGAAGTTGCCCCTTGGGTCCCTTTTAAATTTTTTGCCTCTCACCCTAAACCTATGTCCTCTAGTTCTGAACTCCCCCAACCCAGGGAAAAGGCCTTGTCTATTTATCCTATCCATGCCCCTCATGATTTTATAAACCTCTATAAGGTCACTCCTCAGCCTCTGACACCCTAGTGAAAACAGTCCAGCCTATCCAGCTACATCCTATAGCTCAAACCTCCAACTCTGGCAATATCCTTGTAAATCTTTTTTGATCTATGAACCTGCACTCCAAGGTCTCTTTGGTCAGCAACATTCCCCAGAATCTTACCGTTAAGTGCATTAGTCCTGCTCTGATTTGCCTTTCCAAAATGTAGCACTTCGTATTTTTCTAAGTTAAACTCCATCTGCCACTCCTCAGCCCATTATCCCATCTGATCAAGATCCCATTGCACTACTCTGATGTAACCACAGTTTGGGTAACACTGAGGTAACCTTCTTTGCTGCCCATCCCAGCTCCAATTTTGGTGTCGTCTGGAAATTTACTAACCACACCTCTTATGTAAATGGAGAAGAGCAGTGGACCCAACACCAATCCTTGTGGCACACCACTGCTCACAGGCCTCCAGTCTGAAAAGCAACCCTCCACCACCACCCTCTGTCTTCTACCTTCCAGCCAGTTCTGTCTTCAAATAGCTGGTTCTCCCTGTATTCTATGAGATCTAACCTTGCTAATCAGTCTCCCATGAGGAACCTTGTCGAACACCTTACTGAAGTCCATATCAATCACGTCCACTGCTCTGCCCTCATCAATCCTCTTCGTTACTTCTTCAAAAACTCATTAAGTTCTTGAGACATGATTTTCCACATCTTTCACCAAATTTCTTGTAACATGAGTGGGGAAACAGAGTTGCCCGATCCAAGCTGGCAATAGAAACTAGGATCATTTTTAGGCTCTGCCCTCATTGCAATTTTTCACAGCAAACTGTGGATGCCAAGTTGGAGTCCAAAACACTATTCTGAGATAATGTTATATAGATGACAATTTGTATCCAAAAAAACATTGAGCTTTTGAGGTGCAGCAACCCCATGTTCTGAAAGTGTTTTCTCAATACCATTGGTGGAGAGCCCTCTGAGCTTTAGTAAAGTAACAGTCAAAGCCTGTTTTGTGACTTCAGGAGAACTTGCAGGTGACAGTGCACCAATCCACCAGCTGCCTTTGTCCATCGAGGTGGCGGAGGTTATAGCTTGACAGACGTGGGAGTGCCAGTGTTGGACTGGGATGGACAAGTTAAAAGTCACACAACACCAGGTTATGGTCCAACAGGTTTGTTTGGAAGTACAGTACTAGTTTTCAGAGCACTGATCCTCAGTCCCAACCCTCGAACTCAGCACCACCTTCCTAACCTGCAATCTTCTTCCTGACCTCTCCGCCCCCACCCCCACTCTGGTCTATCACCCTCACCTTAACCTTCTTCCACCTATCGCATTTCCAATGTCCCTCCCCACCTTTTATCTTAGCCTGCTTGGCACACCCTCCTCATTCCTTATGCCCGAAACGTCGATTCTCCTGTTCCTTGGATGCTGCCTGACCTGCTGCGCTTTTCCAGCAACACATTTTCAGCTAATGATATCAAGCTACCAGGATTAATATTTCAACAAAGCTTTGCTGTTAACGGTCAGGCATCATTAACCAATGCTTTCTCCATGGCATCACCTCTGTCGATCAGCATCCATTTGCTAACCAATCAGCACTGTCACCCTATACAGTGTAAATACTGGTTTCCCTTTACTTTGGTATTTCTTAAATATTGTCCTAATGAATGCATGACAAAAAGCTTTGACAAGATGTATCTGTTTTTAGCAATATTCAAGTTTTGTACTTCAGGCAATTATTTATATAGTATTTCTTATTTAAAAACTACCTGCATGATAATTAAACTTTCTTTACAGCAGGATTTGCACTTGCCTCTTGATATGTGGTTTATGTTTTGGAAGCTTATCTGAAATCAACTTAGCATATTAGGAAGATCATGGTTCATATGTTTACCAGATTTGTACTTAATATACTTGATACTGGAAAATAGATTTCTGTGCCTCAAATCACGAAGTTCCTCTTTTCCATATTCGTTGTATTTCTTTGAAAAGTAATTACAATGTGTAAGTATCTTGTGCAAGTCTGTTGCTTGGAACTACCACTTCTGAATTTGAGTTCAAAACTGGCAAAGGTTAATATGAAACAAAAGATTTACAGTTATTTCTGGGGTGTCACTTATATCTTTTACTGTGAAGACCAATGAAAAGTGCCTATTTAGTTCATCTGCCATCTCCTTAATTTCTATTATTAAATCCCAGAATCACTTTTAATTAAGACCAAAGCTCACTTTATGAATTCTTTTTCTTTATTAAATATATTGAGACACTCTTATTATCAGTTTTTATATTTTTAACTAGCTTTCTCTCTTTCCCTAATTTTTCCCAGCTTATAATTCTTTTAGTTATTTTTTGCTGTTACTAGATTCAGGCCATTCAGACTATTTGAATGTTGGCATCATGTTTGAACACAAATTACTTGACTGGCAGCATTACTAAGATCATCCATTCTACCTCTATAATATCACCCTACTTCAGCTCATTTGCCTCTGGAACCCTCATTACCTATTGGTTTGATGACTCTCATGCACTCAATTCTCTGTGAGCCTGTTGCAATCCAAAACTTTGCTATGTCCTTATTTGCACCATGTCCCATTCACCCTTTACTCGTATGCTAATTGATCGACATTGGCTCCTACTCAATACCTTGATTTTAAAAAAACTGCACCTTGTATTCCAATGCCTCCATCTATGTACCACCCATTTTCTCTCTAATCTCGTCCAAACCCACACAGCATCTTATACCAGTTGTGCACTGGTCTAGAACACTGAAATTGTACAGTATATGTGACTACAACCATTTTAAGCAATGCTACTACAGACTTGCCTTTTCCATATTGGTTTGAACCTGGCTGTTTAGTACAATATAGATATCCCCTACAAAGGCAAGAGTTAGATTTAGGACAGACAGATGTCAAGATTTCATTTCATGGATAAAAGATTTTTAGTATGAGAGGTGGAAACAAGAGCTCTGGAATAATTTTAAGGTACGAGAAAGTGAGGACTGCAGATGCTGGAGATCAGAGTTGAGAATGTGCTCCTGGAAAAACACAGCAGGTCAGGCAGCATCCAAGGAACTGGAGAATCAATGTTTCGAGCAAAGGGCTTTTGCCCGAAACATCGATTCTTCTGCTCCTCGGATGCTGCCTGACATGCTGTGCTTTTCCAACACTGTGCTCTTGACAATAATTTTAAGATATTAATGGGATTGCAAGAGTTTTCTGAATGGATGAGGTATTATATGCTGATTGACCTTCCTCATCTTATCTGTTTTATCAATAGCTCCAGTTAGGTTTTCACAATGTAATTGAAGTGTGGCATGGTAGTAAAAGCAAATATTTCAGCACTAATTTCAGCACTAATCCTTATCTAATTCATTAATTTAGATTCTAGAACAGTTCTCATTAATTGGCATTTTAAAAATGTAATATAGGTGCTAAAGACAACAGGGAACTGCAGGCCATGAGCTTGACATGAGTACTAGGGGGATGCTAGAATCTGTTGTTAGGCATGTGATAACAAAATCTTCTAGGAGAAAGTGAGGACTGCAGATGCTGGAGATCAGAGCTGAAAATGTGTTGCTGGAAAAGCGCAGCAGGTCAGGCAGCATCCAAGGAGCTGGAGAATCGATGTTTCGGGCATGAGCCCTTCTTCAGGGCTCATTCAGTGCTCTATCATTCCTGAATAAGGGCTCATGCCCGAAACGTCGATTCTCCTGCTCCTTGGATGCTGCCTGACCTGCTGCGCTTTTCCAGCAACACATTTCCAGATGTGGTAACAAAACTCTAGGACGTTTTTTAACATGCTTTAGCAAAATTGATGTTGATTTATGAAAGGGAAATCCACTCTGACAAATGTGCAAGGAGTCTTTTTGAGTTTGTAACTAATTGGCAGATCAGTGGATATAGTGCATCTGGAATTTCAAAAGCTTTTTGATAAGGTGCCACACTGAAGTTTATTATTCAAAATTAGAGCCCATGAGTAATGAATTGGAGTGGAGCCAGGATGGATTGGAAACATATAATTTCTTTCTAGGCAGGCTGTAACCAGTGGAAACCAAATTACTGCTGCTTGGGCCTCAGATATTTACATTTTTTATTAACTACTTTGGGAATGGGAATCTTGCATTCATGATGGCAGCAGTGCATAGGCAGCATCCAAGGTCCTGTATCCAAGGCTTGTCCAATTCATCAGCTTTTCTTTTTTCTGGGTTTGTTTCCTTTTAACTTTACCTTCTGGGGAGAGCTCGGTTGTGGCAGCGACATCATTGACAAGGAAGGCAGAACGCGGCTTCTTTGGGGTCCAGAGCATGGCGGGGGCTTGGTGAGCCTGGATTGGGACTCTGGCAGCAACATTGAGGAGGCAGCTGATAGAGTAGCAAGGCACAGGACCCAGCATCAACTGCTCCATCGGCAGAGGCGATGTCAGTGAGGTAGGCCCAGCGGCAAAAGATGGTGTCTGAGGAATGACAACATCATTGTTGGTTCACACTGGTGGCAGTGAAGCAGTGAAGGAAGAGTTATGGACTCTTCTTAAGCTGTAACTTTTTTTTGAAAAAAAATTTCTTAAACTATTCAAAATGGTGCAGGAATCATGGCGACTGTGGAAGATTTTTATTGTACTTTACTGTGTTTTTCACTTTCAAATGCAGGACAATAAAATCATTCCTTCATGTTTGGCCAACCCCTACTCCAATTCTTGTCATGATTAGTTTCCCTACAATATGGAAACAGGCCCTTCGGCCTAGCAAGACCACACTGACCCTCTGAAGAGCAACCCACTCAGCTCCATTTCCCTCTGACGAATTCACTTAACACTAGAAGCAATTTACCATGGCCAATTCACCTAACCTGCACATCTTTGCTTTATGGGAGGAAACACACGCAGACATGGGGAGAACGTGCAAACTCCACACAGACAGTCACCCAAGGCAGGAATTGAACCTGGGTCCCTGGTACTGTGAGGCAGCAGTGCTACTCCAGGTTATTGTGCTGCAGCAGCAATGAAACTAATCAAAACTACTGTTAGCTGATGATTTATACAGAAGGTGTTGGTGACTCCCCTTCCATTATATATATGACATGTGCAATTCAGTATCATTTTGCCTGTACTGTCTCTTTATTGAAACTGGTAAACAAATATGCTCACAGTCAGTGACTCATTACAGAGGCCCACATGACTATGCCAAACCAGGAACTACATTGCTACAGTATTGTAGTTCTGTCTCAAACATTCCCCTTTACATGATGTGGAGATGCGAGTGTTGTACTTGGGTGGACAAGGTCAGACGTCACAGGACACCAGGTTATAGTCCAATAGATTTATCTTAAGTCACAAGTTTTCAAAGTGATGCCCCTTCGTCCGGTGACCTGAAAAAGGACAGCGCTTGTGATTTCAAATAAATCTATTGAACAATAACCTGGTGTCGTATGACTTCTGATATTCCCCTTTACACACAAGGAAGAAGACAAAGAAGTTTCAGTTTCCCAAGTTACTCACTGTACAGACAACTACTATGCATTCAGCGTTTGTTATTTTTCTCAGTTTCTGCATTTACACTGTGCACAGAATGAATCTTATAAGACCCTGAGTCATCTTTGGATTGGAGCTGTATTATTGCTTAGATTATTAATCCAGTAATAGTGATAATGGGATTGGTGCTAATTCTGCCATGGGTACGGTGAATTTCAATTCAACAAATATCTGGAATTAAGAGTCTAATGATGACAATGAAACCATTGCCAATTGTCAGTAAAACTCTGCCTTCACAAATGTCCTTTTGGTCTGGCCTACATGTGACTCCAGACCCACAATAATGTCGTCGACACCTAACTGCCCTCTGGGCAATTAGGGATTGGTAATAAATGCTTGGCTAGCCAGCGACATTTACATCCCATGGATGAATTAAAAAAAACTATAGTGAGGCATTTGGCAGAATTGTATTATATGCGAGATTCTCAACAGCCAGTTGGAAGATACCAATTGATGGATGGTTAACACTCTCTAAATGACTTGTTAACAACAAAACTCATCTAGTTAACATTCAGACTCCCATTTTAAGCTGGGTATCGGGAAATGTTTGGAGGGAAACCAGATCTGTGTACTTGATGGTTTCAGTTCACTGCTTGCTCCAATTGACCTTTGTGTTGAACACCAGCAAACAATATCTCATCATCTGTTACACCCTTTGTGGATATTGGCACCTAGCATGACCCATGAACATCATCTGTTACACCCTTTGTGGATAGCATGACCCATGAACATCATCTGTTACACCCTTTGTGGATATTGGCATCTAGCATGACCCATGAACATCATCTGTTACACCCTTTGTGGATATTGGCATCTAGTATCTGCTAACCCATCACAGTCATAATGGCAGCTCTCCAATACACTGCTCTTGAAATACAGACTGGCAATGCAGGGCACCTAGCTTTGGAAGGTCACAGCGGGGACAATTCGCGTGCAGAATGGTACAGGCTGCATCTTGGGGCTGCTTGCTGTCTTAATGCCCACTCGTTTTGTGCCCAGCTGGATGCTCGTACCATTCATGCCCTATTGTGCCTTGCCAAGCCAGTCTGTTAGCATGTTGATACTTCAGCCAGAACCAAAGGTTTTCACTACTGCCATTTAGACAGGTTCCTTGGTACAGACGGTTCAGATAGGTTGCATGTCATGTTTGCCAGTGTTCTACGATCCTGTGGTGAGTAGGGACAGCTTAGTGAATGGTACACTGAGATGGCAATGGAATACCTACAACATATGCCTGCAAACACACCGCACACTGATTCACACAACTAATCAAGTTGGAAACTGTTCGGGAGTAGTCTTCAGTGCAGTCAACAGGAGGCTGCTGCTAGCCAGGGGGTCTAGTCAGTCAGGGCACAGTTCACTCACGCAGTCCAGGAGTTTCATCATGATCAGCCATCTGCTTAGGAGGCTTATGGTCAGGGAACATGTCCCAGTACAGTCCAGGGCAGTGTTCAGCAGTCAGTCCTCAACACAAGCAGGCAAAGAAAGCACGTACTGTCAGCTGGGGAGTTACAAATAGTATTCAGACTCTAATCATTCATGTCAAGATTAGATTAGATTAGATTAGATTACTTACAGTGTGGAAACAGGCCCTTCGGCCCAACAAGTCCACACCGACCCTCTAAAGAGCAACCCTCCCAGACCCATTCCCCTACATTTACCCCTTCACCTAAAACTACGGGCAATTTTAGAATGGCCAATTCACCTAACCTGCACATTTTTGGACTGTGGGAGGAAACTGGAGTAGCTGGAGGAAACCCACACAGACACGGGAGAATGTGCAAACTCCACACAGACTGAGGCAGGAATTGAACCTGGGTCTCTGGCGCTGTGAGGCAGCAGTGCTAACCACTGTGCCACCAAGTCAAGGGGCTGTTGTCAAAATCACTCAGAGGTCTGGTAGAAATACAGTGCTTCTGTTAATCTTTCAGGAAGGCTCAAGAGGTGGAGCCTGTAAGGGTAGGATGGATCGAGCACAAATCTCATCCACCTACAGTAAATTTGTTAACTTCAATTCTGCATGTTGGAGCATGCCAGCACCTATCTCTGGCATGTCGGTGCCAGGATACACACAGGCACATGGATTGCCCCAGGCTGATTTGCAGAGCTACTTGCTTCTCCCTTATAACACTCACTCATTTTGTGCCTACTTTAAATCCCATAGCATCCTGCTTGGTCTTGACTTTTGCTACGTTGTTGCTTCAGCTGCACCCTAAAAGCTCACAGTATTTCTGTCTTGCTGTGTCCATCACAGTGTCAGCAGTGGTCAGTTAGGGCATAGACATTTTCTCTGTCAATCGTCCACCTACAGTATGTATCAGCAGTGTACCTGGAGAACACACTGCATGTGCCTCATCAAATGGCCTTATCTCAAAGTCGAAGGGGAGTCCTGCTCAGTCAAGTTAAAGAGGGTTCCAATCAATTGCAGGTCCAGGTAAGGTGACTCATGGGCCTCATTCACTCTTAGGGGGTTGCATATGATCAGTCAGCTTCTTGGGACCAACAAGGTCATAGAGTCCATTTACCCATTGTCCAGGCATTGGGCCACAGGCAGTCCTGCCAGTCCAGTGCAAACAGACATGGGACTCACTGATCATCAGTCAGGGGGAGCACTCAAGGGTCTAGACACTCAAGAGCTGGAGCTATCTGCTGAAGACATTTGGGATGTGGGGGTGGGCCGCAGTCAGTCTTGGGGGTCAGCAAAACATATGTCAAGGGGATGGGTTGGTGTGTTGTGAATTTATGGATATTCAGTGCAGAGGATTGAAGTCAGCAACTCAGGAAGCAGAGGGGACTAAGATGTTGAAAGGGGGAAATTTAATCTGTAAGAAAGAAGAGACAATAGTGTATGGAGGTGATGGCCCCTTGTGATAGCCAGAAGGGGCTTATTGATAGTCAATTATACTTGGAAAGTACAAAGCTGGGTGAGGGAAAGGAACAATAGGATCTCAGAACACAAATTCACCAATCACTAAAAGTTTTGCCCCAGGGTTATCAGACTGTTTTAAAAAGAAGCAAAAAGACATTAGACTTTCTTACAAGAGGGATAGTATTGATAAGTAGGGAAGATGGGCTAAGCCGGTTTCAAATCTTGGTTAGACTGCTTTTAAGGGTACTGCAATTCTGGCTGCCATCTCATAAAAAGAATATACAGATAGTGGAGAGGGTGCAAGGAGATTTACAAGATGATACCATCTTTGGGCCTATATTTTGGGAAAGAATTGATTAGCTTTGTCTTTTTCCCCTTGAAAAAAAATAGAGTGACCTAAAAAGCATCTTTAATTCTGTGATGAGTATTGATTGAAAGGGAATGTTTCTTCTTGTGGGGGTCATATAAAGATAGTCATCAAACATTCAGTAAGGTATTTGGAAGAAACTCTTGTCACGATGACTGGTGGGAATGCAGAACTCACTACCACATGGAGTGGTTGTGCAAATAGCATAGATACATTAAAGGAAAAGCTGGATAAGCACATGATAAATAAGTGAATAGAAGGTTACAATCATAGATTTAGATGAGAAAATGTGGTAGGAGGCTTAAGTAGTTGGGCAGAGTGGTCTGTTTCTGTACCAAGTATTCAAGTTAAGTTTATACAATTGCTGAGGTGGTGAAAAGCAGTGGAAGACCACTTCAAGGCCTATTTGCCTACCACTTCATTTGCCTGCCTTGCTGTGTCCCTCTCCCTCCTGATACTGCCTGCCTTTCTGTGTCCCTCTCCCTCCTGATGCTGCCTGCCTTGCGGTGGCCCTCTCCCTCCACCATAAACTGGGATGGCTCAACCTTCAAGAAGGCATTACAGAACTACCTATGCTGTGTTCACCAAAGAAACTGCAGAAAACAAAGACGAAACGGAGTTTGTATGTTAAGTGCTACCACTCAACAAGAATCCTTTTCAGGCTGTTCCCCAAATATTCTTCCCAGGCTTGCTAAACTGTTTATATCACTCAAAAATGTATCATGTTCATACCTGTGTTTGCAGGCATATTCCTGCTGATGTGTGGAGCTGGATTTTCCCTTCTGTTACTTAGTTTCTTCCAGCTCAATGACAATCTACACTGTCTACCACACAACCCAGCAAGGTGTATCAAGTGGTAATCCTCTAATTAGCTTACAGTGTCTGAGAGGGAAAAATAACAAGATGGAGACAGGGTAACAGCTGAGACACTAATTGCAAGTTGAGCAAGTCAGAATTGCGGAAAATCAAGCCATTATCATGACACAAACATGGGCTTTAAATCTTTACTGGATTGACCTTAAACCGTGAGCTGGTAGGTAGCACTTTGCAATTTTCTCTGTGAAACAGACAGTACGCATCGTAAACATCTCCATCTAACATGTTGACCTTTCTAAGCAGAAAGAGTTTCATTCAATTAACGTTCAGAGTGTTTCAAATTCCACATGTGAATGGCAAACTGACAGTCAGTTGCCATGGTTCATTTATGCTCAGGAATTCTAATTTCCCAGATCTTCAAATGGCTTTTTGGCAACAAAGTCTAATGCTAACTTTCATGCTTAAGATTCTTATGAGCGCAAGAATAGTAACCAGGGAGCAATAGTAAAGAAGCACGTTCTCAACTTGACTTGTCAAAGTGAAATGCTAAAAGTTCTGGAGTGTTGACTTTGCTGCATGGGCAGTCAGGAAGGGGGCTGTGATATGCTGTTTTTCCATTGTCACTGATTACTATTTCCCTTGAAACCCTTCCACACTGAAATATCTGGACATGCAATTCACTGAGGAGGTGGTCTTGATAGCAAAGAAACAGGGTCTGAAGTCTCAAGAGGAATATCAGTCCAAAGATGTGCATGTTTGGTAAATTGGCCATGCTAAATTGCCCATCTGTAGGTTAGATGCATTAGTCAGTGCATGTAGGATAATCAGATGGGGAAATGCGTCTGGGTGGATTACTCTTCGGAGGGTTGGTGTGGACTTGTTGGGCCGAAGCACTTGTTTCCATACTGTAGGGATTCTATGATTCTATGATGCTTGTTGCAAGGAACCATGCCAAAATTTAAAATAAAGCAGAGCTGCAATGTTGAAAATTTGAGGCAAACACAAACAGAAATTACTGGAGAAACTCAGAAGGTCTGGCAGCATCTGCAAAGAAAGAAACAGAGTGAACGTTTCAAGTCCAGTGATCCTTCAGAATTTTTAATGCAAAAGATTCAATTTGCCTGCTTTCCTTGGCTGCTTCTGCATGAAGTGCCTCTTCATTGCCCAGTTTGAATAGTGAATCCAGCGCTGGTCTGTGCAATCAGGATTTAAAATCATGTTGACAATCTAGGATCCGAATATTTACATCTTAATAAGTGCTCTTTTGAGACCCAAAGCTGCACAGTTAAAATATCAGCAGGCAAAATTGATTGAGAAAGAGGATTGGAGAGGCAAATAACCATCATTTTAACCACCTACTCCCCATTTCCACTCCTACTTGCTAGTCAAAACTACTATTGTGCCTCAACCTGCTGAACAAAGACTTTGGAATGCAGATTCATAGTTCCTTGTAAGTGGAGTCACAGATGGACAGGATAGTGAAGAAGGCGTTTGGTATACTTGCCTTTATTGGCCAGTGCATTGAGTATAGGAGTTGGCAGGTCATGTTGCAGCTGTACAGGATATTTGTTAGGGCACTTTTGGAATACTGTTTCCAATTCTGGTCTCCCTGTACAGGAAGTAAATTGTTAAACTCAAAAAGACTTTGGAGTGCAGATTCAGAGTTCCTTGTAAGTGGAGTCACAGATGGACAGGATAGTGAAGAAGGCATTTGGTATACTTGCCTTTATTGGCCAGTTCATTGAGTATAAGAGTTGGAAGGTCATGTTGCAGCTGTACAGAATATTTGTTAGGGCAGGGAGAGAGGAGATGAGGAAACTGGTGAAATCGACATTGATGCCGTGTGGTTGGAGAGTCCCAAAGCAGAAGATGAGACATTCTTGCTCTAGGTGTCGGGTGGCTCGGACGTGGAGGTGGAGGAGGCCCAGGACTTGTATGTCCTTGGCAGAGTGGGAGGGGGAGTTGAAGTGGTTGGCCACAGGGCGGTGGGGTTGTTTGATGCATGTGTCCCAGAGATGCTCTCTAAAACATTCCACGGGTTGGCGTCCTATCTCCCCAGTGTCGAGGAGACCACATCAAGAGCACCTCTGCCCCCACCTCATCCTAGATCCAATCCTCCAACTTGGCACCTCCCTCTTGAACTGTGCCACCTGTCCAACTTCCTTTCCACCTATCTGCTCCACCCTCCACTCTACCTATCACCATCACCCCCACCTGCATCTACCTATCGCACACTAAGCAACCTCCCCCCCGGTCCCCCCCCATTTATCTCTTAGCCCCCTTCCCTCCACACGCACATTCCTAATGAACGGCTAATGAACCGTCGACTCTCCTGCTGTTCGGATGCTGCTTCACCTGCTGTGCTTTTTCAGCACCACACTTTTCGACACCATTTTAAATAGTTTGAGAATAAAAAGATATAGCTGAAAGAGAGTCCGTCTTCATTCCATTGCCTCTGTCATAGGTCCTGAGCCTTGAGCCATCTCACCAACGATATCTGCCATCTATGCCAGACCCACCAACATCGAAGTTGCCACTCTTCAAACACCATCTCTTCATCGCTGGGTCAACCTCACCAAAGCTGATGTCGGCTCCCATGCTGGGCTCACACTCACACTCACCCTGCAACTTTGTTTCTTCATACACCAGACGGTTTCAAAACAATTTCCACCCTACTGTTGTTAGGATATCGAATGGACTCTCAAGCTCTTAAAATTCGCCTGTCCCTGTGTTTTTGTTTTTGCTTCTCTTTACCTATTATTTACTATCTATGTTATTTATCTCTTTGATCTGCCTATATTGCTCGCAAGACAAAGCTTTTCACTGTACTTCAGTACACGTGACAATAAATTCAATTCAATTCAATTCTCCAAGATTTTATCAATCAAAAACTAAAGTTATGGTAAGTGAACAGGAGTCCCCAACCCACCAAGAAAATTGTGACTCAATATTTTTTGGCCATTTGAAGGGGTTAGATATGATCAAATAACATAGCACAGAATATAAATTCTAATAATCTTTTGCTGCAAGGCATTTCTAACTATTTTAATTAGAAGTATCGTATAACGTTTTAAGTTACACAACACAGCAATTTTATGAATGGAGAAGTAGGGCAAGTGTCAAGTCTGAATGTAATATGTACCAATATTTATCATGGGGATTTCTTACACAAAATAGAATGTGTTGTGGAGCCACTTAATTTCAATTCCTCTTTCAAGTATTTGAATATAGATTGAGTTGAATATTGTGCCAACATAATCATTTTTAGTTCTATTCTCAAGATTTTATTTTTGGGTTAGGTTTCTATTTGCATTCATAAAGTGTTGAAAGGTCCCAAATCTTTTATAAGATCACTGAACAGTTAGTGAGTATAAGTAGGAAAAGTAACCGTTAACTATTATTATCTCATGGACAGAAATCAGAATTTTAATTTTCTCCATTAGGAAAACATATCTTTAATGAATTGCCCATTTTGTTTCAAAGTGAACATTCCGATTTAGTTTAATTGATTTGCAATGAGTAATGCCATGTTTATTTGTTGCACCAGTTGTTATAGACTGTAAATGAAGAACAGGGGCTGAAAGTAAGGTTATTTCTAATAAATGAATATTTGTGTTTTCTGGAAAGCTGACAGGGATAAGTTTTTGAATCCCAGCATGAAGGCATTCAGAGTGACACTTAGGATTAACTAGGATAATACAGAAAGAAAAAAAGTTGTATTTATATATCTTTCACAATCTCAAAAGTCAGCAAATAACGTTGCAACAAATGGACTATGCTCATTGTTGTCATTTAGAAAACACAGCAGCTGGTTAGCTCACTGTGAGGTCACACAGACAGAAATGTGAGAATAACAAAATAGTCTACGTTTTAAAAGTAGTTGTTACCAGATAAATATTGATCAAATCCTTGAGTTGCTAGAATCCATTATTCAAGGAAGGGGTAACCTCCCTTCTTAGTGGGTCATTCAGGATTGAGGATTACTTGAAATGGCTGATAAATCCAATCTTGATGTCCAGTTCTCTGCCACATTTGGGGCAGCTGAGTACTTGAAGGATTGGGTACATAGGTTAGTTGGAGTCTCCTGACACAAGTCAGGAATGTGATGGAGTACTCCCTACTTGCCTGGGTAAGTGCCATTCCAGCAACACTCAAGAAGCTTGACACCATCCATGGCAAGCAGTCTGCTTGAATGACATCAAATGCTCAAACATTCACTCACTTCACAAATGATGCTCAATAACAGCAGTGTGTACAAGATGCACTGTAGAAATTCACCAAGGCTTCTTAGAAACAACTTCCAAACGCACATCCACTTCCATTGAGGAGGACTGTGGCCATAGATACTTGGGAACTCCATGACCACCAAGTTCCCCTCTAAATCATTCAACATTCCAACTTAGAAGTACATCACCATTTCTTCAGTGTCACTGGATCAAATACCTGGGACCCCCATCCTAATGGCATGATGGGTCTACCTGCAGTAAATGGTTCAAGAAGCCAGCTCATTACCTTCTCAAGGGCAACTAGGGATGGGCAATATGTATTGCCCACATCCCGTGAGTGAATTAAAAAAGAGAGGCACGGTGGCTCAGTGCTTAGCACTGTTGCCTCACAGCACCAGGGTCACAGGTTCGATTCCAGCCTTGGGCGACTGTCTGTTTAGAGTTTGCACATTCTCTCTGTGTCTGTGTGGGTTTCCTCCGGGTGCTTCGGTTTCCTCCCACATGCCAAAGATGTGCAGACCAAGTGAATTGGGCATGTTAAATTGCCCATAGCGATAGGCGTATTAGTCACAGGGAAATGGGTCTGGGTGGGTTACTCTTCGGAGGGTTGGTGTGGACTGGTTGGGCCGAAGGGCCTTTTTCCACACTGTAGGGAATCTAATCTAAATGTTGTTAGTCATAGGCCAGGGATTCTCTGGAATCAGTTGAGATGTTTGACCTCTTCAAAGACGCCTTGCGAATATCCCTGAACCAGTTATTTTCCTCCACCGCCACTCCCTCACCACCCGACGCCTGGAGGAAGGACGCCTCATCTTCCACCTTGGAACACTTCAACCCCATGGCATCAATGTGAATTTCACCAGTTTTCCCCCACCCTCCTCTCTGACCTATCACCTCCATCCCCACCCCCATTCACCTATTGTAGTCTATGATACTTTCTCCCCACCCGCACTCCCCTCTCATTTATCTCTGCACCCTTCAGGCACTTGGCCTGTATTCCTGATGAAGGGCTTTTGCCCGAAACATTGATTTTCCTGCTCCCCGGATGCTGCCTGACCTGCTGTGCTTTTCCAGCACCACTCTAATCTAGACTCCAGTTGGTTAGCTGTGGCAGTGCAGTAGGTCCAAACTGCTACTCCCGGGGGATCGACAGGAGCGGTGGTTGCTTCGACCGTGGCGTGGGAGACCTGGTGCAGGGACTCCTGGAATGGACTGTGCAGGAAAGCGTGGCAAAGGCCAAGAAATTGAGCTCCTGGAGCAAGTGCGGCTCCAGTGTAGCTAAGCACTTTTGAAAGACGGTAATGGTTGACTTTCAGCTTTATTCTTTAATTTTCTACTAAATACTGAGAAGTATTGTAATGCTTAACTTTTAAACTTGTTCTTTCTTTCTACCTTGTTCTTATGAATCTGTACCTAGGTACCTAAGATGACATTTTACATGACCACATTGGACACTTTTCACAGTACTCCTGTACTTTTGTACATGAGTACATGTGACAATAAAATCTCAATCTATATCTAAATCTAAAGTTGGCTGGGGAGAGGACATTAATATTGGATTAAATTTTCGTACTGGATTTGGAAGTTCTTGCAAAGGCAGCACTGGTGGTACTTTAGGTTATCCAAGTCTATGAAGCAGATAGGTGCATGGGAATCACTACTACGTGCTAAACCATGATATTAATCTTGTGTTTAACATCCTGGTTCCCCGATACTCATTTCCTCAATCAGCTGAAGCCTGAGCTGGGGGGAGGGGTGGGGGGGAGTGGATATTGGAGGTAAGTTTGAATTCTGTCAATCATATCTGCCTTCATTGTGAGGAAGCTCCTAAGCTAGATCCAGGATCCCTCTGTTGGTCTTAATCAGTCAGAGGAGATTTTAAGTTGTGGAATTTGTTTGGAAAAGGATCTTCATTTTACAGGTGTTGAGAGAAAGACCCTTCCTCTTGTATAATATGGAGAAGGAGTTGGAATAACGATTTGCTCAGTTTCTGAGTGAGTCTGCACAGACGTCATCTAAATATTAACAAGCAATGACTGAGGTTGGACTGGTTTTGGCTTTTGGTTTGAAGGCAGTATAAGTTGAACAATTTCCTTTCCGTTCTCAAAATTAGTTCCACGCTTGCAAGTAATTTGCTGGAAGCGTGGTGCACTATTGAAGCAAGGAAAATTGATATGACACAGCGTTATTTGACCCTAGTCTTCACTGAGATAGAGTCAGTGCTGGTTCTATCGGTAAAATACCACCTGGTAATGCCTAGTACTGTCTTTGTGAAAGAGGCAGCGAGTGATGGCAAATTTCTGAGGATAGTTAAATTTAGGAAGAATACTCCTTAAGCCTTTACTTTTGTAAGATTGAGAAAGGCTATGTACAAATATTGGTGTTGTTTCTTGCACTTTTCTTGAAGATAGAAGATAGAAGAGGATGAAATAATGGTCTCCTTTGACGTAACAGCCCTGTGAACATCCATCAACATCAACCTGGCTATGGAAACACTGACTACGCTATTAGAAGAACCAAAGACACATACACTAAACACCCCATCCACCTGGACACCCCATGCTGGCCTCTTACCCGCCCTCGATCTCTTCATAGCCAACTGCCACCGCGACATTGACCGCCTCAACCTGTCCACCCCTCTCATCCACTCCAACCTCTCACCCTTGCAACGTGCAGCCCTCCACTCCCTCCGCTCCAACCCCAACCTCACTATCAAACCAGCAGACAAGGGAGGCGCAGTGGTAGTTTGGCCCACTGATCATTACATTGCTGAGGCTAAACGCCAGCTCGCGGACACCTCCTCCTACTGCCCCCTTGACCATGACCCCACCTCCCACCACCAAACCATCATCTCACAGACCATCCAAAACCTCATCACCTCAAGGGATCTCCCATCCACCGCCTCCAACCTCA
>NC_057713.1:112677704-112693952 GCF_004010195.1 Chiloscyllium plagiosum | reverse complement strand
CCCCTCCCCCAAGTCCCTCCTCCCTACCTTTTATCTTAGCCTGCTTGGCACACTCTCCTCATTCCTGAATAAGGGCTCATGCCCGAAACGTCGATTCTCCTGCTCCTTGGATGCTGCCTGACCTGCTGCGCTTTTCCAGCAACACATTTTCAGCTCTAATCTCCAGCATCTGCAGTCCTCACTTTCTCCTAATCAGACCTCTAGGCACCATGGTAGCCCACAAACCCACTAACACACTAAAACAGCAGCTAATGAACTTAAAAGATCCTATACAGACAAAAAACAAAGCAAATGTCATTTACAAAATACGTTGCAAGAACTGTCACAAACTACATTGAACAAACAGGCAGAAAACTAGTCACCATGAACATTAATGGGCGGCACGGTGGCACAGTGGTTAGCACTGCTGCCTCACAGCGCCTGAGACCCGGGTTCAATTCCCGCCTCAGGCGACTGACTGTGTGGAGTTTGCACGTTCTCCCCGTGTCTGCGTGGGTTTCCTCCGGGTGCTCCGGTTTCCTCCCACAGTCCAAAGATGTGCAGGTCAGGTAAATTGGCCATGCTAAATTGCCCGTAGTGTTAAGTAAGGGGTAAATGCAGGGGTATGGGTGGGTTGCGCTTCGGCGGGGCGGTGTGGACTTGTTGGGCCGAAGGGCCTGTTTCCACACTGTAAGTAATCTAATCTAATCTAATCAACTAGCCACAAAAAGACATGACCCACTATCACTAGTATCTTACATACAGATGAGGAAGGAACTACTTTGATTGGTGCAATACATCCATTCTAGGACAAGCTAAACAGAGACATGGATGAGAATTCATAGAAGCATGGCATTCCAAGCAGAACTCTATCAACAAACACATTGATTTGGACCCCATCTACCACCCTTTGAGAAAAAGAACAAGAAATGACATCAACACAGGAAATGACATCACCACAAGAAATGACATTCCCAACCCAAGGAAACCATAAATAGAAAGTGGGACATACCAATAGCGCTTCACCGGAGGCTCACTGATGTTACCTAGTATGGTGACAAAACATCTGAAAACGAACCTTCCAGCTCAATGAGCATTCTTACATCCAGATCTTTTCTTGAACTTGGCATGTAGAAATATAAAAACATTAATGCAATAATAGTGACAGTAGAAAACATTTAATGTAATTAAATGGGAACAAATAATGTTTGACAAATCTATTTTTGTGGATGTAACCAGCAGGGTAGGTGAAGATCAAACATTGCGTGCAGTATACTTGAATTTTCAAGAGTCCTTTGGTAAAGTCACAAAAAGGTTTGCTCATATAAGGGCTCATAGGGTTGAAAGCAATGTATTAGCATGGTAACAGATTGATTAAAGGACAGAAAACACAGCGAATGAACAAATAGGCCATTTTCAGTCGAACAGACTGCTACTAGTGGAATGCTGCAACAATCAGTGCTTGGTTGCAGTACTTTACAATTTATATTGATAACTCTAATAAAGAACCTAGTGTAATATAATTAAATTGATGACCATACCAAGAACAATATAAAGTTAGGTGGTAAACAGAGCTGTGACAAGCACACAGACAGTAGACTATGATTGGCTGTGTGGAGGCAGTTTTGCAGATGGGAAGGTTAGAGATTTCTAAAGTATGTGTTTGGCATTGTTTATTTGACACATTCACATCGCTGATCACAATCCTTTTGGAGGGATGTCAAGTCTACTGACTAGACAGTGGCAGACAGATAGTTAAAATCAATTAAGTTCTCAGTTGAGTCCAATTTGATGACTCCACTGAGATCTTCCTGATAGTGGCTCACCCACCGAGACTGAGCCTGAAAGTTGGCCTGAGGCCATCAATAACTTCTTTAACAACCCTCATCCTAGAGCTATGGGGATCAGAGCTACAACTGTTTCCACAGACTGTCTCTTGGAGGTTTTCATGATGTTCTTGCAGCTGTGGTTTACTTTCTTTAAAAAAAAAGGTCAAACAGTCTTCAGAGGTCATCTGTATTTCAAGGCAGATTTCTTATCTTCCAACTAGATTGGCAGTGCTCAACTCTCCTGTTGAGGCTGCTGGTCACCCACAGCCTTAAATGCTCCAGTTGGCCTTCCCATCTGTGTCACCCTCCACTACCTCTAATCCAGTGGCAATCTAATAATTACTGCTCCATGGAAGATTGCACAGGCGAGTATGACTCAGATATATCTGAATTAGGACGGAAATTGACACATACTACATTTTAAAAAAATTTATAAATTCCAGACAAAGAGGATTACAGTTCGGTTAAGTTATTATGTCTAAACTTATTGTGTTTATAAGATTAAACACTGGTGTTCAGAAATATTTGTATATTCTTGTTCAAGAAATATGTGAAGTTGATTGCAGACATAGCAAGCAATTAGGAAAGAAAATAGTATGTTAGCCTTTCTTGCAAGGGACTTGGAATACAAGAGTGAGGAAGTCTCAAAGCAATTGTGCACGATAGTGATGAGGCCACAGCTCTAGTACCACATTTTGTCTTGTTGTGGAGAAAATATAGAGAACCACGAGGAGACGCAGAGAGTTCTTCAAGAAGTAGGTCTTTTATTTGCAAACAAAACACCGTGACACTGCGAAAGCTGATTCTCGAATGCCCACGAGCCTCAGGGTCTGTGGATTTTTTTTATATCATGTTTCTGTCAGCTTATCAGTATGTCCAACTATATTAATCAAAGTACCTCATTCTAGCTACACAATAAACCAGTGATGTTAGTTCCCATTATCTCTTTAGTTGTACATTCTATTTGATGTTATTCTAATGTCATGATTGGATATTTATTATCACTTCTGCTACAGGGATCTTTAGTGGATAGGTGGAAAAGACGATAATATTAATCAAAGTACCTCATTCTAGCTACACAATAAACAAGTGATGTTAGTTCCCATTATCTCTTTAGTTGTACATTCTACTTAATGTTATTCTAATGTCACGGCTGGATATTTATTATCACTTCTGCTACCTTGATCTTTCATTGCAGACTAACCTATCATGATAGATATTCAGCTATTCAATCTATTACAATAGTGTCCCGTCTCAAGCTGACTCTACTAACTAGTAATTAGATATTTTAATATCATGTCCCAAATATTTATGGTGCCAAACCTCTCATAATAACACTTAACAGAGAAACTTGCTTTATTACTTGTGTTATCTCATCTCGCCAGCCAGAACCTTACTCTGCTAATTAGTGTAAGAATGTTCCACTATGGTTATCCCATCCTGCCCCTACCTTCCACAGAACACAGGTTGCCAGTGGTCTTCATGCTTTAACCCTTCCCATGCTTTCATGTTCTTTATTTTCCATATTCCCCCCTTTGAGACCTACTACATAATTTTCAGAGTCTGAGACTTAAAGGGTTCTTCCTGCATTCCTGGGATCCCTTGGGCCAAAAACTTGTCCTCCAATAACCACAACAGGAAAAAAGACCCAAGATCCCTCACAATTTAGGACCCGTGCGTTCTTCAGAAGTATTATTGACGTCTCCACGTGGACATATTCCTTGCACTGTGGTGGTTGTTAGATCATTATCATAGAGTGGTGAGGTTCCATCAGAGGAGTAAGCAGTTCCTGGGATAGCTGAAATGACCACAAGTTGCCGTGTAGTGACACGACCTAAAAAGGACTTAATAAAAGGTAAAGCACAACAAAAGATGAAGGCAACAACAAGCAAAACCGCACCTACAATCAGACCAATCTTGATAAACCATGCTCCCAAGACCCTAATATATTATTCAGCCAATCAAAAGCCTAATGACCAAACCCCACATTGTCTTGTAGCTCCCGTTTTAGATTCTTTAGTTTTTCCATTGCTTTAGTAAAAGATCCCCCAGGGCTAGTGTTGTTAGGTATAAAGACATAGCAATGTTCCCCAAACATCACAAAAACCCTGCCTTTTTCTGCCAGTATCTAATCTAAGGCCTATCTGTTTTGCCATGTCATTTTATTAGTAGCATCCGATTGTTCTCCCAAGGCCACAAGGGCATCTCTGCTGGTTGTAATAAATGTAATTAATCCATTCAACATTCTTGATAATCCCTATCACTGGGATGAGAGCTTCCCAGCCCGCGGCAATCTTATTGCAGGCCTTAAACTCATTAGGAATACCTCTTGGCTGTCCTCTGCTATCAATCTGAATTGTCAGATCAGGGACATACCGTCGCTTAGTTCGGCGCAAAGCTGATTGCGATGTAGAGTCAAACTGCGTGTGTGGTGATATAGCTACCTCATGTAGGAGCATTACACAGGCACAGCTGCCACTCAAGTCAGCGGACAGCATCAGGAACAACCCTCCTTTCTTATCACACAGCCACCAAGTATCTGCCAGTGGGACATGTTGAGAATTTAAAACAGCCCTAAATGTGCTGTCCACCTCGAGTTCAATCACATTCCTGCAAAAACCCTTAAAATAGCCTACTGGTGTGGAGCCATTTCGCTTAAAACGTTCAAAACTCAACCCTTCCCGTATCCTGAAAGCAGCCAAGGGGAACGTGTAATTAGTATTACCGGTGGACCACGGGGTACTATAGCCACACCACTGTTGGAGTTGCTACCTGCCCACATCATCTTGCTAATAGAATGTAGAGGCCTGAAATAGGAGGTACCAAAAGGGGCAATGGGATTGCCTGTAAGTTGATGAATCACCCGGGTTAAGAGGTTGGCTAGAGTGCTGCAAATGCCATTGAGTACAGGTGGTCAAGTTATAAGGCATATGGACAACATAGTATGAGGGGGTTGCCTTAGTAGACAAAAAACAGTCCTATCTAGCCATTATTACAGCCGTGCAATTTGCCCATTGATACCAGTGATTGTCACGGGCGCGTACCCACGTTAGGGCAGCAAGGTCTGCACTTCTAATATGTCTTTGCCTCCCAGCCCGAGTGACCCTGGCATTACCGGTCCAGGTCTGCCAAGTTAATGGTCTCCAAGTCTGAGTATGCAGACCTGGTATCAGAGAGGGGGGTATCAGGGGTGTCCCTCATGTCTTCCCCATCCCCACTGCCAGGAGAACTATGTACCACATCTCCATCACAATCATTTCTAGAATGATCAGTATCCCCAAGAACTTCACCTGTATCTTGTTCTGAACCCTGCTGAGGGGTACTAGCCTCCTGTGTGGCCTGCCCATGTCCAAGTTCCTCGGCCTCAGCTCCACTTACCTCAGTGTTAGAGTTAGCTTGTGCTCGAGGGAGAGCTTTAGTACAATGATTACGGTGGTACCATATGTGTCGTCCTTCCACTTGGATGGCGGTAGGTAATGCCTTAGTCACTACGAAAGGTCCCTCTCTCCTCAGCTCATTCCAGCATCTTCGAAAAGCCCGCACATACACCCAATCCCCGGGTGTAATAGGTCCTTCCTCGTTGACAGGTGTCGGTTCCCTTTGTGTTTCCTGCAGGTGGATAGTCTCATGTATCGTAGTTAGCTGCTGCATACTTGCTTAAGTTCCAAGCTTAACCGCTCCAAGCTAGGTCCTTCTTATGGGCCTCTCCACCTGGGCACTGGCATAGGTCTACCTGTGAGCATCTCATGCGGTGTTAGGTTGGTCATGCTATTAGTCTGCATGCGATAACTCATTAGTGCCAGCGGCAGTGCATCAACCCAATTAAAGTTGGTGCTTGTGCAGATTTTGTTTAATTTGGCTTTCAATATCCCATTAATCCTTTCCACCATCCCCTGTGACTGGGGATGATACACGCACTCAAACCTCTGTTTGATCCTCAAAGACTGCAGCATCAACTTAACTACTTTCTGAATGAAGGTAGACCCATTGTCTGAACTAATGTCCGATGGTATACCAAACCTTGGGATAACTTCATTCGTCAGAAATTTCACGACTGTCCCACCTCTTGGTTTCAACCTTATTTCCACTGGGCTAACTGATTTCACTCTCCCCAGATCTGTATCATGCTGTGACCACAAAGTAGCTCGTACTGCATCCAATTGCTCATTACCATATTGATCACCTTCCTCCACTGTCACTGGCATGCTCCGCTGGGGTGTTACCCTGACTTCCTTCGGATTTCCTGTCAAGTTGCAGCATGCTAGGATTTTAATATAGTTGCCATCCCCAGATTCCCAAACCCCTGTTGTGAGGGTATGCCATTCCCTGACTGTTTCTACATGCTTGGTCATTGGCCCGAAGTCTTTAGATTGATATCCGTCATTTAGCAGTAAGGTTACATGTGGTGCGGTGCCTGGTACTCTATACCACCTTTCCAGGAACACATCTCTCTCTATTTGCAGGATCACTCCCTGCTGCCCTAATATTATTGCTTCACTTCTCAAATGTTGTGGAGTAGTGACTTCCTGCTGCCACTGCCTGTCCAACACCTCATCCTGAGACTCATCAAATATTACTGTACAGTACAGCTCAGACTTAGGTGGTCTTGCTTTAGTCAACAGCGTCAACACTTCTGCTTCCCACATCCCCCAAATGTCTTGAATATCACTTGTTATGTCCCCTATCCAATAAATATTAACATTTTTAACTTCTTGCATCACTAATTGTGTATTGGCCTTTTCTATGACCAAGCCCTGCTTTATGCACTCCAATCTTACCTCTAACTGTAGTAAGGCATCCCTACCTAACAAATTAATTGGTGTCTCTTTAGTAACTAATATTGGCAGCACTATTTCCCTACCTTTCATTTCTAATCTTACTGGAGCTGTAAATCAGGTTAACTGTGATTTCCTGAGAACCCTACAGTTTTATCAAATTTACTTAACATGGGAAGGTGAGCAGCATACTGTGGCTGTTCACAAGTGTATGTGGCTCCAGTATCTATCATCACCTGTGTCTGAGGCCCTTCTATATTAACTTGTATTACTGGTTCTTAATCAGCCTCCCATGCTATTGCAAGGTAGTGTCCCTTCCCACCCAGGTTCTCAGGGCATCCCGAACACATCCCATATGGGTTAACAGGTCCTGCTGGGCCTGTGGGTGTCTGGGAAGTGGCCACTAAGGATTCCCGCCGTCCAGGCCCGCTGTAGGGCAGAGAGGGCCCGGTCCAATAAGGGCAATTCCTCCCCAGCATATCATTTCTGCACCCCCTTGAGCCTGATTATTTATCATGTACCTTAGTCCCCCATTCCTATATCCCTGTCCTTGGGGACTGCAGTTCTGTTTAGGCTATTGTTTAAATCTGCCCTGCCCCGGATACGTCACCTACGGGAAAGCTGCTCTAAAAACCTCCATTGCTGGCCTGGGACTTTCTGGCCCCTGTCTGGCTACCTGATGGGACCCCCCTTGCACAGGCACTTGGTTCATGCCAGTGTTGATTACTGTGTTGGTTCTGACTGGCAATACCTCTTTAGCCTTCTCTTTTTCTTTCTTTTTAAGATCTTCGAGCTGCACTTGTGCCATCTTCCTTTGCACATCCTCCTGCTGTTCAGACAGTTTCTCTTTGTCTTTCAAAACCTTTCAACTGCATGAGCTACATGATCTCTAAATTCCTGGTGGCTCATTGAAGATGTCAGACCTACCACCTCCTCAGCCTTGACCTGACTTGGGAGGGCATTGCCTCTGAGATGAAACTTTGGAACATTGTGGTCAGCAACTGATTAGTCTCTATGTCTTGCTCTGTTTCCAGCCTCCATGTCTTTAACTGTTTCTCCAAGTAGCAGGCAGCTGGGTTTTCATTTTCTCCCAGTGGATCCCCTCTCAGAGCCTGGGGGTCCATTTTGGGTGGATAATCAGTCTCTTAAGGCCTGCCATACATTCTGTCTCACTCGATCAAACCCGACTCCATCAATCATTGTATTCTGTGCCACATTTTTCAAACGGGCTCGGACCATTATTTCCTTTAACTTTGGGAGCCCTTCCAACCTCACCAGCAGTGCCTTCAAGTCTCCTATAGCCAACAGTTGCCTTGTGGTTTCATCTTCAAAAGCCCTGATCCACTTTCCCGCTCCCTCATGTAAACTGGGCAGTGCATTCTTCAGCCCTTCCAGATCCTGAGTTCCCTAAGGAATGTATTGTGGGTTTCTCCCCTCTTTTATAAGGAGTGGTAGCCCTTTTTCCCTTTACTGACACTACTTCTCAATAAATCCCCCTCGGGCTCTGAGTCGGATGTTATTTTTAGTTCCTCCCATTCTTTAGGTACTGGGGCCTTTTTCTTTCCTTGTCTCTCATCATCCCTTTCTGCTTGTTTTGTGTCACTTGCACAGCTTTTCTCTTCAGCCCTCCTTTCATATCGCAATGAGTATTCCTCAATTACTTTTTGTTCCCTTAGCCCACGCAGCACACTAATCTCATGTTTCAGCTCTTCTTGCTCTCGTTATATAGCTTCTATTTGCTCCTGCCTGTCCCTTTTCTCTATTTCTCTTCTTTCCCTCAGTTCATTTTTGTCTTCCGCACATCTATCCCATTCTAACTGTCCCTCTATTAATATTGTTCCCTTTACTGGACACTGCTTCAATGCCTCTTCATTCGATTAGGGAGGAGGTCTTTTCAACTCCTCCACATCTGGGTATCGAGAGGGTGAGGCGGGGGGAGCTGATTCCTGTTTTTCTGTTTCCCGTAACTGCTCAGCTTGTTCTTTTGCAGCTTCCCTAGTCACCACAGGTGCCTGACAAGCTACCTTCAGTTCCTCACCCTCTTTCCTGAAAAGTTTCAATATTTCCATCTCCTCATCCCTTTTTTGGTTTCTATTTTTAGATTTATCTTTCAGCTTATAGTTCTTAATTAATCCTTCCATCTCATTGGCCATTTAATCAATAAATCCTTAGTTCGTTTTTCCCATTTCTCAGAAATTTTTAAAGTATCATTTCTTGCCACTGGAAATTTCTTACTTAGTATCTGAACTGCAGTCCCTTTATCCATCCTACAATATAATTCAGTCCAACTAATATATTATCTTTGCTCTCATAAATCACTTCCTCATACCATTCAAGTCTGGTAGTGCTTTATTCAATAGAATAAGCAATTCCTAACTTTATAACTTGCAATTGTCCCTTACCAATCTATCAATTTCTAAACGTCCTCAATTGCAGCTAGTCAATACAAACAGCCTATTCTCATTCATTCAGCCTAAACCAATCTAACACTGCACCTTCAAAATGCATCAATCACTCATGGTTTCTTCAGAAATTCCTCTCTCAAAAAAACTGTCTTAAATTCTTATAGTGCAAGGTAAAATCAAAATACCCCTGGATCTCGAGCTCCAGGGAAACAAAACACAAACATTTAACCACCAATTATGCATACAAATCAGATCACAATGATTAAACTATAAACTCTCTCTCACACACAGACACGCAGACACACACACACAAGAGCTTGGCCATAAATCAATCTCTCTCAGCCAGAGCCTTACTTAAACAGACCCTTTGTTCATTTCCAAAAGTCTAATTATCCTACAGGCCTTACCTAAAACATTTAACAGTCTAGTAACACTATAACACTATGACTATTCTCTGCTTTTTTCACTTTTAATCTCCACTACCAATTTACCGGCTTTCTAAACAGGTCTATCAGCACTTCCTGTAAAACAATTTCGCCTTCTTTATTCTGTCCTATCTATCTATAGGGTCTTATAAAACAATTTCCCCGTACTTATTCTGCCCTATCTATATTTCTGCCCTATCTATCTATAGGGTCTTACATACACCACGTGGAATTTTTGCTACTTTCTACTCTTACTCACCCCTTACCCCACTGCACAGTTTTCTTGACCAATTCTCCACGTCTCCTTCAGCAGCAATTTACCCCTCGCCTTTGGATCTTGGATCGGAGAGACCCTCCGGCAGGTTCCCACACCTCTGCGTCCCCAAGGACCACTCAAAGCCAACAGAATATAGTCTGAATTCACAGCAAAAATGCTAACCTTTTTTATTGGGTACCCTTATTCTGTCAGTCTTGGGAGTGCCCCCAGTGGACCAAGAAGCGCCCTGTTACTGCTGCCCTCTGTCCAGGTGGGTCTCTGCAGGACCCTGCTCACTGCACCAAATTTGTTGTGGAGAAAATATAGAGAACCACCAGGAGACGCATAGAGTTCTTCAAGAAGTAGGTCTTTTATTTGCCAACAAAAAACCGTGACACTGAGAAAGCTGATTCTCAAATGCCGACGAACCTCAGGGTCTGTGGAATTTTTTTTTAACATATTTCTGTCAGCTTATCAGCATGTCCAACTATATTAGTCAAAGTACTTCACTCTAGCCACACAATAAACACAAATGTTAGTTCCCATTATCTCTTTAGTTGTACATTCTATTTAATTTTACTATAATGTCACGGTTGGATACTTATTATCAGTTCTGCTACAGTGATCTTTCATTGCAGACTAACCTATCATGATAGATATTCAGCTATTCCATCTATTACAATAGTCTCCTGTCTCAAGCTGACTCTACTAACTGTCAATTAGTAATGACATGTCCCAAATATTTACAGTCCCAATCCTGTCATAAAAACACTTAACAGAGAAACTTGCTTTATTACTTGTGTTATCTCATCTCGCTATAGTGATCTTTCAGCCTTAACCTTACTCTGCTAATTGGTGTAAGAATGTTCCACTAAGGTTCTCCCACCCTGCCTTCCTGCATTCCACAGAACACAGGTTGCTAGTGGTCTTCATGCTTTAACCCTTCCCATGCTTTCATGTTCTTTATTTTCCATAGTCTCTGCTTAAGGAAGGATGTAATTGCCTCGGAGAAGGTGCAATATATTGATTCCTGAAGAGAGATTGAGAGACCTTATTGAAAAACAAAGGATTCTGATAGGTTTTGATGCACAAATGCTGAAAAGCTGCTTCTTCTGACCAAAACGTCTACAACTGAGACACTGGTTTGCGGAGGGTAGTGATTTTTAAAATTTCTCATATGCACAGGAGTGTGAATGCTCAGATTCTGAGTATGGTCAAAACTGATATTGATGAATATTTGAATTCTAAGATCTTTATGGAATATGGGGATTAATGGAAAAATAAATTGAGGTCAAAGACCAGCCAAACTCTTACTAAGTGATGGATCATCGGTCTCAGGAGGGAGGTGGAGGAAGGTGATGTGATTCTAATCTTGTTCCTAATTCTTAATGCAGATTTACAGTGAAGAAAGAATTCCCACCCTTCTTGCAGGCACAATGCACAACCAGATTAAGAGATACCTTGAAACAGGTCTTCTGCTCCTGTCGCTGGCTGACTGCAACAATCATATAAATGACAGACTGCACCAAATTAACATGCTTTTGCAACTCTATGCATTTGTTCATCATATATTGTACTAGGGGTTAGCCAATTGCATTTAAAGTCAGATCAACATATTTAATCAGTTATATTTTGCAACTAAAATGAATAATAATTATTATTGACAGTTACCCACATAACAACAGCAAGCACACCATTGGAAAGCATGGTGAGACAACCTCAGAATGTAACAGGCATTATGTGAATGCAAGTTCTTCATTGTTTTGTGAAGTCTCTCAAAATGCAATTCAACAGAACCTATTAAAGCTGGATATATTTCAGCTGCCATTCAGTTGTGAAACAGTTATGAGTACATATTTATTTTGGAGCAAGTCAGCACTTGCTGAGTTGTCTCTGCTCCATAACTGATGCATGTGACAGCATATTAAGGCAAAACCTGCTCCCAAGTAAATTACAACATATAGCTGGAACTGCAGTTGATAATTACAAGGCTGTAAAGGTTAGGGCTAACTTGTCAAACCAGAAAATGGTTCAATGTTTTTTTTATGGCCGTGTTTTGTAGTAACACCACCTCTAGGTGGCACAGGAGCATGTAGACACAGAAACCCCACCTGACTGTTATGGACACAGTTGATCTCCACCCAGATGGATAGTCTAGTTAGCCAGCCCTTGATGATCAGTGAGTGTCTGATGAGGGAAAGCCCTCTGTGCAGTCAGTATCCTCCCAGGCTCAAATTCAGCAGGAATGACTATCTGCTTCTTGCCCAGTGTGGGTAACTGCATTGCTCAATGGCCAGAATTATGCATATGACCTTTGCCCCCATTCTTGGCCTTTGCCATCACTCCTCTGTAATATGGGCATTTTCAAGATGCGGTCTCCTCTACAGTGGGGAGACTGGACGCCTTCTCGCAGAGCGCTTCAGAGAACATCTCTGGGACACCCACACCAATCAACCCCACCACCCTGTGGCCAAATATTTTAACTCCCCCTCCCACTCTGCCGAGAACATGCAGTACTTGAGCCTCCTCCATTGCCACATCCTCACCACCTGATGTCTGGAGGAAGAACGCCTCATCTTCTGCCTCGGGACCCTCCAACCCCATGACATTAATGTGGACTTCACCGGTTTCCTCATTTCCTTCCAGCTCAGCACTGTCTTCATGACCTGTCCCACCTGTCAATCTTCCTTCCCATCTATCCTCTCCACCCTCCTCTCCGACCTATCACCTTAATCCAGCACCTCCATCCACCTATTGCACTTTCATCTATCTTCGCCCCAGACCCACCCCTCTCCCATTTATCTCTCCATCCCCGAAGATCCCAGCCTCATTCCTGATGAAGGGCTTTAGCCTGAAATGTAAATTTTCCTACTAGGATGCTGCCTGACCCGCTGTGCTTTTCCAACACCATTCTAATCTTGACTCCAGCACCTGCAGCACCAACCTCCGCCTAGTTGATTTTCATGATGTCACCATCTATTTCCCCACATTCTATATCTTCCATGTCCTTCTCCATAGTAATCACTGATGCAAAATACTTGTTTAGTATCTCCCCTGTCTTCTGCAGTTCCACACATTTGTGGACTTCCTGATCTATAAGGGGCCCTATCCTCTCCCCAGTTACCCTAGTCTCACGGAATACAGGGAGAACTAGCCATTTGGAAACAGAACTGGCTCAAAGGTAGAAGACAGAGGGTGGTGGTGGAGGGTTGTTTTTCAGACTGGGGGCCTGTGACCAGTGGAGTGCCACAAGGATCGGTGCTGGGTCCTCAGGTTCATAGCTCCTTGAAAGTGGAGTCGCAGGTAGATAGGATAGTGAAGAAAGCGATTGGTATGCTTTCCTTTAGTGGTCAGAGTATTGAGTACAGGAGTTGGGGTCATGTTGTGGCTGTACAGGACATTGGTTAGGCCACTGTTGGAATATTGTGTGCAATTCTGGTCTCCTTCCTATCGGAAAGATGTTGTGAAACTTGAAAGGGTTCAGAAAATATTTACAAGGATGTTGCCAGGGTTGGAGGATTTGAGCTACAGGGAGAAGCTGAACAGGCTGGGACTGTTTTCCCTGGAAAGTCGGAGGTTGAGGGGTGACCTTATAGAGATTTACAAAATTATGAGGGGCATGGATGGCCCAAATAGACAAAATCTTTTCCCTGGGGTTGTGGAGTCCAGAACTAGAGGGCATAGGTTTGGGGTGAGAGGGGAAAGATATAAAAGAGGCAACTTTTTCACGCAGAGGGTGGTATGTGTATGGAATGAGCTGCCAGAGGTAGTGGTGGAGGCTGGTACAATTGCAACAATTAAGAGGCATTTGGATGTGTATATGAATAGGAAGGGTTTGGAGGGATATGGGCAGGGTGCTGGCAGGTGGGACTAGATTGGGTTGGGATATCTGATCGGCATGGACAGGTTGGACTGGAGGGTCTGTTTCCATGCTGTATATCTCTATGACTCTATGACTCCCCCTCCCCAGGGAAAAGACTTTGTCTATTTATCCTATCCATGCCCCTCATGATTTTATAAGCCTCTATAAGGTCACTCCTCGGCCTCTGAAGCTCTAGGGAAAATGGCACCAGCCTGTTCAGCCTCTCCCTATAGCTCAAATCCTCCAACCCTGGCAACCCTTTCAAGTTTCACAACATCCTTCCGGTACGCGGGAGACCAGAATTGCTTACAATATTTCAAAACTGGCCTAACCAATGTCTTGTACAGCCATAACATGACCTCCCAACTCCTATATTCAATGCACTGACCAATATAGGAAAGCATACCAAATGCCTTCTTCACTATCCTATCTACCTGCGACTCTACTTTTAAAGAACTATGAGCCTGCTCTCCAAGGTCTCTTTGATCAGTAATATTCCCTAGGACCTTACCATTAAGTGTATAAGTCCTGCTTTGATTTGCCTTTCCAAAATGCAGCACCTCACATTTATTTAAATTAAACTCTATCTGCCACTCCTCAGCCCATTGACCCATCTGATCAAGATCCCATTGCAGTCTGAGGTAACCCTCTTCGCTGTCCACTACACCTTCAATTTTAGTGTCATCCACAAACTTACTAACCATACCTCCTATGTTCACAGCCAAACCATTTATATAAATGACAAAAAGCAGGGGACCCAGCATTGATCATTGTAGCATACCACTGATCACGGGCCTCTAGTCTGAAATGCATCCTTCCACCAACACCCTCTGTTTTCTACTTTTGGGGTGGGGGAGTACAGAACTGGAGGGCATAGGTTTAGGGTGAGAGGAGAAAAAATTCCCTCTGTATTCCATTAGATCTAACCTTCTCAAACGCCTTACTGAAGTTAATACAGATCACGATACCCGGTCGGCATGGACGGGTTGGACCGAAGGGTCTGTTTCCATGCTGTACATCTCTATGACTCTATGACGTCCACCACTCTGCCCTTGTCAACCTTCTTCGTTACTTCTTCAAAAAACTCAATCAGGTTCGTAAAATATGATTTCCCACATACAAAGCCATGTTGACTATCCTAATCAGTCCTTGCCTTTCCAAACACATGGACATCCTGTCCCTCAGGATTCCCTCCAACAACTTGCCCATCACCGATGTCAGGCTCACTAGCCTATAGTTCCCTGGCTTTTCCTTACCACCTTTCTTAAGTAGTGGCACCATGTTAGCTAGCCTCCAATCTTCTGGCACCTCACCTGTGATTACCAATGATACAAATTTCTTAGCAAGGGGCCCAGAAATCACTTCCCGAGAAGTTTATGGTGTCAGGGGAAAGAATTTAAAAGGGACCTGAGGGGCAACATTTTCACGCATAGGGTGGTGCGCGTATGGAAGGAGCTGCCAGAGGAAGTGGTGGAGGCTGAATGGCCATGCTGGAACTCAAACTGAGTATTAGTGAGCAAGCTATTGCTAGGCAAGTGCTGTCCGATAGTACTATTGATGATGCTTTCTGGCACTTTAGAATGGATTGATGAGGCAATGATTGGCCAGGTTGGATTTGTCCTGTTTTTTGTTTACAGGACATGCCTGGGAAATTTTGCACATTTTTATCTTTTTCTTTCTTTCTGACTATGGGTCTGCAAACTGAGAGATGTTATCCTGGTGGAGGCTGGTACAATTGCAACATTTAAAAGGCATCTGGATAGGCTAATGAATAGGAAAGGTTTGGAGGGATATGGGCAAATGGGACTAGATTAGGTTAGGATATCAGGTCGGAATGGATGAGTTGGATGGAAGGGTCTGTTTCCATGCTGTACAACTCTATGATTCTGTGAGTCTATGACTCCTGGCCTGTGTCGTAGTTCCTAGTCACTGCACCTGCTCCAGAATTCTCAGTCCTTGGCTCTGCTGATCCCAGAACTTCAGCCTTAGAAAATCCATCTACAATATGCATTCAAGTGTGACGCGTGTGTGGACTGAACTTGCAGAGGAAGTGGTGGATGAGGGTACAGCTACAATAATTAAAAGACATTTAATAAGTAAATGAACCTCGATTATCCAAATATCAATTATCCGAATATCAGATTATCCGAAGGAGATCTTGAGGCTCCGATAGAAACATTACATCAAAGACATGTTGCCAACACTGTTTGTGTCTTTTGTTTACAGTGATTAAAAACGAACTCAGTTTACGGAAATGCTGCTGAGAACAGTCCTGGGCATTGATGGGAGCCCAGACATGTCTCCAACTGACTGACCTCCAGCCCTCACGCTCTCCCCCCCCACACACACTTTCCCTGGAGTTCTACACAGGCGTGTATTCTAAACCCCAGGTAAACTCTCCAACATTGTCCTGTACAGGGCAAAGGTGGATCCTGGCAAAAAGTTGCAGTAAAAAGCTGTGTGTGTGCGTCTGTGTGTATGCGTGCGCGTGTATGTGCATGTGTGTGCGTGCGCGTGTGTGTGCATGTGTGTGTGCATGTGTGTGTGCGCACTATTTGGAGATTCACCCCACAAAGGCAGCAGCAGCAGCAGCAGCAGTCTTGTTCTTGGTGTCCAGTCTGGCTGCCCCGGAGAGGGGGCGGGGATGCCTTGGCGTCGGGGGTGGTGGGCACGGGGGATGCACAGGTGCGGGGGGGGGCAGTTGTGGGGTGAAGCGG
>NC_057713.1:112673435-112677672 GCF_004010195.1 Chiloscyllium plagiosum | reverse complement strand
TGTTGGACGGGGTTTTGGGTGTTGAGGGGGAAGGGGGCAGTGTTGGACAGGGTTGGGGTGTTGCGAGGGAAGGGGGCAGTGTTGGACGGGGTTGGGGGGCAGACGGGGCGGCAGGGGCTTGTGTGTGCTGTGCTGCTGCCTTGTCTCCTAAACAGACAGCGGACTTAACAGAAATTTCAACCCCAGAGGAAAGGCATTGAATCAATTAACCGAATAATCAATTATCTGAACGAAATAGTACCCGCCAATTTCATTTGGATAATCAAGGTTCCTCTGTACATGAATAAGAAATGTTTGGATGGATATGGACCAAATGCAGTCAGATTTAGTTTAGTTTAGTTTAGTTTGGGATTATGGTTGGCATGGATTGGCTGGACCAACGTGTCTGTTTCCATGTTGTATGACTCCATGATTCTTGACTCAATGACTCTAAATATGGGATGTTACTATATTGGAATAACTAATTAGCAGTAGTTAATATATATTGTTTTGTTAGGCATTTCATTAGAGTTACAGTTAAGGAATTCTTTTCTTTTATTTTGTCTGTATGTTATTGTAGAATAAAAATAAAGTGTGTTTTGCTTAAAGTCGATAGTTTGACCAATTAAAATGCATCTGGAATTCAATGCCTTGCACTCACGTTCAAAATAAGAACAAGTTATGATCTAGACTATTTTTATAACACATCTTGATGGGGCTTGGTCTGGTCCATAACACCTTGATGTCAAGGGCTGTCACTCTCATCTCACCCCTGGATATTCAACTCTTCTGTTCTTGTTTGAACCAAGATTTTAATCAGGTCAGGAGCTGAATGGCCATGCTGGAACTCAAACTGAGTATTAGTGAGCAGGCTATTGCTAGGCAAGTGCTGCCTGGTAGTACTATTGATGATGCTTCCTGGAATGAATTGATGGGTCAATGATTGGCCAGGTTGGATTTGTCCTGTTTTTTGTTTATAGGCCATGCCTGGAAATTTTCCACATTTTTATATTTTTATTTCATTCTGACTATGTGTCTGCAAACTGAGAAATGTTATTATTTGTTAAGATATAATTAAATATGCTTTTGCATTTTTCCAAATTAAGCGTTAACGTGCAATTTAATATTATGTTTGTTAGACTAAATTTTTGTTGCAGTTTTATTTCTCTTCTGTTAGAATTAACAAATCTGGAGAAAAAAATCATGGAATGGTTAATAGGAAATGTACTATTGCATTTGTTCTCGGGCCAGCTCTCTGACAGACCTATTCCTCCAGTTTCACACACCCACTTTTTCTCGTAGTCCGACAATGTTTTTCTCTTGACATACGTATCCAACTCCCATTTGATTACCATGATCAAATCTTCCACCAGTATATGTGAGAGGTAATTTCGGTTTAAACTTTAAGATGTGCCTGGACCAAAGACGATTTTCGTTTCTAACAGTATAGATATTCAAGATCGAGAAAAATGAGAACTTTCAAATTCAACTTTAAATCATTTACTTGGCATTCAAAGTTAGCAATATAAAATATTGTTTTTTTCTTCTACTTTTCTTAATGCTAGCACTATTATAACAACATTTAGAATTTTGCTTTGCATCATTGCTTTTGCAAATTTGACAATAAGTTATTTCAGTCAAAGTTTTATATTCCACTAAGAATGTGATCAGTTCAACAAGTACCCTTGCAACTTGGAATAACAAACGCATATCTTTATTAGTTTTAGCTTTGAAAAGCTACACTCTCCACTAGCAACAGAAACTGGAAGAAAAAGAATGCAAAGATCAATGAACAAATTGCAAACGTTGTCCATGAGACTGAGTTCTGAATTAAACTTCTGAACTTCTTTTGTTGTATGATGTTTTGGAAATCTTTCCGCAAAAGCCGTCAGTTCACTGTACTTATCAACTTCATCAATATTTTTAAATCTCCATGATGTAATGCTGACTGTAGCTTCAAACAACATTCTAATATATTCCATGATTCTATGATAATGTTTGCTTTTATATCTTATTATATAAACTATGCACATCATTGTGGAAGCCAACTATTCAGTCAAGCTGCTGTAAAAGCCTTAACTGACTGGGTATTTGGGTATGAACTTTTGAAGTCAGCTTTGGATTTTTATTTTGGATCCTGAACTGATCTGTCTTTTGCCTTATATGTGAACAGTTACTTGTTTCTCCAAATATGTGCTGGTTTCAATTTTGAAGTCCTTTGGCAGTTTAAACTCCTCGGAAAGTTCATGCATATCTGATGGTGCTTTTTCAAATTCTTTACCTCCTGCATTCCTGATATCTTGGAGTGTTGTACCACAGAATGTACACTGAAGTTCAAAAAGATGCAATGCAAGGAAGTAGGCTGAACAGAAAAAGAGGACATGATTAAAAGACAGTTGGAAAAGCAGCCCTCTGTTTTCCTAGTCTACATTTCCTCTTCAAAGGATATGTGGAGTTTAGAATCAAGAATCATCCAACTTTAGCATTGAGATTGAGTCATATTAGTCAGGACCCTGCTATCTGTGGTGGAGCTCTTGGAAGTATCGAGAAGGTGACAACAGCAGCAGAGAAAGGGTCTCCTAGAAAATCGGTGTTGTTGTTGCTATTTCCAGAGTTGGACTCCTTGAGGACCAGAACATTTTGCAGATGCCCTGAAGCTGTGCTTGAGACTCCAGTTTGGACAGAAGATGAATTCTTATTTAAAAATTTCTTTTTGTCCTTATTGTAACTCAAAATGGCACCAGATAGTGGAGCCAAAACACTTTACACTGTATCTTCACGATATATGTGACAATAAATCATTCATAAAACCTTTAGCTGAAATTTCTTATTTGGCAGGTCAATCTTAATCAAGATAGCATATCACAAAATGAGGGAAACTACAAATTCGAATATGCAAAAGTCATTTGGAAGACCTTCTGCATCTGTAAGTGTTATATTGTCAGATGATTGTGTTTAGGGTGTATCAGCAGAAATTTTAATTGGTGCATCAGAGGACATAAAAATCAAGGCCAATGGCTCTGCAATCTCCTCCCTTGCTTCCCAGAGAATCCTAGGATGATGTTTCCAAGCTCATCCAAAGAGGCCTTAAGATATTGATTTTACTCTGCCATCTTGGTTGATTGAATGGTTTCAGAGTTAGAGAATGCACACAGTTGAAAATGACTTCCCAACAGCATGTTGAACTTGGGAAAAAATATATCTTGCAACGTTTATGTATTTCACTCTAAACAACCCAGCATCTCTGATAGCCAAAACCAGGGAATTTGTCCCATAAGGACCACAGAAAAGGACCCCAGGATGCATTTCTTTTCTTTAACACCATTATCTTTACCTTTTGTATTAATGTCATTGGCATAGCCAGGTAAGCTCTCAATCAATAAAGGAGGAGAAAGTGAGGACTGCAGATGCTGGAGATCAGAGCTGAAAAATGTGTTGCTGGAAAAGCGCAGCAGGTCAGGCAGCATCCAAGGAGCAGGAGAATCGACGTTTCGGACATAGGCCCTTCTTCGGGCATAAGCCCGTCCTGAAGAAGGGCTTATGCCCGAAACGTCGATTCTCCTGCTCCTTGGATGCTGCCTGACCTGCTGTGCCTTTCCAGCAACAAATATTTCAGCTCTCAATCAATAAAGACAATCCTTCCAGCTCTTGTAGAATACAATCTGACATAAAAGCACCTGTAATTCCTTTCAATGGTGCAAGCTCAAAAAGATGTTCCTTTATGGTCACTTCAGCATTATCCTTGACTGCAGATTTTGCTGCATCTACAATGTGAATTAACATTGGCCTATGTCTAATATGCTGAAAATGTGTTGCTGGAAAAGCGCAGCAGGTCAGGCAGCATCCAAGGAACAGGAGAATCGACGTTTCGGGCATAAGCCCTTCTTCAGGAATGAGGAGGGTGTGTCCAGCAGGCTAAGATAAAAGATAGGGAGGAGGGACTTGGGTGAGGGGCGTTGGAAATGCGATAGGTGGAGGGAGGACAAGGTGAGGGTGATAGGCCGGAGTGGGGTGGGGGCGGAGAGGTCAGGAAGAAGATTGCAGGTTAGGAAGGCGGTGCTGAGTGCGATGGATTTGACTGAGACAAGGTGGGGGGAGGGGAAATGAGGAAACTGGAGAAATCTGAGTTCATCCCTTGTGGTTGGAGGGTTCCTAGGCGGAAGATGAGGCGCTCTTCCTCCAACCGTCGTGTTGCCATGGTCTGACGATGGAGGAGTCCAAGGACCTGCATGTCCTTGGTGGAGTGGGAGGGGGAGTT
>NC_057713.1:112642640-112672953 GCF_004010195.1 Chiloscyllium plagiosum | reverse complement strand
TCTTCCTGACCTCTCCGCCCCCACCCCACTCCAGCCTATCACCCTCACCTTGGCCTCCTTCCACCTATCGCATTTCCAACGTCCCTCCCCCAAGTCCCTCCTCCCTACCTTTTATCTTAGCCTGCTGGACACACTTTCCTCATTCCTGAAGAAGGGCTTATGCCCGAAACGTCGATTCTCCTGTTCCTTGGATGCTGCCTGATCTGCTGCGCTTTTCCAGCAACACATTTTCAGCTCTGATCTCCAGCATCTGCAGCCCTCACTTTCTCCTATGTCTGATATGACTCACATTTGGTGTACAGCACCAAATTGATGAAAAGTATTTTGCAGAATGGACAACTTCTAAGACTTTCTCTTTAGTAACATTGGTTAGGAGTTGAGACAACTCATCCTGAAGCTTTTCCAGCATAAAGAGTGTGAGTTTCATGGTCTCTTATTCAATGCAGTTATTTTTTCATGACCAGATCAATCAAAGTTAGATATTCAATACATTTTACAACATTTCTATAACCTGAACATTATAAATTTTAATTTCTCCCATCACATGCAAGGTTTTGCCCAGGGATAATTCACACTCTAGCAGCTAGCTGCTCCAATATTTGACTCCAATATTCTTCTGATTAGTTTCTTCATCTACAGTTTTCTGTTTTTGTCTTCAGTCACCGTTCATGTTCTGTCTAATTTTAAAATATTTTCCATATATTCAGGACTCTTTTTTCATGAGAAGACAGAATTGGAGGTGTGGTTTTTCCAATCCTGTGAGCTGTTTTCAGTAAACAAGGTACCCTCAGGGTTGGAAGGATGTGGAGGCTTGGCAAAGGTGCAGAAGAGGTTTACCAGGATGCTGCCTGGATTAGAGTCTATTAGCTACAAGGAGAGGTTGGAAAAACTTAGACTGTTTTTGCTAAGTGTCAGAGGTTGAGGAGTGACCTGCTAGTAATATATAAAATTATGAGTGGCATGGCTAGGGTGGATAGTCAGGGTCTTTTTCCCAGGCTGTAAATCTCAAGCACTCGGGGGCATAGGGTAAGGTGAGAGGGGAAAAGTGTAAGGGAGATGGACAAGGATCATCTTTTACCCAGAGGGTGGTACATGTTGGAATGCGCTGCCAGGGGAGATGGTAGAGGCAGATATGTTAGCAATGTTTAAGAGGCATTTAGACAGACACATGGACAGATGGGGAATAGTGAGATATGAGCTATGTGCAAGCCGATGGGATTAGTTTAGAATGGCATCATGGTTGGTATAGATATGGTGGGCTGAAGGGTCTGTTCCAGTACTCTACTGTTCTATTGCATGACTGCTAAACAACTTACAGCAGAAGCAATACACTGAGTCTTTTGAGACTTAGAATTTTAACCGCTGTCAATGTCTTTCTTCTCCATTAGTAACTTTCTTCTTGTAGTGCTGTGTAGAGAATTTTCTTTTATATTCCCATCTTTCAGAAAGTAAAATGACTGAATTTGCCAAACACCATCATCACACCTAGGCCATGTAGCAGGAACTCTATACTGTGACTTACTTGCAAATTCATTTTCCACTTACCTATTATCTGCCCCCTTGTCTTTTTTTTCTTCAGCCTTTTCATGTGTCAGTAGTTGTAGATGGTTCCTCAACTTCAGTGTTAGTTTGATGCTGTGAGCTGCCTTCGTTTTGAAGTCAAGATCTCAGCCATATTTATTGTGTCCTCCATTACTGCCACACTCTATCTCATACCTTCAGTGTTACACTGCACCAGTTTACTTGTAGCATGTTCTTGTACTAGCTATATGTAACACAAATCACTATAGATTCTGTTTACTTGAAGATCTCTAGTCAGTTTATTTATAGCTAAACCAGCACAGAGTAATTTCTAGATGCAGTTTTTGCCCAGCGAGCAAACATGCAGAGTGACTGTAGCTCCTGGTCATGTGATGAAATCCAGGAACTTAACTCTTGCATAGTAAGCTTCTTAAAAGGACATTGCTCTTAAAGCAATAACCAATTATCCCTTTATTTTGCCAAAGATAACCCTGATACATGATAAGTGAAAACGTATTAACATTAGGTAATAGCAAGATCAGTTATTCAGAAATAAGGTTTGTACAGTTTATGAGTACAGAAGTCTTAGAATCCATATAGCAACGTGGCTTAGCGGTTAACACTGCTGCATTACAGTGCCAGGGACCCGGGTTTGATTCCAGCCTCAGGTGACTATGTGGAGTTTGCACGTTCTCCCATGTCTGTGTGGGTTTCCTCCAGGTGTTCTGGTTTCCTCCCAAGTCCAAAGATGTGCAGGTGAGGTGAATTGGCCATGCTAAGTTGTCCATAGTGTTCAGGGAGGTGTAGTGTAGGTGCATTAGTTGGGAGAAATATTGAGTAATGGAGTGGGTCTGGGTGGGATACTCTTCGGAGGGTCGGTGTGGACTTGTTGGGCTAATGGCTTGTTTCCACACTGTAAGGATTCTATGATCTTCATGGTTTCAGATCATGATGTGGTGTGACCACTGGAAAGGTGGATTTTGCCCTTGGCTGTTCTTGCTTCATTGACACATCATTAGTGTTTTGGTTATTGACCTGGTGTTCCATCACGTTGTCATTGTCTGACGGTTTTCTTTGGTGTTTGTTCTGCACATTTGGAGTATAATGCCTTTTCCTGAGCTTGCTTCTGTCCTCTATGAAGTGTGACCAGGACCTGAACTCATTACACACATTGGATATCTCCGCAGGCAACCAAGTTCCCAGTGTGCTGTGTGACTCCGACCTTTTTTGCCTTGAATGTAGTTGAAAACTATAACTCCTGCACTTGCACGTTGGTCACACACCATCTTCAATATCCCCCTTGTTTGTCATCTCAGAGAATTTGGAAAATTGGAAATTTGAACAAATTTATTCTCATTTACCTTCTAAATATGATCTCTCCTGATGATAGTAACCCAATATCCAGAGGCAGAGGTCTGAGGTTTAACGCCATGACATGCAGAGCCTTTTCCATTGTCCTACAATTCAGTGTACATTTGCTCAATGAGACTGTTTGTTCAGAGTAATGTTCTTGTGACACAGAAACAGGCTGCAAAACCAAATCAACCTTTCTATCCCTGTATTTGCAACACAGTAAAGCTAAACCATCAAAGATCCCCAATAATTACTCCAATGGTTCCAAAGCAGATTTTTGAAGAACAGACTTTGTGATTAATTAATTCCACACACGAGTTTTGTATTTCAAACAAAAGACTTAAATATTTATTCAATACACAGTAAGTTTAACAGAGGAAATTTTAAACAACAGGATAAGCAAATAAATATCTATAAGTAAAAATATCTCTAAACCCAAAATATTTGTTTTCAGACCAGATTCACACAAAAGACAGACAAATAAACAAACACAGTCAGGGGGTATATAAAAGGAAATAACAAAACTGACCAGATTACATAAATGGTTTTCATGATATGTTGTTTCACAGGCATGGGTGTGGTATCCTTGGTCACTTTCCTGAAACATTGATCAGAGTCACCTTCTCAGTTCACCGAGGCAAAGGCAACAATACATCTAACTCAGCTTTCTACCCATGCGCTTCTGGAATCTGGCGTATCAGGGAGCTTTCAGATCTTCATGGTGTCTCAGCAGCAACCAAAAGTCATCTTGTCTGAAAACATCAGTTAAAAAAAAACTCAATTCTGTTTCCACCCCGATAGACTGATCAACTCTTCCCAAAGCCTCAAGTACCATTCAACAACTGCCAACTGCTTGAACATTGGTCTCTTCTAGACTTTCCAGGACCAATTTCCAAGTACTGACCTTGATAATACCCAACTTCTGTGATCTGTTTAAACATAATTCTTTTCCCAGGGTCACCGTGTCTGTTGGAATCTTTTTAATTAAGAATCACCTTGTAACTAGCCTCCTGGCCTGAACTCACAAAAAAAAAGCTTGTTTGGTCTGTTCTTTTCTTTTTACCATTAGCTATCCCAAAGTCCACAAGTCACTTCTCACTCCAAGTTCAAATTTATTAAAAGAATAAACATAAAAATAATTAAAAATCATCAAGGGTTCTAATAATATGGTGAGGATTCAAAGTTTGTGAGAAGATTTATAGCTCGGGTGCTCGTTGCTGTGGTTCTGTTCGCCGAGCTGGAAGTTTTTGTTGCAAACGTTTCGTCCCCTGTCTCGGTGACATCCTCAGTGACAACCAGAAGCGGCAGGGACAGGCCACTATAAATGCCGGAGGAAACACCACGGAAGCGCTTCACAGGAGGCTCCCAAGCACTGAGGATGTCACCTAGACAGGGGACGAAACATTTGCAACAAAAACTTCCAGCTCGGCCAACAGAACCACAGCAGCATGGTGAGGATGTCATATAATTCACATTGGCACGCATATCCTTAAAAAGTTTTCCAGTATTCTGTGGTGCATTGTCAGAAATGATGTCTTCAAGAGCATCAAACGTGCCATTCAAATGTGTCTGTCTTGGGTGTGCTTGAAGAAGTGTTCACTTGTCTAGCAATTGGAAATTTAGGGAAATAATTAGTGACTAAGTTAAGATTGTTTCAATTTGTGGTAAATAGATGGGTGGAAATGTTGGACCAAAGTACTGTTTGAATCTCATGTGGGTGTAAAAGGTTGTCTACACTGCTGTGCCTGGCAGCTTTGACATGCCTCATACATCCTCAGTAACGTTTCATTCATTATTGAACTCTAGCCAATAGACAGTAGCCCATGATCATCATTTCATCTGCTCTATACTCTTATGTTCTTGATATAGTTGAGACAACATGTCCTGGTGAACAGTTTCTGGCACAAGTACTTGTTTTCTTTGAAAATTACCCCTCATGAGATACTGAGCTCATCGCTGTAAGACCAAAAGCATCTGAGAGCGTTCAACACCTCTCTCATCATGTTAGGTCATTCTTCAGTGGTAACTCTCTACAGTGCCTTTACTTGTGGGTCAATAGCTGTTTATGTCTGAAGTTGGATGCATTTATGCTGACTAAATGCAACAGATTGATTTTGAGCACATCTTTCACTAGGCTTTAGGGAAACGATCATGTCTTACAAACGGTTTTGTTTTAGTTTTTCTTTGAGTTTTGGGCAGTTCCCTGAAATCGATCAATGAAGGTTCTTGTATAGACCAATTTTTCTGAGAAGGGAAGGATATGGTGAAATTAGATTACCTCAGAGTAAACTGTCAATGTTATTCCCGAAACAAGAGTGTTGGTGTAAAAATCATGAAGAGGTGATTTGAATCTGAGTGCATTTAAGCTCATGCATGAATAGCTCCAGGAGGAAGCTATCTGCTGTTCTAGTCTATAAGTTAAAGTCAGAAGTGACTTCAACTTTTGAATGTGTTAGTAACAGAGAGTCTGGTGTGATACTGTATGAGTGGCATTTTTGGGTACTATGTAAAGCTGTCATTTATCTTTTCAATTTATGAAAGAGTGTTTTAAGATCAGTAGGAATGTGCTGTGTTTAAAAAGTCTTTGAATTTGTGTTATAAGTAGACAATTTGGTTTATTCTGTTTTATCTTAATTTGTTTGGTTAATAAATGTTAGTTTTATTATTAAAATAAACTTCGCAATGTTGCGTGCTTGTATTTCAGTGGGAAATTAAAAGCGTGGAGAGATAAGCTAGAGGAGTGATGCCCTGGGGTTGAAGTGTTCCGAGGCGTTCTTCCTCCAGGCATCTGGTAGTGAGGGAGCGGTGGTGAAGGAGGCTCAGGACCTCCATGTCCTTGGCAGAGTGGGAGGGGGAGTTGAAATGTTGGGCCATGGGGCGATGTGGTTGATTGGTGCAGGTGTCCCGGAGATGTTCCCTAAAGCGCTCTGCTAGGGACCTGGGTTCAATCCTGCCCTCAGGCAACTGTCTCTGTGGAGTTTGCACATTCTCCCTGTTTCTGTGTGTGTTTCCTCCAGGTGCTCTGGTTTCCTCCCATAAACCAAAGATTTGCAGGTTAGTTGGATTGACCATGCTAAATTGCCCATAGTGTCCAAGGGATGTGCAGGCTAGAAAAATGTGAGGTTACAGGGACAGGAAGGAGTCAGGGTGTGATGCTCTTCAGAGGGTTGGTGTGGACTCAATGAGCTGACTAGCCTGCCTCTCCACTGTAGGGATTCTATGAATATCTAAGATAATGTATTGGCATTCCATTTCCTCCAACTTTCACTAAAGCTTTTCTTGAATGTGAAGGCCATAAATTCTGGAAGAGTTGATGGGTGGAATTTCATTACCTCTGTGGTGCAACACAGCATCAGCTTTGGAGTTTCCTATGCTGTCAAATCAGTCTCAATGAAGACACTTTTCTGCTGCTCTGAATACCTTGGTGATCTTGAGGATAGTCACGTTATTGAGATCCATACGTACTGGTGGTCAGTCATTGTTAGCCTGCTCATCTTTGTGAAGGAAAATCTTTGTGGTTTCTTTGCCAAATTGCCTTCATTGCATAGTATTGTTAATGTGCCAATGTAAAGGATGAGTGACCCATTGAATGTAATTAGTTTAGCAATTATCAGTTACACTATTGAATTCCAACAATCCAGGATCATGTCCTTCAGAATTCAGACGAGTGGGTTATCTGCACTAGCTCCTGTGTAAACCTTCACTTTGTGTGCGTGATGATGTCAATTAAGACAAAAGCTTCTGGTTGCCTGCTTATCCACACAGTGTTTTACATTCTGAATTTGGAATGCCTGTTCATCCTTTGTTGGAAACCATTCCGCACCGGATCTTGTCTCAGGTCTATCTTGCACTGAACTTTGTGAATTGCCTCATGTGTATATAAATTTCTCAGTTCACTCCTTTCTGCTGTTGTCACATTGCTGCATCTGTCTTCGGTTTGGGTGTGCCCTGTTTGGAGCCAGATTCCTTGCAAAGTCTGGCACAGTTTATTTGTGTGCCACACATCTTATAAGTCTTGGAAAGCAGTACAACTTTGCAATGGATGCAGTGGACTGCATTACCACACAACCTGCCTGTTTGTTTACTGGTCTTGTTTCAGTGCCAATACTGCAGACTGCAATAATGGTTGCAGGAACTATTGTCCATCAACAATGGCTTCGTATTTTCTGCTATCCATAAGCAGTGTTTCAATGCTGTGATGTTTGTTTGTTTCCAAATGGTCTTTTTGGAGAGCTTCAATGGGTGTTGAGGAAACAATAAACTCTATTATCGGCTCCAACAGTTCATCCTCTGATAAATCATATTTGCCACCCTTGTTAGGGCATCCGCTCACAAATTGACCTTTTGTTTCCTGCGGCTTATGCCTTTAGCATACCAATTCTAAGCAATGAATTGTAAAGTTGGCTCTTATAGGCAGCTGATCTTTTTGCATTTTCCATATCTTTCTGTTCATTTCAAATAAGCCTGAAGTATTCACTGTGTGCAACCCCTCATTTCCAATTGCTATCAATACTTGCACAGCTTCTTAAACAGGCCTAGCTGCATTCATTGTTTAAAATGTTTGAACGTGGTTAGGATGTTAGGCAGTGTCTTTTGAGTGCAGCCATGAATTGCTGATCATTCAAACTTCTAAAAATGCCATCAGTCCATTTTATTTCCATGACTGAGGGATTTGGTACCCAACCATTTGCTGTTGTTTTGTCATTTTCCAACATCACTGACCTACAGGCATGTTTCATTCTATCACTTCTTAGTTTTGCTTTGTTTAATTTTTTGCACTTCCCTTTTGTCTTCAGCACTGTACTTGGTGTTCATTTTCTATTTTTGGCATAAAACCTATTTTAGTGTTTAGTGTGGTTTGCAGCTGGCTACCTCTACTGCTTTGTCCAACTCAATGAGTCTTCTAGCCTTCTTTTTGTTATTGGTACTTGTTTTTCTCTGTTTGCGGAACTGTGACCATGCCTGGATTGCTGTTATGTTATGTTTGCTTTTAATCTCCATCGTCTCTAAACCTTTTTTGTTCTGCCTTTTTACTTTAAAGAAAACAAGCATTGCTGCACATGATGCAGTAAATTCTTGTGCTAGCTACGTACAGCAACAAAAATAAGCTACGCGCTTTTAGTTTACTTGAAGATCTCTGGTGGGATTATTGGTACTAATGAGTACTGACAGCATAAAGTAGGTCCTAGACACAGCCTTTGCTTAGAGTGCTACTGTGCAAAACAACTGTGCCTTCCAGTCATGTGATGACAAACGGGTCCTTGGCTCATCTGCATGTCGAGTTTCTTAAGTGTATATCATTTTTAAAACAATAACACATTACTAGTTCTCTTTGAACTAATTTTTCTTCTCGGGGTCTATTTTACATCTGTGCCAGTATTTATGCTCACTATCCCCCAGACCAATTCAGTTGCTAGGTAGAACCAACTGGCTCTTTCTGAGGGACTCCTTGCTAGCCTGCATGCCATGAGACGCTGAACATCCAATCTTGGCTACAATGCCATCTCACTTCCAGTGACACAGTGACACCATGAGGAGGTCTGGACTATGGACTTCCCAACCCTGAAGCAGTTGGAGCATGCTGGTGTTAGCTTTTCAGCTGAGAGTCGCCTGTAATTCCAGCTCCAGACCTAACTTCTTGAACCTTTTTATATTTTTCTTTTTCAAACACTTACTCAATTCTGTGTTTTGTTCTGCATATTTCCAGTAGTTTCATGTCTGTTCCAAGACTTACAGCAATGGGTACAGATAAACCAGAAAGCATCAAACAAGCTACAGAGCTACATAATTACTTGTTGGGGAAAATGATTAAGTTCTGTGAACCAACCATTTTCAGTTGTTTATAATCAAGGCAGTCTCTAAGTAGCTGAGGTAGATAATAAAAGAAACTTTTTCGATTTAGAACTGTAGAGAATGGATAAAACAGATTTAAATTCTGTAACGCCAACAAGATTTGGTAATATTCTTTGGGAATATGGATAAATCATAAGAAAGAGGCAGAGGACAGAAGACATTCTAAAGCACTTTACATTAAATGAAGGGTAATCACTCCTGTAACATGGGAAACAAAGCCACAAATTTGTTGATTGCAAACTCCCACAGACAGCTATAAGATACTGATCAAATCATCAATTTTAATGAGCACATAGAAGAGTACAGCACAGGAATAGTGTTGTGCCAAATATGATGCCAAGTTAAACTAATCCCTTCTGCCTGCCCTTGGTCCATATCCCTCCATTCCTTCCATATTCATGTGCTTACCTAAAAGTCCCTTAAACGCCCCTATTGTATCTGCCTACACCACCATCCCTAGCAGCACTTTCCTACCACTCTCTGTGTAAAACACTTGCCCCTCACGCCTCCTTTGAACTTTCTCCCTCTCACCTTAAATGTATGTCCCCTAGTATTATACATTAGTTATTAGTTGAAGGATAACTTTGGCCAGGCCTCCTAAGTAAGGTTTTTTGTAATAGTTCTGTGAGACAGTTTATCTCCGCTTGATTGTTGAACGTTTTAATGAAAAAAACAGCATATCTGACAACGTAGCATTCCCCGAGTAGTACATTGAAAAATCAGTCTGGGTCATGTGGGTAAACCTCTGAAGTTTAACTTGAATGCACAGATTAAAGGAATCAGAAACAGATATTATTGAAAGTCAAGTTTTTGATTAACATATTTATAAATTTCTTTTTGCTCCTGATTTCCTGTGAGAAAATACTTTGACTAAATCAACTGAGCCTCAAATGCAGTTCATTTATTTGTTTATTCAACAGGACCAATTGCTCATATGATGCATTCCAAGAAGGATGTGAGGGGGTGCAGAATAGATTCAAGAATTGTTACCAGGAGTGAAGAACTTTAGTCATAAGGGAAGATTGAATAGGCTGGGGCTGTTTTCTTTGAACAGGAAGATATAGGGGAAATATACTTGAGGTGTATAAAATTATTAATGGTCTAGGATTGATCAAAAGATATATTTCCTTCAGTAGAGATGTTAATAATCATGGGGCATGGATTTGATGCTGTTATGAAGGTGTAGAGGTACTGTACCTTTTACTGTACCTTTAAAAGGGTTGAAAAGCTAGCAAGGACAAAACACACAGAGTCTGGAACAAGGTAACAGTATAACACTTGGTCGAAACCAATTGTACAGCTGTGTTGGTATAGAACCAAAACAAATTCAAATTCAGCCAATCACTTTAAATTATGCCCCAAGAATTCAATCAAATTTGTATTTAGTATTTTGATAAATTTATAACCAATGAAACGGTCCAATGTTTTAGTGTATAAAACCAGACATTTTCTACGCTAGAGGTGGAACTGCCCAGCCACCAACAAATACAGACTGCAGCAGAACAACTCTCTGAAAGGTACCTGTCTATAAGAAATTTGTGCAGCAGAACATCGAAAAGACAACAAAGGAAGATCTGAAGAGGAAGATATAAGAGAAGATTTGACAGCTGACTGGTTTTGAAAGTTGAATTTATTTTGTAAATCTTAAACAGGATTTTTTTATCAGATGAGAATTGTGGAGTACGAGGTAAGATTAGATTACTTACAGTGTGGAAACAGGCCCTTCGGCCCAACAAGTCCACACCAACCCGCAACCCACCCAGATCCATTCCCCTACATCTAACACTATGGGCAATTTAGCATGGCCAATTCACCTAACCTGCACGTTTTTGGACTGTGGGAGGAAACTGGAGCACCCAGAGGAAACCCACACAGACACGGGGAGAATCTGCAAACTCCACACAGAGAGTTGCCTGAGGCGGGAATTGAACCCGGGTCTCTGGTGCTGTGAGGCAGCAGTGCTAACCACTGTGCCACCATGCTGCCCAGGACAGTAAAACATAGGTTTAAGGGAAAGGAGTTGTAAATAGTTGTTGGTTTTGATATTCTCTTGTTGGACTTAAAGACTATAGTTGTTAATTTTTTTTTCTTTAAATAGTGACCTCTGGGCATAGTTCTTTGCCACTCAAATTTTAACAGATTACAGCATGAGGTGAATCGTTTCTGTGTGGCTGATTTAAAGTAGCAGAGGGGTTTACCCCATGTCGTAACAATGGAGATGTGAGCATAAGAGGTATAGTTAGTAAATTTGCAGATGACACCAAAGTTGGAGGTGTTGTGGACAGCAAAGAAGGTTATCTCAGATTACAACAGGATCTTGACCAGATGGGCCAATGGGCTGAGAAGTGGCAGATGGAGTTTAATTTAGATAAATGTGAGGTACTGCATTTTGGGAGAGCAAATCTTAGCAGGACTTATACACTTAATGATAAGGTCTTAGGGAGGGTTGCTGAACAAAGAGACCTTGGAGTGCAGGTTCATAGCTCCTTGAAAGTGGAGTCTCAAGTAGATAGGATAGTGAAGAAGGCATTTGGTATGCTTTCCTCTATTGGTCAGAGTATTGAGTACAGGAGTTGGGAGGTCGTGTTGCAGCTGTACATTGGTTATGCCATTGTTGGAATATTGCATGCTATTCTGCTCTCCTTACTATCGGAAAGATGTTGTGAAACTTGAAAGGGTTCAGAAAATATTTACAAGCATGTTGCCAGGGTTGGAGGATTTGAACTTTAGGGAGAGGATAGGATAAATAGACAAAGTCTGGGGGATCCAAGATGGCGGCGACCCAGCAAGTCTGAGTCTATAGTGCTCCTCCCAAGACTTGGGCAAAGTGGGTCACCTGCCTCTACCACAGTCACCAAATCATTTAAAATAGTTTTTACTTAATGTAATTAGTTGCTCAGTACTGAATTTAAACAATTTAATCTCCAGTAAAAATGACTAAAGGGAAGGGAGCCCGCAGTTCTCAGCAGGCAGGAACCCCTTCCCCACCCTCTCCAGCCGCAGCAGAGGCATCTGCAGCCGCCCCGGGGGATTTTCCTAAGGTGGCAAGTGTCGTGGAAATAATCTCTAAACTCGATGCGAAGATCGACGTCTTCATCGAAGAGTCCCAGAGCCGATGGGACTCACTCTCAGCCGCGCTACAAAAGCACAACCGAGACATCAAGGAAATTGAGCGCCGAGTTGGAGGGGCGGAGCTAAAGGCCGCGACCTTTGAGACCCTATCAGAATCGGTCGTGGATCGGGTCTGGACTCTCGAACAGCGAGTCCGGACCTTAGAGAATCACATTGATGACCTCGAGAATCGAGGTGGTCGAAAAAATATTCATTTGCTGGGCCTTCCCAAACGGGAAGAGGAAGGCCATCTTACAGCGTTTCTCGAACAGTGGCTTCCACAGCTTTTAAATCTGGAGGCTGGATCAGGCCAGGTAAGGGTGGAATGGGCCTACCAGGTTGCAATACCCGGGCCCGGCTCGAACCAACACCCCCGCCCGGTCCTGTTCCGGCTGCAGAGCTATAAGGAGAGGCAGATGCTCTTAGAAGCTTCCAGAAATCTTGGGAAGGATCCCCAAACCATGATTTATAAAGGATCCAAGATTAAGTTATTTTAGGACTTTTCCCCAGCTGTGGTCTGAAAGAGGAAGGCATTTGATGAAGCGAAGAAGTGTTTAAGGGATTTAAATATTCAGTACTCCTTGCGCTACCCAACGACGCTACGCTTTAACCATGAAGGGTCCGTGTATAACTTTGGATCGCTGGAAAAGACCAAGGAATATTTGGACTCTCTTAGATAAATTGTAAGAGTTAATTGATGTTGTTTTGCTCTCCCCCCACTCCGGTTGACATCCCCCTTTTTTTATATATTAATCCCTTTTCTTTACCTTACTGTTTAATATTATCTTCGGGGGGTGGGGAGAGGGATTTATTTATTTGTTCTCTACTTAGCGATTTTCTCCCTTTTTTATATATATATAGGCCGGGGGGTCCAGTTGATGTTGGTGGGGGGAGGTGGTTACCTTAACCTATTTTATTTCTGTCTAGGAGCGGGGTTGTTTTCCCCTTTTATTTTGTATTATTATATTTAATTATTACTTGTTGAGGCTGTAATTTTATAGTTATATATGTTTATATATGGTATTAACATTACCAAATATATCCAGGTGTTAGTGTGGGTGGGGTGGTGGGGGTTGGGTGCTCACTGTTAACTCTAGCTCTGTAGTATATTTGAATTTTCTTCATCCTATCGAGGGGCGCCTGGGTCAAGGGTGGGGTACTGGTTGGGAGAGGATATGATGGTCTGTTGGAAAGGAAGTGATACTCCCTGGGAACAAGAGGGAAAATCTGCGTTTAAATACATTTTATATTTTTTAAATTTAGAAATAGTTTTTTATTATATTGATGCGAGTGTATTAAAGAGCCTTTATTTTTGTGAATTTTACAAATTTTTCAAAATCCTAAATCAGATAAAAGACGAATCTGGATGATATATTCTGATTAAAGCCCATATAAATGGAGAGGAATATGGGATCTTAAATTTGTATAGCCCCCCGGCACATCCTTTTAAATTTATAATGGAAGCCTTCTCAAGCTCTCAGTGCTCATCATACAATTATAGGGGGAGATTTTAATTGTATTATGGATCCGGAAATAGATAGGATTCCCAAGAGTACTGCAGGAGTATCTCCCAGATCTAGACAATTGGTGGATTTGAACAAAGAATTAGGATTAGTAGATGTATGGAGATGCCTTCATCCACAGGTCAGAGTTTTTTTTACTCCAATCCACATAAATGTCATACCAGAATTGATATGTTTTCTTCCCCCTCGATTTTTAAAAATTCCATATCATCCTGTAAAATAGGCAGTATAGCAATCTGATCACGCTGCTGTATATATGGAAATCAAGGCGAGGAACAATGAGACATCCGAGACATTGGAGTATGGACGCCTTCCTGATGAAAGACAGTAAATTTGTAAAGTACTTCTCTCAAAAATCTAAAACTTTTTTAGAAATTAATTCAGGTATGGCTAGCAACCCATCAATGATGTGGGAGACCATCAAAGCTTACGCGCAAGGTTTGATCATCTCATACTCAGCGACCCAGAAAAAATTGAAGGGAGAACAACAGCGTCTGCTCGAAGCTCGCTTAAAAGCGGCTGAAACAGCATATGCTGACAGACCTTCTATTATCAAATTACAAAAAATTACAGCTCTAAACACCACGCTTACCCAAATGGCTAAGAGGGAAATATTATTTGCAAAACAAAGGTTATATGAATTTGGTGATAAACCTGGTAGATACTTAGCATTTCTCACAAAGAAAAGGAATGCCCCTCAAACAATCAAGGAAAGTTCAGGTATTCTGACTCATGATCATAAAAGGATTAACGCAATCTTTAGAAAATTTTATTCTGATTTATATAAATCGCAGGATTGTGAAGACAGGACTAGGAAGATGCAGTCATTTTTTAAAAACCTGACCTTTCCCGACCTAACTCCAGAACAGGTATTGGTCTTGAATGTTCCCCTAACAATCCAAGAAATACTTGACACGATCAGGCAACTTCAGAGCGGTAAGGTGCCTGGCCCAGATGGCTTTCAAGCTGAATTCTATCAAGAATTTACAGGAATATTGGCTGGTCCACTTATGGACAAGTATAACTATTCATACAGCCAGGGCTGTCTCCCGCCTTCGCTGAAAGAGGTGAATATCTCTCTTATCCTCAAAAAAGGAAAGGACCCAGAAGATTGTACGTCATACAGACCAATATCCTTGCTAAATGTAGATTTTAAAATCCTTTCTAAAACGTTAGCATTGAGGCTAGAAAGGATATTGCCACATATCATAAATAAGGATCAGACAAGGTTTATTAAGAGCCGTAGATAATCCAATAATGTTAGAAGGGTTTTGAATGCGATTCAAGCCTGCCATCAGGGAAAGATACCAGGTGCACTAGTCTCATTAGATGCGGAAAAGACACTCGACAGGGTTGAATGGTCATATTTGTTTTACACATTGGAAAGGTTTGGTGTTGGACAGGTGTTTACCAAATGGATCTCAACATTGTATAGTGATCCCAAAGCAGTTGTGATTACCAATGGATTAGGCTCGGATAGCTTCAGTGTGGATGAGGGCTGCCGTCAGGGATGTCCTCTTTCGCCATTGCTATTTATGCTAATAATTGAGCCACAAGCAGAAGCTATACGGACTGACCCTAATATAATGGCCCTGAGGATTGGTACAAGTAAACATAAAATTGCCCTTTATGCAGATGATGTTCTTCTATTTCTCAGTAATCCCCTGATGTCTGTGCCTTGCTTAATCTAAATTATTAATACATTTAATGTATATTCAGCTATAAAATTAATTTCTCAAAATCGGAGGCTATGCCAATGGGTAGCCTTGCTAGTATATCCCACTTATTGGACGGATCCCACTTTCCCTTTCGGTGGTCCCTGGAGGGTTTCTTATATTTAGGCATTTTTATTACCCCAGTATTTGGCCAGCTATACAAGGCTAACTTTGTGCATTTACTGGAGAGGATAAGGCAGGACCTCAAGCGATGGGGAGACCTTCCAATTTCCTGTTAGGTAGAATAGCACTAATTAAAATGAATGTCCTGCCCCGTCTCCTATACCCTATGAGAACACTTCCGATGATGCTGCCAAGGCTGGCACTACGTAAATTATATGGCTGGTTGGGTTCCTTTATCTGGAATCGTAGACGGCCCCTCATTAAGCTGAAGAAGCTACAGCTTCCATAGACAAGGGGAGGATTGGACTTCCCAGATTTTAGGAAATATCAGTTAAGTTCCCTATTAAGCTACATAGCCGATTGGGTCTTGTCTGGCTGGACATCGAGGCTTCTCAAGTAAAATGCCCACTTATTAACCTCTTATTTTCAGACAAGAGGAAAATCATCATAGATCAATGTAAAAACCCTATAATACTAAACACAATTAAAGCTTGGAATATAATGCAGCAAAATGAGGGCAACTCAAATAAAACATCCCTCTATGCTCCGATAGTGGGACCATGGAGATTTCAACCGGGGCTTACAGATGCCACTTTCAAACTCTGGAGATCCAGGGGTATCTCCTGTTTAGGGGATCTGTTTAAAGAAGGGGTCCTGATGTCTTTTGAACAGATGCGTCAGAAATTTGGATTATCTAATGGAGACCTCTTTCAATACTTCCAAATTCGAGATTACATACAGAAGAAGACTACATTATTAGATAGTCTTTATAAATCAGATAGAGAACATAGAGTGTTATGGCCAATGAAAATTTAAGGCAGGAGCATCTCCAATGTGCCCCAAATGTAAAATAGAGGTGGGCACTCTTGTACATTGCTTATGGACCTGTCATAAGATCCGTAGATATTGGACTAAAGTAACAAGTGCTCTGACAGAAATCTTAGAAACGAAAATTAGAGTGGACCCTATATCTCTCCTTTTGGCTTTTCAAACTTACCTTCCCTGGAAATGCACAGGAAGAGATTATTTTCTATTCTCTCTTTCTGCGCAGGGAAAAATATTTTGGTAAGCTGGGTGGCTGAGGGCCCCTCTGGACATTCGAATTGGCACAGATTAATCATGGAATGAATCCCTCTTGACTTCCTTACAAATATGGTGCACCAAAAGACTGCATTATTCCATAAAATATGGCAGCCCTTCTTGAATTACATAAATACAGATATTTCGGCCATCTTAACAAGGGCTTTTATTTAATTGAGATGGCGAGCCTGGCTGGTCCGGGGCCCCTTGGGAGAGGAATCCTGCACGAATACGGGTTTTGTTACAATTTGATGTTAATACATTCCGAGCATGTATCTCACGACCCAATTTCTGTGTTATCCATTGGTTTGGGTTTTTTTTCTCTTCTCAAGGTTGGAATCGAGCCCAGGTCCCTGGCACTGTGAGGCAGCAGTGCTAACCACTGAGTCACCATGCTGCCCAGCATTGTTCATCGAAATTGATTAACATCAGCAGGGGCAAGCTGTATTTCCTCACAAAGTTTCCAATTAATGTACAACTGAGATAAGGCCCCACAAATAATGTCCCGGAAAAGGTGGTTTTCAAATGCAGAAAACATGCATTCAGGTCTCAACTTTTGTGCATTGTAGTCTCTTTCTTTGCTGGAGTTCCTAATTTTAACGGGACCAAAGGAGATGCAGAGTTAAACTTGGGGGTACAACAAAAAGAAAATGATGGTGGCACTGGGAGCAATTCTGACATTAAGTCAGTTTCAGATTAGCACCGCAGAGAGTTGGTTGCCCACAATTTTACCTAAGGAATACCATGCAGCAAGAGAAAGTGTGTGAGGAGGGAAATGTGGAGAACATCCTAACTTTTGATTAAATTGCTAACTTTTCTTTGTGGACTGATTTTACAACCTGTATCTCCTTGTTTAAAGCTCTTAACTTTTCAAAGATAAATTTGATGAGCAATAGTGTCAGCCAATCAATCGGAAATTCCATATTTTACAGCAAACGTTATTGCGATGTGTTATATTATCATTAAGATCCATTGATGTATCAGTGTTCTGAATTAGCATGCAACTGTATCTGTTGCAAATTTATAGCATGGGTGATTTATTGGCTACTGTTTTTGCTACAATTCAATAGTGTAATCAACTGAGAGCCTGATATCTTATTGTTTAAGAACTTAAATGCTAGATTTACACAAAAGATTTGTGTTTACACCAATCTTAAACATCAAAATAGTTGTTATAAAATGTTTCCTCGTTACCCTAGCCATTGGTTTATAAAGTAGACAACTGTGGGATTTATGTTCTATACATGCAGCTACTTTCAATTTAATATGACCTCTAACTTTAAATGACAATTTCTCTCAGTCCTGTAACAATGTTTCTTCTACACTCTTCTGTCAAAAACACCTTTTCTAAAGAAAGCAGTAAAAAAAAATCACAATTCGTAGTGATTAAAAATACACTTCTGATTAAATTTTTTTTCAGATATTTGTAAACAGAATGGACAGCTCCAGTTACTGTATTAAAATGCATATATTATGCACATTAGAATAATAAATTTGTTAAACGCATCAAACAAATGGAAAAAACACTCATGAAAACAATAGAACTTGGACAGCCAGGAAACTTAACAATTGTCAAAACATGAAAGCACATATTATTGACAATGGTGAATACGGAATAAATTCATAACACAAAGATACACGTTAAATCTAATAATATCTAGGGCTGAGATTTTCCCATTTTTATTTGCACTATAGTGGTGAATGTGTTATTTGGTGACTAACATGCCACCACAACAGACAAGATAATTCATTGCCTTGCGCACTCATCATCTCATTAAAGGTTGATAAGGGCAGGAAACTTGACTATGCACTTCCCTATCAGGCACTTCAAAATTGGTGTGTCAGAAAGTAGCGGCCAGCAGCTTCTGGGTCTTAATGATCTCCAGTCAAAGTCTACTCTACAGGACATCCAGTGGCGAGAAGGTAGACCTCTTTTTCTCTTCTCATAGGATGGGGGTTTTGGGAATCAAGGCGCAGAGTGTGGGTTTCAGAGGCCATCCTATTGTTGACCATCCTTGCTTCTGATTGCCCCCAAATTGGAGCAGTTGAAAGCCAAACTTAGGAGGCAGGTCACTCTGGTTTTCTCGCCACTGTTGATTGACCACTTTAGGGCCTTAATTGCTGGTGAGTTGAAAGTCTTGAGTCTATCTTCTTCAGCATTTAATTGTCAAGTTGGTGAGAAAGGGTTCTCTTTCTTTCTCAGGCAAACTCACCCAATTATTTCCCATTTCCTGCCATCTCTGGGGACTGAAAATTCAATCATAGATAGTGAAGAGCCAATTTGCAAGTGTATCCCATAAAAATACAAAACTAAATTGATATATTTTGATCAAAATTACAAGAACTGACTGCTTCAATATCACTAAAGTGGAATTTTTGTTAAGTTCTTGTACAATTGTGGTTACAAAGGCTTAGCAGTTGCTAAGGGACATTTTACAACAAGAATGCCAAATTTCAAATGATAGTTTATGCTACAGGACAAAAATGTGCTGATTCTGATAGCCTTAGGTATGAGGATGAAGAAAGCAATGGGAACAATCATGAAATTCACAATGAAAATTAAATATACAAATACACAAGACAATGTATCAGCTAAGTGTTGTGAGAGAATGGCAGCAACGTGATTTTGTTTTAAACTAGATCTGTTTACTTATAAAACGATTAGATCAATAAGTGCTAAATGCATCCTCCAACGCATTGCTGCCCATTAATTTGTATAGACAGCACAATTTTCCTGCACCGCAATGAACTTTTGTCTGAGGAACTTTCTTGACAATTTTTTTACAACCTTATTAAGTTTGGCAGCCCTCAGAATTTTCATTAAAGCTTCTGCAGTTACATTTGCACTCTGTTGCATCTTCCATTCGAGAAGGAGAAGCATGATTTGTTGCTGCTCCTCCTTGTCATTCCATGTTTGAAGCATGCTTTTTCTCGTTTTATTGAGGAGAACCTTCCCAAGACTGAACACTTTCCGTTGGCCAATATTTTGACGTGCCACAAAGTTAAAGAGCGCCTTTTCACACTCTGTACTATCCTCTGAAACACAGATTAAACAAAATATTATTTAGATTCAACTTCAATCAAAAGCTAGAATAGAATTCTTTCTCAGATAAAAATGTCAAGAATAATTAAGTAATTTGATTAGGAGACAGTTTCAAAGGAAAATACAACTTTTCATTGTCACAATCAGTCTCTGGTTGCGTCCCAGCTCACAACATATCATCAGTTAACAAGAACATTTGAGTCAAAGAACTGGTTTGTTGACAACAATACATGGGACATAAATGCATGATCAGGAGTTGATCTCAAATATCCACGCAGGGAAACATTGCTTTAAAATTATAGCAAAATATGGCGGATCTGATTTTCAACAGCTAGTCTTCAGTTTCTCAATTTAAATAGATGCAAGTAAAGACTGCAGTAACTTAAAAAGAAAACTGACTGATAAAAGCAAGAGGAATCTTTGCACCAAAATTCCTGACACCAAATTGAAAAAAGGAGATAGCACTATTTTCGAAAGGAGAGGCAGAGGAAAGGTGCAGTGCTAAATGTAGCTGAAAAGGAATATTCTACCTCCCATAGATGGTCATTAAGTCTCCAGAAAAGTTGGGCAAAGAGTATGATTTCTATTCTGTCACATTACATATACAATGATTTTGCGGAAGGGCTATCTCTACCCAGAGTTGGTCTCCCTGAATTCACAGGGTCCATTCTGAGGCATTTTAGGTGCATGAGTGATATTTGTGGGACATTTTAAACAACATGTAGATTGGAAAAGTCATGAGGGCAAAGATCGCTTAGATTAGGAGTGCATCGAAATCTGTTTTGGGAGAGTTTCTCAGGACAGTATGTTCTGGAGCCAACTAGTTAACACGCTATCTCAGGCCTGGTATTGTGTAATGAGACAGAACTAATTAATGTAAGCGTGCTCCTAGCTGGCAGCAATCATAATATAATTGTATTTTTGTTTTAGATTGATGACTAGAAGAATGGGTACAAGTCTAATACCTGAACAACCTAGCGGAACAGGCAAATCATGTTAAGAGATAAGTCAATAGTGAAATTTAAAGGGATAATTCAGAATAGAAAGAATGGAAACATTATAATGAGAGAGAAATTCTCCAAGGACAGAAATCACCACCCACGGAGAACCAAATGAATTAAATGTACCATAAAATTTTAGGAAATAGCATATAATTATGAAAAGATGAGTGGAAAATCAGAAGATTATAGAGTCATTGAGTCTTTTTGCGAGTTTCTCAGAAGAGAAGCATATAAATTGATCTTTCAAGGTATTTTTAACTGAAGTCAAATTGGCATTAACATGAAATTAATGGTGAACAAGTCAGCTTGTTACTTATTTCATCAGATATTACTAAGTAGTGTAGAATGTGGTTTTCAGAAAGAACAAGGTCACCTAAGTATTCAGAGCAAATGTATATTCTACCTATACTTATTAACATTAGCAAACCAATATAATGTTTGGGTTCTTTCCATTTTTATGTAACATAATGTGGAAATGTGCTAACATCTGGGATATGTTGAAATGTATGTTGAAACTGGTACTGAGATGGTAAGATTGATGTATGAACAGACTATATTTACTGAACTATAGAAGAATGATGGGAGAGGAATCTCATAAAAACTTGCAAAATTCTAACAAGACCAGACTGGATAACACAGGAAGGATATTCCTAATGACCAGAAAATCCAGACAGGTGGGCCGTTTCAGACTAAGACAAGGGGAAATGCTTTCAACCAGAGAGTGTGAGCCTGTAGAATTCTCTGCCATAAATAGAACTTGGCCAAAACACTGATTGTCTTCTAGAAGGAGATGGATATCATTCTTAGGGCTAAAGGGATTAAAGGAAGAAAGCAGGAACAAGGTGCAGAAATGGATGATCAGCCATGATCTTATTGAATGGTAGAGCAGTCTAAAGGACCAATTGACTCTACTTCTATCATATTCTACAATGCTGAATATATGATTAAAGGCACTTTGCATTGTTGGATTACATAATCAAAAAACACCACGTTAAATTTCTTTATCATGGAAATACAATATTATTTTAGAGATTGTTACTTACAATATTGATGCAGTTACAGAGATAATATTTTTAAAGAAATCATTTGAGATACCTTCTGAGCCATGGGGCTGACAGGGGCTACACAAATTGTCATGCCAGGCAGTACCAGGGATATCCAGCTTTAAGCCCAGTTCGGTACAGTTTGTGTGCCTCTTACATTGTGTTTTGGCAGAAGTTATTGATGAAAAGAAACCCTGTGCACATTTCCCACAAACAGTATTGCTGTATGGAGTGCCTGATAAATGAAGAATGATAAGTGAGTCATACTTAAAGTACACAAAATTAAAAGATTTCACAAAGGTGACTAACATAAGGAAAAAACTGTTTCTCTTTGAACAAATTCAATAAAACTAGCGCAATTTTGTTCTTAATTTGGGAGATGAATACACTCAAACCTTTACTATGCACTCAGATCTATTAAAACAGTGAGAAAGTCAGTTTCCATCATCAATGATCTCATGCTCCAAGCTTGAAATATAAATTATGCAAAAGAGATGTACAAAGGCAATGTTAAAACTTACAGGTTCTAACCTACAGTAAAGATTGAACAGGTTGTGGTTCTTTTCTCCAGAAAGATAAAGTTGAGGGGTGACTGAATGGATATCTTGTAATAATAAAGGGATTTATTAGACTAAATATTGTAAAGATGCATGCACTTCTGCGAGAAGTCAAAATGAGAAATCACAAGTATTAGTATCTGGTTAATTAATCCAATAGCACATTCAGGAGAGACTTCTTTACCCAAAGAATAGTTAGAATGTGGAAATTTCTACTACTTAGAGTGATTGAGGTGAATAGCATATATGTCTTTAAGGTGAATTCAGGCAGGAGAAAGTAAGAGAAAACTGTACTGGTGCTGTCCAACTAATATATGGTGTGAGGACACTTCTGGAGCACAAACACTGACACAGACCAATTAGACTAAGTTGAAGTAATTAACAATATTTTAAATGCAAATGAGGCATATCTTTAAACATGCAAATTTGAAAAAAGTTACCTGCTGTTTTAACTCCATATCCAGGAGGGCATGCTTTCTGCTTCATACAGAATTCATATTCCCAGAAATAGCCATCTTTGCACTCACACACTCTGTTGTGAGTTGCATTGCATTCATGCTTAACATTTTGATTTTCTTTGCAAAAATTGTTGCAGTATTGACATTTTTTCAAGTAATTCCAAAACTGTGTATAATGATTAGCTGAACAGGGTGCACACACAGTATCTTTGTCTTTTGTACAATGCAGTGTCATATGTTGTCCTGGAGGGCAGCGACTGCAGGTTAGACCTTCATGTTGAAAGGTAGGTACAGATGCCTTGCATTTCTCTGTACTTATATAAATAACAATGGCACTAACCAAGGTGAGCAGTGACTAGAGAGAAAGAAATGTTAACTTCAATTATACAGGTAGTATCTAGCTGAACAATCAATACATTTACAAATATGAAAGGATACATTTTCCTTTGTTCCTGCTTTGAGACTGTCACAGGGAAGAACTCCAACCCATGCTGTCACACATTTATGCAACACATTGTAGACTGCAGCAAAACTGGGGATTCATTTATATTAAAAGAGAACATGCTCTTTATTTATCTTCTCGTGTATTATTCATGACAGCTTTATTTTTGTTAATATTCAAATATAAAAAGCATATCAATCCTGTTCAGATCAACTGAGATATTTGTTGGATGAACCTTTGGTTAACCTGATCCAAAAGATTATTTTTCTCTGTGGGAAACAGATTAACAGAAGAACAGTGCTATGACATATGGGTGGCACGATGGCTCATGTAGGCAGCATGGTGGCTCAGTATTTAGCACTGCTGCCTCACAGCACTAGGGACCAAGGTTCGATTCCACCCTCAGGTGACTGTGTGGAGTTTGCACTTTCTTCCCGTGTCTGTGTGGGTTTGGTCTAGTTTCCTCCCACAATCCAAGGATGTGCAGTTTAGGTGGTTTGGCCATGCTAAATTGCCCATAGCGTCCAGGGATGTGCAGACAAGATGAACTAGCCATGGGAAATGCAGGTTTACAGGGAGAGGATAGAGGGGATGGGTCTGGGTGGGATGCTTTACAGAAGGGCAGCGTAGATTTGTTGGGGCCAAATGACCTGTTTCCACACTGTAGGGATTTTATGACAGCATGAATTCCTGTCCTACTGTTAGTTACACACAGTTCCTGTTTCTGGTTTCCCATCTGTTGAGCAGGCTGTCTCAGTCATACTGCTAGCAATTTCTGAATCCATTCATGATGTGTGAAATGAAGCAAAAAGAAGCCCCCCTGTTCAAGCATTTTAAAATAGTAATAGTCTTATCGTATTTAAATTATATAAATCAAATTATGAATTTGAACAGAGATACTAGACTTGAAACATTATCTCTATTTCATTTTTACGCAATGCTGCCAGACCTGCTGAGATTTTTCTGCATTCTCTGTTTATTATTATAGATTACCATTACATAATAAGTATTTAATCAGGAAAGTACCTGAAGAATTTAGCTCACGTGGCAGGAGGAGAAACATATCCAAACTAGATTTGCTGCTCATCCTTTATATGTGGCTTGCCAATATTAATTACATGATAATAACTGCAACACTTAAATGTTGATATTCTGAGATTGCAGATCTTGCCTGCCTATTGGATAATTGCCCAATATCTGTCTTGTTAGGTGAAACTCCCCATCAGAAATGGCAAGATTTGGAGATGCCAGTGTTGGACTGGGGTGTACAAAGTTGAAAATCACACAACACCAGGTTATAGTCCAACAGGTTAATTTGGAAACACTAACTTTCGGAGCACTGCTCCTTCATCAAGTGTTTGTCGAGTATAAGGTCGTAAGATGCAGAATTTATAACAAAGTTTATAGTGTGATGTAACTGAAATTATATATTGAAAAATACCTGGATTGTTTGTTAAGTCTCTCACCTTTTAGAATAAGCATGTTGGTTTCAGTACTTTCATCTGTAAATTGCAAAACATTTAAAAGTTACATTCTCAAGTGAGTTTTCACAATTGGCGTCATGTCGGCCCAGGTATTGCATTGAAGGTGTTAGCTGCCTTGTGTGAGACTGTCTGTGCCACAAAGGTCAGACTGATTCTAATCTAAAAAATGGAATTACAGAATGTTACATGGAGGCATGACACCATGTAAGATTCTGTAAATCAATTTTTTTGATTAGAATCAGTCTGACCATTGTGGCACAGACAGTCTCACACAGGGCAGCTAACACCTTCAATGCAATATCTGGGCAGACATGACACCAGAACGTAACCTTTAAATGTTTTGCAATTTACAGATGAAAGTACTGCAACCAACATGTTCATTCTAAAAGATGAGAGACTTAACAAACAATCCAGGTCTTTATCAATATATAATTTCAGTTACATCACACTATAAACTTTTGCTATAAATTCTGCATCTAACGATCTTATACTCCACAACCACCTGATGAAAGAACAGTGCTCCGAAAGCTAGTGTTTCCAAATAAACCCGTTGGACTATAATCTGGTGTTGTGTGATTTTCAACATCAGAAATGTGAACTCAAAACATTTTCCTTAATATAACTTGTTTGGGATGTAGAAGAGAAAAATATTGAATGAAGGTGATCGTTATAAATAAAGCAGTATTATTTCTCTTTCGTTGAAAATAGTTGATGTTTGTAAAAGTTCATTGCAATTGAAATTATGGAACATATTAGTAAATATAATTGAGGAAGAAAATTCTAAGGGAAGAATTTCAGAAGTATTTGTTTAATTGCCAAGCGAGAAGTTATTATAAATTATTACTCAAGTTACATTCATGTTATAGCTATTATTTTATATTATAGAGTTACAGTCATTGAGGCATATAGCACAGAAACAGACCCTTGGGTTCAACTGCTCCATGTCGACCATAATCTCAAAGTAAACTGGATCCCACCTGCCTGCTCCTGGTCCACATCCCTCCAAATATTTCTTATTCTTGTACTGATCCAAATGTCTTTTAAAATTTGTAACACATCCACCACTTTCCACACACAAACCACTCTCTGTGTAAAAAAAAGCCCTCCCCCCTCTTTTTAAATTGTTCTCCTCTCACCTTAAAAAATGACCCCCTAGTCTTGAAATTCCCCCACCCTAGGGCAAAAAAAACCCTTGCCATTTACCTCTCATAATTTTATAAACCTCTTTAAGATTTATAAAACCTTCTACACTCCATGAAAAAAGGTCCTAACCTATTTAGCCTCTCCTTCATACTGAAACCCTCCATTCCCTTTGCCTCTGCAGTCTCTTTGCTGATCTAAGGATCAGTATGACTGGGGGCCGTGAGTTAATCGTGGGCTGTTTCAGCTCAGAAAACCATCCACTGAGTGAAAACACCTGGGCGAGCCGAGAAAATGCTTCAATTAAAAAAAAACAAGTCTTGCAGTTTGTTTGATTTCATATCTGAAACAAAAAGCAGGAATTACTGGAGAAGCTGGATAAGTCTGTTGCTCCAGAGATGCTTAGTTTCTCCAGCAGTTTCTGTTTTGGTTTCAGACTTCCAGCATCCACATTTTCGCTTGTCCAGCATTTTAATTGATTTTAAACAGACATCGCTGGAATGTGAATGGAGGGTACACATACCAGCTCAAACACTGCAGAAGCCATCAAGAATATAAAGAAACTATTTACATAATGCTGTTCTCAACCACCGAACAACTCAAAGTGTTCTGCAGCGTGAAGTTCCTTCTTACCAGTATAATTACCAGTGTAATGTCGAAACATTAAAGTAATTTTTAAAAGTAACGAATAGAAAAGATGCATTTCTGATCCCAAAACTGTGAGGGTGTATTTTCCAGTCATTCGCCTACGAATGTTACCTTTCTTTTTCTCTCTGAGGTGGGTGTTTAGTTAGTCAGTAATGTTTTAATAACCGGAATATAGAACTAGCATATTACACTGAGCATTGCGAAAGGGAAACTATGTCCCGCATATAATAATTGCTCGGATTATGACAGACTGCTCAATATCTCTGTCGCCTTGTCACATTTGAACTCCTGAGTAGATTTGCACGGTGGATGACTCCGTGGTTTGCCCTGGAGCCCTGTGCATCAATCACAATGTTGGAGCTGGTTGGGTTTCTCTCACTTTCCTGAGGCACCTGTCTGCCCTTCACCCAACTTACTCGTCCGTTACCGTCCCGCCTCCAACAAACCCCCCACCCACACCCTGAACAATGATCAGTTCTAAACTCTCCTCTTTATTTGATTTTAACTTGTTAGAATCCCGGTACCATGCGCTAACAGCATTCTCCTGCTCCCGCATCGCCGTCTCTCCCACTCCGTACTCACCGCTTTGCTGAGATTCATCTCAGAGGCTGGAAGTTGTTCTCTTTGATGTGCTGTACAGTTGAGCTGGATGAGGCATCGACCTGCAGAGGGTTTAAATGCTGGATGACTGAAAGGGGATTTCCTCGTGGCTTTGAGACGCCCCTCTAAACCCATACAATTCCTTCTGGATTGTAATCAATTCTACAGTTTAAAGAAAACAATGGTGAACTGTCCTCCTATAATCTGACACGGATTGCTGATTCATCCACATTTAAAAAAAAAGCTTCAATCAAATTTGACAGTACGTTCAAAATGTTCATAAAAGAACACGTGCTTAAACATGAAGGGACACTTGCTTACATTCTAGTGTACTTCAAAGGGTTTTTCCCCCTGAAATGTAATTGCTCGTGTTTCCAGGTAATCTGATCCAGAACATTCATTTACGATGGTTCAAGTGCTGTTCATTGAACTGTAATGCAACATGCTGGTGATGCTATCCATTCTGAAACAAGAGTATATTGGAATTACAGAGCAAATTAGACAGCATGTGTGAATAGAACAGACGATGTATATGCTAAAAACTCTTTGTTGGGACGGAGACAAGTATTTGTCATTCTGCAGGAGGGAGAATGAATCTCAACTCACTTTCAAGGTATGTGTGTGTATCCATCAATTAGGAAATGATAGTGCAAGTGAATAATCTACATAAATAAATATTTTTCACATTAGCGTTTTAGATACTACTAGCCGAGCTGTTCAAACTCATTTTCATCGCATATGGAGTTTGAACTCAAACCTCTAACCCACTGGTAGGGATGCCACACGGAACCACAGAACCACTTTTATGCTGCTATTATACTTCATTAATCGCATGAAAGTTAGCTTGGAATCTTGAAAATATTCAATGCCTTTGCATCAGCCTTGTCATACTTTGGACAGTAATAAAGAGTTTAACATCCCACTCAGAAAGTTTCATGGCTTCCAATGCAACCCAAACAATAGTAAGTAGCCTTGTAACAATCAGTACCTACTGCCTGAATTGTCAACTTTTCTTTCCTGAGTAAAGTCTCCGTGTGATTCTTGTTGTTTCCGTGAAGGGAATTCTGGGGTGCCGATGTGCTGTGTAAAACATCATTATTTTAAGCACAGTTTGTTCTGCTGTTTTGCAAATTTTTTTTGCAGAACTACACTTTAGTTTCACGCAGGAAGTATCATAATATTGCGAAGGAGAATTCATGATGAGATTGTAGTTTTGGGATATTGATTGGGCATTGTATTTGAGTTTTCCACATCCATTTACAACCAACAATAATTATTCAGATAGTTTTCATCTGGGTTCCTCTCCCTCTGCCTTTCAGAGACTTGCTGCTGTGCACAAGCTTTAGGTTGTATGAGACAAATTCCTCCTTGGAATCATAAAGTCATGGAAACAGACCCTTCAGTCCAACTTGTCCACACCAATCAAGTTTCCCAAATTAAACTAGTCCTGTTTGCTTGTTTTTGTCAAATATCTCTCTAAACTTTTCCTTCCATATACCTGTTCAAATGTCTTTTAAATATTGTAACTATATGTACATCTACCACTTCCTCAGGCAGTTCATTCTACTCTCTGTGTGGGAAAGTTACCCCTAAGGCCACTTTTAAATCTTTCTCTTCTCCCCTTAAAAATATGTCCCTTAGTTTGAATTCCTCTACCCTGAGGAAAAGACCTTGGCTTTTCGCCTTATCTGTGCCTCTCATGATTTTATAAGCCTCTGCAAGGTCACACCTCAACCTCCAGAGAAAAAATCTCAGATATCCAGCCTCTCCTAATAACTCAAATCCTCCAGTCCCAGCAATAGCCTGGTAAGCTTTTCTGAACCCTCTCCAATTTAATAATATCCTTCATATAGCAGGGTAGCACTGTACAGAATACTCCAAAAGTGTTCCTACCAATGTCCTGTACAACCACAACATGGCATCTCAACTCCCGTATTAATAGTCTGAGCAATGAAAGCAAGTATGCTAAATATCCTTTTAACCAACTTGTGATACAGCTTTCTGACCTGAACCCCTGAGTCTCTCTATTCGACAACACTACCTAGGATCCTATCATCAATTGTTTAAGTCCTGCCCTTGTTCATCTCACCAAAATGCAACACCTCGCATTTATCAAAAATAAAACTCCATCTGCCAGTCCTCAGCCCATTGGCTTAATTGACCAAGGTACCTTTGTACTTTGAATGCCATTTGGAGTGATTGTTTTCTTTCTTAGGAAAAGATCACCTCACTACAACTTCTCAGATCACGCAGCAGGACTGCAAGGTAGCAGTATTCCCAGGTCGCCACTCTAGTAACATGGTTGCTGCAACTGGACATAAGCTTTTCTGAAACATGCCATGCTCCCTTCAAGCAGACGTACTTCCAAAATGGTCATGTCATCCAGTTCTCCCATTCCAATTTATCAGGGAGCATTGAGGCTCTGTTCAGACTGCATTTGGAGTATATCGGCCCCGTACCTAAAGGTGAATATGACAGTGATGGAGGGAATCCAGAGGAGGTTTACAACAATGACCCCAGGAATGAAGGGCTTGTCATTTGAAGCCCAGTTGAGAATGTTTGGATTCTCCTCAATGCAGTTTAGAAAGATAAAGGCAATTTAATTCAAACCTATAGAATACCGAGAGGCCAGAATAGAGTGGATGTGGAGAAGATGTTTCCACTTGTAGGAGAGACTAGGACCTGACAGAGTGAGAGTAAAGCAATGACCCTTTAGAACTGAGATGAGGAGGAATTTTTCCTGTCAGAGGATGGTTAATCTGTGGAGTACATTGCAGCAGAGGGCTGTGGAGGCCAAGCCATTGAGTGTACTTAAGACAGAGATATTTAAGTTCTTGAATAATAAGGGGATCTAGGGCTATGGGGAGAATGCAGAAGAATGGAGTTAAGACCTATATCAGCTATGATCGAATGATAGAGCAGACTTGATGGACCATATGACCTAAATTTGCTGTCATAGATTGTGGACTTATAGAGGCAACTGGTAATCAGTTTATCATAGTAAAATAGAAGCATTGGGTGTGCTATGAAGAGAGTTGGATTCCAAATGTGAAAATAATCCAAGTATTGTAGCAGAGACTAAATTGATAAGATTTTGTCCATATTAAACTGAAATATGATGCTGTCTTCTAGTTTTGTGACCAGTGTCAATATACCAGAATTATTCTCAATTTCAGGCACATTGCTTATAAGCAATTCATTAAGTGATTGAATATGATTTCTGTGATTTGCACAATGTAGCTTCTAGAGAGCTTGTTTGTGCATGCACCTGTAATACAACAGCAAATGCTAGGGGGTGATGCTTATGAAACCTCAGCTGGAGCATTGTATACAGTTCTAGGCATCACACTGTAGAAAGGAAGTGAACACACTGGAGTGACTGTAGAAGACATTTACATAGAACATAGAACATAGAAGAATACAGCGCAGTACAGGCCCTTCGGCCCTCGATGTTGCGCCGATCCAAGCCCACCTAACCTACACTAGCCCACTATCCTCCATATGCCTATCCAATGCCCGCTTAAATGCCCATAATGAGGGAGAGTCCACCACTGCTACTGGCAGGGCATTCCATGAACTCACGACTCACTGAGTAAAGAACCTACCCCTAACATCTCT
>NC_057713.1:112634400-112641945 GCF_004010195.1 Chiloscyllium plagiosum | reverse complement strand
GCTTTCCCCTCGTCCATCTCCTTAGTCACCTTCTCAAAGAATTCAATAAGGTTTGTGAGGCACGACCTGCCCTTCACAAAACCGTGCTGACTATCCTTGATCACATTATTCCTATCCAGATGTTCATAAATCCTATCCCTTACAATTCTCTCTAAGATTTTGCCCACAACAGAAGTGGGACTCACCGGCCTATAGTTACTAGGGTTATCCCTATTCCCCTTCTTGAACAAGGGAACCACATTTGCTAGCCTCCAATCTTCTGGCACTACTCCTGTAGAAAACGAGGACATAAAAATCAAGGCCAATGGCTCTGCAATCTCTTCCCTTGCTTCCCAGAGAATCCTAGGATAAATGCCATCAGGCCCAGGGGACGTATCTATTTTCACCCTTTCCAGAATTTCCAACACCTCTTCTCTACATACCTCAAAGCCATCCATTCTACTTAATTGTGACTCAGTACTCACATTGACAACAATGTCCTGTTCCTGATTGAATTGAATACTGACGAAAAGGGTACAAGGGTAGTTCCAATTATAAGAAACTTTGGGAAGAGGATAAATTGGAGATATTTGTTCTGTTCTCCTTGGATGTTAAGAGAAGATCAAATATAAGTTTTAAACATCATCAGTGGCTAGATAGATAGCTTGGGAGAAATTGTTCCTGCTCATAAAAAGATTAAGAATGAAAGGACACAGACTTAAAATTTGCAAATAAGCAATTGTGATGTGAATTTTTTTTTTGTTTAACACAGAATAATGGAACCCCTACAGTGTGGAAAGTGGGCATTTGGCCCACCAGGTCTGCACGAACCCTCTGAAGAGCATCACATTGAGAACCAACCCCCAACTGTATCCTGATAACCTTGCATGCCCCATGGCTAATCCACCTAGCCTGTACATCCCTGGAGACTACAGGACATTTTAGCATGGCCAATCCACCCAATCAACACATCTTTGAACTGTGGGATAAAATGGGGCCACCTAGTAGAAATCTATAAAGACACAGGAAAAGCTCCAGACAGATAGTCACTCAAGGCTGGACTTGAACATGGGTGGCCGCTGCTGTGAGGAAGCAGTGCTGAATCAGTCAATTGGTCTGAAACGGATTGCCTGGAAGTGTAGAGGAGTTGGTGTCAGTTGAGCTATTTGAGAGTGCATTGGATGATTATTTAAATAGAAGTAATGTGCAAAGATTTGGGAAAAAGACAGGAGAATTGCACCAAGTCATGATGCTCGTTTAGAAAACCAGGCAGACATGATGGGCTAAATAGCCTCCTTCTGTACCGTAACCATTTCTTTAATACTGTGAATATTTTAGGGAACTGAGATTCTGGTTTTGACTATTATCTTCACCATAATCCAGGCCTGTGACTATATGATATGAATAGTGACTGTTACCCATTTCAAAACTCTCAAAAATTTCAATAAGGCCTTTCAGAATGTGACTTTTTTCACCAGAGTGAAGCTGGCTACTTTCTTCAATTTACTGTGGAATTACACACAGTGATGTAGCATAGCCATATAACTCAGAAAGGTCAGCCCTAACCCTGAACCAAGTTCTCGCCACAATCTTCTGCTATAGTGATTTCTTATTTGGGGAAGTGCAAAGCTTTTCACTGTGCCTCGGTACAGTGACAATAAATTCAATTCAATTCAATTCAATATTCTAAGATATTAAGTTTCGGAACAAGGTCTGTTGATATCATGAGTCAATGTAGGCTACCTCAGAATCCATGGTTTAAGTCTTCATTGCTGTATGCATTAACATAGCAGTGCTGAAAAAGATGAGTTAAAATAGTTCTGTTTTTTTCCTGTTGCTTGTGTGACAATTGAATTTCTTCATATATGGCTATCCAGTTGTCCTGCTTGGTAGACCTGCTTATTATACACATCTGCTTTAGATAATGCCACCCTCACAATCCTTGCTGGCATCATATACACAAGCTAAATTATAATTTACAGATTCTTTCCCCTCAGGAACTAAACACAAAATTATTATTTTGACTGCCTTTCAAGTAGGGCAAATGGCACTGAGCGGGCCTTGCAGAATTGTGGGATTGCTTCCTGGTCAACATGCAAGATGGCCTTGACTCCTCTAATAGACCTTTCTGGAGGACTCCTGGATATCTCATTAGGACTTCACTCAGACAGCTATTTTCTTATTGAAAAATGTTGATTCAACCTAAGGTGAATCTCAACCAATTTTGCCCCATCAAGCTTGGGCCTGAGCCTTTTACTATGATCACTGGTAACTGAACCAACTGTTTTTCATAAGAGATTCAAACCAGCGTTAATTGTAAAGGTTCCCTGGTATAGATTCTCAGTCTAGCCAAGGTCTTGCACAAACTTAAGGTTTGGAGTCCAGAGAGAACTTTGCTAAAAACTGACCGCAGCAGTATCAACTTCCATTAAATGGATGACCATTTAGCCAGATCTTTATTTTGATTGGTTCTGATTTGGATGTTGCTAAACTATTTAACTGTTCCAACCCAGATATACGTAGACTTTCCAGGGTACACACTCACCTGGATACCGGCCCATGAGTTACCTTACGAGTTTATGTCTAGTAGGACTCATTTGCTGTGCCCAAATCCGTATACCAGCTGCAACTACCAGGCCTTGCCAGCCCAGATTCTGGAGAAAATGTTAACTGCTTGGCTGAAGCTTGGCTTTGTTTTGGGGTTTTGCTGGGGCCAATCTAGAGTCCCTCCAATCAGGATATGTCCTGAATAAGGCTATGCAGTTTCCGGTGCTCAAGAGGCACTCATACAGACTGCACTTCCATTAGAATATCCCACAACTCATACGTTCCACTTGTAGCATTTTCCAGTGAGAAAGCCAGTTGTTCTGCCTGTTTGATGTACATGGACTTCAGCTACCAGGCGCTTTTGCATGGTTACATCATTAATCCCTGTATACCAACTGGTCTCTGAGCATCTCATTAAGGGATAAACCCATTTCACATACCTCTGCCAATTGTCTTAACCTAGTCAAAAATCTTGACATGGATACCCCTAAAGTGATAGCATCTCATACTCAAAGGAGGCTTGGAGTCATAATATTCCTTAGTTAAATCTGTCAACTCTTGAAAGTGGCTGGTGCCTCAGGCAAAGCTGCAGGCCCACAGCCTGTCAGGGGAATTATTTGTTGTTTATTGTCTGCTCCAAAAATAATGCATTCTTTCCACACATTGGGCCCAGTCTTCGACAGGGGGGGTCAAATGAGTCAAGCTTCCCAAGTAGTGAAGATGGTGTTTGATATGCTTTCTTTTATTGGTCAGAGTATTGAGTACAGGAGTTTGGAGGTCATGTTGCAGGTGTACAGGATATTGGTTGGACCACTTTTGGAATATTGCATTCATTTCTGGTCTCCTTCCTTTCGGAAAGGTGTTGTGAAACTTGAAAGGGTTCAGAAAAGATTTACAAGGATGTTGCCAGGGTTGGCAGATTTGAGCAATAGGGAGAGGCTGAACAGGCTGGAACTGTTTTCCCTGGAGTGTCAGAGGCTGATGGGTGAACTTATAGGGGTTTACAAAACTATGAGGGGCATGGATAGGGTAAATAGGTAAAGTCTTTTCCCTGGGGTCAGGGAGTCCAGAACTAGAGGGCATAGGTTTAGGGTGAGAGGGGAAAGATATAAAAGAGACCTAAGGGGCAACTTTTTCACGCAGAGCATGGTATGTGTATGGAATGAGCTGCCAGAGGAAGTGGTGGAGGCTGGTACAATTGCAACATTTAAGAGGCATTTAGATGGGTATATGAATAGGAAGGGTTTGGAGGGATGTGGGTCAGGTGCTGGCAGGTGGGACTATATTGGGTTGAGATATCTGGTCGGCATGGACGGGCTAGACTGAAGGGTCTGTTTCCATGCTGTACATCTCTATGACTCTATGACTCTAAATGCTTACCCCAAATCAAAGAAAATTGTTGCAGGCACATTTGTTCAGGACCATATTTTACTCTCATCGGCAGTGAAATAACTCCACAGAGGCCAATATCTCATCATCAATTCACCCTTTATTTACACGTGGAAAGTCCTTCACTCTGGCACAGCATTATCAGAGTCAGCCCAGTGTCAGAAACGCTTTTTATCTGTCAGGGCTCCTGATCGGAGCAGATTCCCAATCAGGGAACTCATACTCTATGTGGTCCAGCTGGCTGACCTCGTTACAAACTACTGATACAATGAAACCCAGTGTTCGTGAGGCATTTCTGAATCACTAGGAAAAGAAATGATTCAACCATCAAAGAAATCTGTGGTTACATGAATTACATTTCTGCCTGTACCTACCAAGAGGAAAAACACAAGTAATTCCTAATTCCTGGAAATGAGCATACAGATTTTACTGGAATGCTATTTTGAGCCATACAAGATAAGTCAGACCAGTCAGCATCATTTGCACGCTTCACTAGGTTACCTTAAATGGGAGATGATCTCACTGATTTTATTTTCACCACACTGAATAAATTAGCTGCATGGAGAGCAGAATTTCATGGTTGAAACAGTTGTGCAAATTTAGTCAGGTATAATTGTAACCACCATTCTCTTTCAGCTAATATGCAATACCATAACACATTCCAATATTGGATGAGAAAATGCAAATATCCTTTTAATCTCTGCGCAAGAACTGAATTTGCAAACTGAAGTGTAATGATATTTGTATTACGCATGCAGTTTTTGAAGTTGGAACTGTAGCCACAGTACTTGCTTTTATACAAGAAGAGCAGAATGCACATGTGGGATATAGGTAAAGTAGTGTTACTTCTGCAATCATAAATTGCTTATGCAAGGTAAATGAACTCACACCAGTGTATAATTGTTTCAGCCAAGAGCTGAGTCAAAAGAATGAAAACTATGTGAAGGAAATACATAATTGTTTTTGTATTAGCTAAAATGTGCATACAAGAATGAAACATGCCTGCAAACAATGGTAGATGCTACAGACAAATAGATAAAGTGCTGTGAGGGGAGGGGGTTAAGCCAAATATGCCTGTACAAACAGTAGTTGTAAGCATCTATTTCCCGCTTCTGCAAAAACAAGAACAAACCACAATCAAGAAGTCATGAAGTCATAAGGTCATAACAAGTAAGGGAAACAGATGGTAGTGAAGGACAATATACCTAACAATGGACCACAGCAGGATGTGGTCAAATGGCCTTGTGAGGCCAGAAATAAGCATTTTGTCACAGACAAGGCCGGATAAGGCAAGAGATAAACAAGTAAAATAATGGGCGCCGGTCTTAGAGAAGTGGGAAATGTAAACAGAGGAGGAGCACTGGGAGGAGAGAATAGGAACAAGTTACATAAATATTGTGTACTAGTTGAATTCAGTGTGTGTGTGTCCCTGCCTTGTGGACAGTGGACACAACACCCCTCTTGCAAGAGCGTAATAAATGATACTACTGATTCAGATCAGTGCGTGAGCTGTTTCTCACACACATTTCCCAAAATGCTTCTTTGCAATACAACATTACAAAATGGAAAATTATTTAAATTAATAATTTTAACCTTGTATCATGCATTCCAACTTAGAAAGGAGGTTGTTAATTGAGGTTATGACGATCCTATGAGGGAAAAATAAAAATTAAAAAGACCTTGATAATGGGTTGGAGTAAAATAATGTATGAAACTGGTTATAAACTGGATTTAAGAATAGGCAAATCCAGGCAAAAACCTGCTTCAGTTTACAAATGTGGAAAGCCCATTGGTTCTCCTGGGCATACATGAACTTTTATAAGACTCAGCCAGTGAAGATTGAAGAAATAGTTTACATGCATTGCATGGTTAAGGAGAGCTTGATAAGAAATTGATTGTATGTAATCCCAAAGAAGTCAATAAAGTAAAAAAATCCTAAAGCCACTCTCTATCATCCTTTGTTCCTAAGTCACATTGAAATCTTAAACATCCCACATGAATCACAGGATCTTGTTGAGGTAACGAGGGCTTGGCTGCCATCTCCAAAATCAACAAGACCCTAGTAATGCCTCTCAATGGGAAAGCCGGCATACTGTGTGTCACTCAGACTTCTAATAGGCCAGCCAAGGTTCTATTTTGGGGAGGTGGGGGAGCTGGAGTGTTCCCCTGAGATCAAAGACCCCAAGGTGGACATCCCACTGCCAAAAGCTACTGGCCAATCAGAGACCAACAGCTTTTCCAAACCCAACTTGAGACAAAAACAAAACTGCAGATGGTGAAATCCAAAGTAGACAAGCAGGAAGCTGGATGAACGCAGCAGGCCAGGCAGTATCAGGAGATGGAGAAGTCAAGGGTTATACCCGAAACATTGACTTCTCCACCTCCTGATGTTGCCTGGCTTCTGTGTTCTTCCAGCCTCCTGCTTGACTTCCTGAACCCAGCAGCAGTGTCACTGTGGAGATAGTGGCTGTTACTGGTATAACATAAACATGAGGCCTCTGAAAAAGGGGGAGCTCAGGCATTCACATGTGAGCTTGCATCAGAGACACTGGATAGGTCATCATGACCTGAGATGTTAACTCTGTTTACTGTAACAGATGCAGTTTGACTTCCTACGTATTTTCTACGCTGTTTTGTTATTATTATCCTTAATTTTCCTTACTGTCTACTTAGTCTTAAAATGCTGAAACTTAAATATTTATAGCTGCTATTTTCTTCTCTTACGTGTGCAATGATGCAATTGATACAATCAGAGGAGGAAATGATAAAGGTCAAGACAGTAAAGAGTCAAATTTCTATGTCAGTGGCACATGGCAGGACTCCAACTATCCCTTTCATCATACCATGCTTGATTAGATTAAATTCCCTTACAGTATGGAAACAGGCCCTTCGGCCCAACAAGTCCACACTGACCCTCCGAAGAGTAACCCACCCAGACTCATTTCCCTCTGACTAATGCACCTAACATTACAGGCAATTTAGCATGGCCAATTCACCTGAACTGCATATCTTTGGACTGTAGGAGGAAACCAGAGCACCCAGAGGAAACCCACGCAGACACAGGGAGAACGTGCAAACTCCACACAGGCAGTCACCCGAGGCTGGAATCGAACCTGGGACCCTGGTGCTGTGAGGCTACAGGGCTAACCACTGAGCCACCGTGCCACCGTATGAACACAGAAGAAAGACCAGACTCTCAGAGTCATAGAGATGTACAGCATGGAAACAGACCCTTCGGTCCAACCCGTCCATGCCAACCAGTACCACCCTCTGCGTGAATAAGTTGCCCCTTAGGTCTCTTTTATATCTTTCCCCTCTCACCCTAAATCTATACCCTCTAGTTCTGGACTCCCTGACCCTAGGGAAAAGACTTTGCCCATTGACCCTATCAATGCCCCTTATAGTTTTGTAAACCTCTATAAGGTCACCCCTCAGCCTCCGATGCTCCAGGGAAAACACCCAGCCTGTTCAGCCTCTCCCTGTAGCTCAAATCCTCCAACCCTGGCAACATCCTTGTAAATATTTTCTGAACCCTTTCAAGTTTCACAACATCTTTCCAATAGGAAGGAGACCAGAATTGCACACAATATTCCAACAGTGGCCTAACCAGTGTCCTGTACAGCCACAACA
>NC_057713.1:112615972-112633996 GCF_004010195.1 Chiloscyllium plagiosum | reverse complement strand
GCCTTACTGAAGTCCATATCGATCACATCTACTGCTCTGCCCTCATCAATCCTCTTTGTTACTTCTTCAAAAAACTCAATCAAGTTTGTGTGACATGATTTCCCATGCACAAAGCCATGTTGACTATCCCAAATCAGTCCTTGCCTTTCCAAATACATGTACATCCTGTCCCTCAGAATTCCCTCCAACAACTTGCCCACCACCGAGGTCAGCCTCACCAGTCTATAGTTCCCTGGCTTGTCCTTACCGCCCTTCTTAAAGAGTGGCATCACATTTGCCAACCTCCAGTCTTCCGGCACCTCACCTGTGAATATGGTATTTTTCAGGTTTAGTTTCTGGACATTATGTTTGGTATTTTGGTTAAGGATATCACACAAGTGAAACTGAAACAGAAGTCCAAGGGTAACCATTATAATTTGAAACATGATAGGAATGAGAGATGACCATTATGAATCTTCCTTACAATACAAGGAGCATACATGCAAATAAAGTCTTCATGTGGCTCTTAGAGACAGCACAGCAAGAGACAACAGAAAGCATATCCACTCAGCAAAGGTGTTTGAAAATGTAGAATTATTATTTGTTTGAAATTGGCCAATAGTATGCTTACGTAATGCATGGAGGGTAAGATAGAACAGTACAAGAAGCATTTATTGGTGAATGACTCACCCATATACATCACTGGCAATGCCATGGCAGGGCAAAGAATAACAAATATGTTATTTTATTAAATGATGCATAATGGTTTGAGGGACTATCTCGATACTTTTAAGAAGGGGAGAAAGGAGTCATACTTTGGTACCAACATAATTTGAATGACATAGTTAAGTATTCGGAGGTCATCTGAACTGACACTCATGTGACCTTATTATCTGAGCTACTCACAGCTAGGGGTCAGCAAAGTGTTTTTTAAAGTCTCATAAATCTTAAACTGTGTTTTTTTTTAAATCTACAACAATGAGTAGGGTTTTTTTTTAACATTTGTTTTATTGAGATCTGTCTTTTGATTAAACTTTTTTTTAAACACAAAATGTAAGTACTAAGCTATCTTGGAGCTGTGTTTTTTGAGCAGTAAGACTGCTATTTTCTGGTCTCTGGATTGTTAGGGTGCAAGGATGGCATTTAGAAGAGTGATGTGCTCTTCCTGTTGGAGATTAGTGAGAATTTCAATGTTTCTGATGACTATGTCTGCAGGAAGTGTGTTTGGTTGCAAATCTTATCGATCGCATGGATCACTTGGAGTGACAGTTAGGGTCAATGAGAAATTTACAGAAGCTAGATGGAGGGCAGTTCAGGAAGTTAGAAAAACCGCACTTGCAGTCAGGTAGACAGGTTGCCTCTAGAAAAAGTAGAAGATGAAGACAAGTAGTGCAGGAGTCTCCAAGGGATTTGTCACTTTACACAAGTAAACTGTTTTGGAAAAGGAAGCAGGTGATGGACTCTCAGGGGAAATGTAGCACTGACAGCCAGATTTCTGGTCCCAAGACTGGCTGTACTGTAATGAGGGGTATATCAGGTTCCAAGCGATCGATTGTGATTGGGAACTCTCTAGTCAGATGCATAGACAGACATTTCTGTGGCTGACAGGAAGACATCAGAATGTGTGTTGCCTCCCTGGTGCCAGAATCAAGGAGAGGGTACAGAATATTCTCAAAGGGGAGATTGACTAGCAAGAGATCATTGTTCACATTGGTACTAACAACATACACAGGGAACATACAACATACAAATCTTCTCAAAACTTGCTAATATACAGGGAAAATGACAAGGTTCTGAGGAAAGAATATAAGAAATTAGGCAGGAGGTTAAAAAGTCAGTCCTTGAGGGTAGTAATATCTGGATTACTTCCAGTGCCATGTACTATAGAATAGGAATAGGAGGATAGAGCAGATGAATACATGGCTGAGGAACTGGTGCAAGGGAGAGGATATACATTTTTGGATCATTGGAATCACTTCTGGGGTAGAAGTGACCTGTGTAAGAAAGATGGGTTGCACTTGAAATGAAAGGGGACAAATATACTAGCGGGGAGATTTGCTAGAGTTAGTCAGGAGCATTTAATCTAGTAAGCGAGGGCTAGGGTCCCAGAGAGATAGCGAGAAAGGAGATCATTATGAGACCGGAGTAGTTGAGAAAATGAACAAGTCAGACAATCAAGTCAAGCAGGAGCAAGGCAAAGAAGTAGGTAAGACTGATAAATTAAACTGCCTTTATTTTAATGCAAGAGGTCTACCAGGTAAGGCAGATGAACTCAGGGCATAGTTGGGAGCACGGGGCTGAGATATCATTGTGATTACAGAGACGTGGCTCAAGGATAGACAGGTCTAGCAGCTTAATGTTCCAGGGTATAGATGCTATAGGAAAGATAGAAAATAGGGAAAGGGTAGAGGGGGAGTGGTGTGCTTGATTAGGGATAGTATTACGGCTGTAATTAGGGAGGATCTTCCGCAGAATACGTCCAGGGAAGTTACTGGGGCGGAGCTGTGAAATAAGAAAGGGATGATCGCCTTATTGGGATTTTAATACAGACACCCCAGTAGTCAGTGAGAAATTGAGAAGCAAATTTGTATGGAGATCTCAGTTATCTTTGAGAATAATAGTGTTGTAACAATGGGAGATTTTAACTTTCCAAATGTAGATTGGGATTGCTGTAGTTTTGAGGGCTTGGATGGAGTGGAATTTGTTAAGTGTGTACAATAAAATGTTCTGATTCAATGTATAGATGTAGCTACTAGAGAAGAAGCAAAGCTTGACTTTCTCTTGGGAAATAAGGCAGGGCAAGTGACTGAAATGTCAGGGGTGGGGGGGAGCACTTTAGATTAGATTAGATTACTTACAGTGTGGAAACAGGCCCTTCGGCCCAACAAGTTCACACCGACCCGCCGAAGCGCAACCCACCCATACCCCTACATTTACCCCTTACCTAACACTACGGGCAATTTAGCATGGCCAATTCACCTGACCTGCACATCTTTGGACTGTGGGAGGAAACCGGAGCACCCGGAGGAAACCCACGCAGACACGGGGAGAACGTACAAACTCCACACAGTCAGTCGCCTGAGGTGGGATTTGAACCCGGGTCTCTGGCGCTGTGAGGCAGCAGTGCTAACCACTGTGCCACCATGCCGCCCACGGTGCCACTTTGGGGTCTGTAATCATTATGCTCTAAGTTTTACACAATTAAGGAAAAAATAGACTTGATCTAAAAGTTGAAGTTCTAAATTGGAAGAAGGCCAATTTTGACAGTATTAGGCATGAACTTTCAAAAGTTGATGAGGAGAGACTATTCACAGGTAAAGGGACAGCTGGAAAATTGGAAAATTCAAAAATGAGATAACAAGAGTCCAGAGACAATTTGTTCTTGTTCGTGTGAAGGGCAAGGGTGATAGGTGTACAAAATGCTGGAAGACTAGAGAAATTGAGGCTTTGGTCAAGAAAAAGAAGGAAGTATATGTTAGGCCTAGACAGCAGGAATCGAGTGAAGCCCTGGCAGAGTATAAAAACAGTAGGAGTATACTCAGCAGGGACATCAGGATGGCAAACAGGGGATATGAGATATCTATGGGAGATACAATTAAGGAGAATCCAAAGGGAATCTGAAAATACATTAAGAACAGAAGAGTAACTAGGGAGACAATATGGCCTTATAAAGCTCAACGAAGCTGCCAATGTATGGAATCACAGGAGATGGGTGAGATACTATACAAGTATTTTGTATTAGTGTTTACTGCAGAGAAGGATATGGAAGCCAGAAAACTTGGGGAAACTAATAGTGATATCTTGAAAAGAGTCCATGTTACAGAAGAAAAGATGCTGGATATCTCAGTACACATGAAGGTGGGTAAATCCCCAGAATCTGATCACATGTACTCTAGAACTTTGTGGGAAGCTAGGAAAGTGATTACTGGGCCCTTTGCTGAGGTCTATCTATCTTTAAAGTCATGGGTGACATGACAGAAAACTCGAGGTTGGCTAACACGGTGTCATTATTTAAGAAAGGTGATAGGGAAAAGCCAAGGAACTACAGACCTGACTTCAGTTGTGGGTAGCTGAAAATGTGTTGCTGGAAAAGCGCAGCAGGTCAGGCAGCATCCAAGGAACAGGAGAATCAACGTTTCGGGCATAAACCCTTCTTCAGGAATGAGGAAAGTGTGTCCAGCAGGCTAAGATAAAAGGTAGGGAGGAGGGACTTGGGGGAGGGGTGTTGGAAATGCGATGGAGGGTTCCTAGGCGGAAGGTGAAGTGCTCTTCCTCCAACCGTCGTGTTGCTATGGTTTGGCGATGGAGGAGTCCAAGGACCTGTGTGTCCTTGGTGGAGTGGGAGGGGGAGTTAAAGTGTTGGGCTACGGGGTGGTTGGGTTGGTTGGTCCGGGTGTCCCAGAGGTGTTCTCTGAAACGTTCCGCAAGTAGGTGACCTGTCTCCCCAATATAGAGGAGGCCACATCGGGTGCAGCGGATGCAATAAATGATGTGTGTGGAGGTGCAGGTGAATTTGTGGCGGATATGGAAGTATCCCTTGGGGCCTTGGAGGGAAGTAAGGGGGGAGGTGGCGCAAGTTTTGCATTTCTTGCGGTTGCAGGGGAAGGTGCCGGGAGTGGAGGTTCGGTTGTGGGGGGTGTGGACCTGACGAGGGAGTCACAAGGGAGTGGTCTTTTCGGAACGCTGATAGGGGAGGGGAGAGAAATATATCCCTGGTGGTGGGGTCTGTTTGGAGGTGGCAGAAATGTGGGTAAATTGTTGGACGGACTCTGAAGGGCATTATTTACATGTATTTGGAAAGGCAAGGACTGATTTGGGATAGTCAACATGGTTTTCTGCATGGAAAATCGTGTTTCACTAACTTGATTGAGTTTTTTTAAGAAGTGATGAAGAAGATTGATGAAGGCAGAGTGGTATACATTGTCTACATGGACTTCGGTGAGGCATTCAACAAGATTCCTCTTGGTAGATTGGTTAGCAAGGTTAGATCACATGGAATACAGGGAGTACTAGTCATTTGGATACAGAACTGGCTTGACGGTAGAAGACATATGGTGGTGATGGAGGGTTGCTTTTCAGAATGGAAGCCTGAGACCAGCAATATATCACAAGAGTCAGTGCTGGATCCACCGCATTTTGTCAATTATATAAATGATTAGGATGTGAATACAGGGTTAGTACATTTGCAGATGACAACAGAATTCTTGGTTTAGTAGACAGTGAAGAAGGTGATCTCAGAGTATAACGGGATCTTGATCAGATGGGCCAATGAGCCAAGGATGGAGTTTAATTTAGGTAAATGTGGGATGCTGTATTTTGAAAGGAAAATCATGGCTGGACTTATGCAATTAATGGTAAGATCCTGGGGTGTTTTCCTGAACAAGGAGATCGTGGGGTGCCGGTTCATAGTTTCTTGAAAATGGAGTTGACAGGGTAGTGAAGAAGATGTTGGTATGCTTGCCTTTATTGGTCAGTGCATTGATTATAGAAATTGGGAGGTCATGTTGCGGCTGTACAGGACATTGGTTCGGCCACTTTTGAATACTGCATTCAGTTCTGGTCTCCCTGCTATAGGAGAGATGTTGTGAAACTTGAAAGGACTCAGAAAAGATTTACAAGGATGTTGCCAGGGTTGGAAGGTTTGAGCTATAGGCAGAAGCTGAATAGGCTGGGGCTGTTTTCCCTGGAGCGTCGGAGGCTGAGGGGTGACCTTGTAGAGGTTTCCAAAACCTTGAGAGCTCTGGATAGGGTGAATTGTCAAGATCTTTTCCCTAGGTTTCGGGAGTCCAAAGCTATTGGGCATAAGTTTAAGGGGAAAGGGGAAGGATTTAGAAGGGACCTAAGGGGCAACGTTTTCACGCAGACAGTGGTGCATGTATGGAGTAGGCAGCCAGAGGAAGTAGTGGAGGCGTGTGCAATTACACCATTTAAATAGCATCTAGATGGGTATATGAATAGGAAGGGTTTGGAGGGATATGGGCCAAATCCTGGAAATGGGACTAGATTAATGAAAAATATCTGGTCAGCATGGATGAGTTGGACTGAAGGGTCTGTTTCCATGCTGTACATCACTATGAATCTGTGATTGACTTTGTCATTGTTCTCTTAGGGCTAGTGTATTATGTTCATGTTGTATGGGTTTTGCATTTCAGGATTTCTGGAATTGTTGTCTCTTCTTCAGCCATGTAAAACCACAGTCTCTTCTGGATAGCATAATTATGAAGAGCACAGTGGATAATGGTCATCCCAGAGACTCTTTGATATATATTCAAAAGGTCCATCTGACATACTCATGTAGTTAAAGCATATTTTCAACACTCTGATGATTCTCTCAGTCCTCAGATGCTGGTGACAGTTGATTTATTGTGACTTTCAGGAGAGTCAAAGTGGGGTCTTCAGCCACAGCAGCAGAGGGTGTGAATTTAATTTCTGCCTTGAAGTGAAAAGAAAATATTGAATGCTGAAAATGCTGGGTTGCATGGTGACTCAGTGGTTAGCAGTGCTGCCTCAAAGCGCCAGGGTCCCAGGCTCGTTTCCAGCCTCGGGTGACTGTCTGTATGGAGTTTGCACATTCTCCCCATGTCTGCGTGGGTTTCCTCTGGGTGCTCCGGTTTCCTCCCACAGTCCAAAGATGTGCAAGTCAGGTGAATTCGCCATGCTAAATTGCCCATAGTGTTAGGTGCATTAGTCAGAGGGGAAATGGGTGTGGGTGGGTTATTCTCTGGAGGGTCGGTGTGGACTGGTTGGGCCAAAGGGCCTGTTTCCACACTGTAGGAAATCTAATGTAATCATAGAGGCAGGTTTCATCACACTGGACACTGCATTGAAAGATCCTCCAACTAACTACAGATGTACAGAATGAGATCCCTTCCTGTTCACATAGTTTGGGGATTCTGTTTGGCTGCCTTCAATGAAACCTCAGATGGTCAGTTGTCCTGTATTTGATTGTGAATCTGTTTATTATCGATGCTTACTGTGCTAGATTAGTTATACCTGCATGTGGACTCAGAAAAAATAAATAAATCTTGAAGGCGGCTGGAAGATGCATGCCTCTAGAAGCATGGATCAGACAACATCAAAGCACTGCAAATAAAACCAGTTGTGTAGAAAATAATGTCATCTCTGCCTAACTCTGAGATATAAGATCCAGAAGAAAGTGATAACAAGGAGGATGGACAAAAGCTCACATTTAGCAGCTTCAGCACGTTTCTTTCTTCACCAGGAGTTCCATACATGACATGGGATTGATAGATTCCAGCATTCAAGATCGACTTCCCAGCTACATGGATGGGCCATCTGTATGTAAGTGATCTGCAAGAAGGCAGTCCGAACCTTTATACATTGCCTCAGAGCAGAAGATCAGTGAATATTCCAGCAGCTCACAGAATACTCATTGATACATTGAGAGGCTTTCTCAAAAATACTCCAGACCAAAGAAAAGTGTGAAGATTGAATGGTGTATATTCTATTTGAGATTCTACTGAAATAGAAAGCCCATTAAACAATACATGTAAACATTGCAGCAGTTAGCTTCTACATGCAAATTTGGCACAATAGTCAATGGCACAATAATTAACAAATTCCTTTGTGACCATTTAATTAGAAAGATTTCAATTCAATTAATTGGGGAAATTTTGTACATGGAGGATAATGATTTAACTTTTGACAAAACTACAATTTTGTTAGTCAAATTAGTAGATTTCATCTTGTTGTACAGAACTATACCCAAGGTTCAGGGTTATGGATGTAACTTATCTAATCAGCTCAAGTACAGGGGTTACGCACCAAGAGGTCTCAGCAGTTTAATCAATTTTTTTCAATGATTTCCTTACTCCTGTGACAGACACTTTTCAGAATTATAACGATTCAATTATTGTGGTTTTGGGAATTCTCACAATTCTGGCATGCTTCAAAGACATTAAATCATCAACTTTTAGTAGAGTGATGTGCTTTTCCTGTTGGATGTGGGAGATTAGGGAAAGTTTCCATGTTACTGATGATTATGTCTGCAGGAAATGTGTTTGGTTGTCAATCCTATCAGACCACATGGATAGGGTGGAGCAGCGGTTAGGGACAATTAAGAATTTATAGGAGCTAGGGTTTGTAGTGGATGGCAGTTGCAGGAAGAGAGATAAAGCAAAGATATAGTCAGGTAGATGGGTTACTTCCGGGAAAGGTAGGAGAGGTAGCAGGTAGTGCAGGGGTCTCCAATGGCTATCCCCATCTCAAACAAGTGTGCTGTTTTGGAAAATGTAGGGCATGTTGGACTCTCAGGGGAGTGTAGTAAGGACAGCCTTCTGATACTGAGCCTGGCCCTAATGTAACAAGGGGTTCCAAGCGATTGATTGTGATAGGGGACTCTCTAATCAGAGGCACAGACAAATGTTTCTGCAACGAACATCGATAAATCAGAATAGTGTGTTGCCTCCCTGATGCCAGGATCAAGGATGTCTCAGAGAGGGTGCAAAATATTCTCAAAGGAGAGAGAGAGACCAGCAATAGGCCATTGTATACATTGGAACTAACAACATAGGAAGAAGAAAGGATGAGATTCTGAAGAGAGAATATAGGAAGTTAGGCAGGAATTTGAAAAGGAGATCCTCGAGGGTAGTCATATCTGGATTACTCCCAGTGCCAGAAGCTAGTGAGATTAGGAATAGAAGAATAGAGCAGATGAATGCGTGGCTGAAGAGCTGGTGCAGGGCAGAAGGATTCACATTTTTGGATCATTGGAATCTCTTCCTGGTTAGAAGTGACCTGTATAAGAAGGGCAGATTGCACCTGAATTGGAAGGGGACTAATATACTAGCAGGGAGATTGGCTAGATCTGTTCGGGAGGATTTAAACTAGTAAGATAGTCAGTGAGTGTCATAAATAGAGTAAATAGACATGGTCTTTTCCCTGGGGTGTGGGAGTCCAGAATTGGAGGACATAGGTTTAAAAGGGACCTAAGGGGCAACATTTTCATGCAAAGGATGGTGCATATATGAAATGTCAGAGGAAGTGGTGGAGGCTGGTTCTGTTACAATATTTGTATGGTATCTAGATGGGTATATGAATAGGAAGGTTTTAGAGGGATATGGGCCAAATGCTGGTAAATGGGATTAGATTAATTTAGGATATCAGATAGGCATGGAAGAGTGAGACCAAAGTGTCAGTTTTCTTGATATGCATCTCAATGACTATGACTCTAAGTTCATATTCTGTATGGCCAAGGACAGAAAACGTATGGGAATATAAGCTTATTAATAAGTTTGAATTCAAACTTGAAGACCCCAATGAAGCACACATTAAGGATTATACATAACAGCATCTGCTTTATTTACAGGGTTTGGAAAAATTAATCAATCTAGTTACCTCTTCATCTTGATCCATCAGTAGAACAAAATTTTATCATGTTGCAATCCCTACCAAAACATCATAAGAGCTGAAATGACTGAGAGCAGATGCATAATTGATTGAATCAACTCATTGTGATGGATATTGAGCCTAGTAATTGTATGATGCAAACATAACAAACTTAAATTACACATCAACTTTAAGACAATGAACAAGGCTAACATTCAACGAGTTTCCATTTCCCACAATCCAATGGACACGATTTACCGATTCCACAATTTTCATTATTGTTGACATACTATCCATAAAAACCTGCAGTCAAGCAGAGCAAATAGCCTACAGCTTTAAATACTTTAACACAAAGGTGTGTTTCAGCACCAAAGAATGCCCTATCTCTATTATCAAAATTTAGTGTCTAGCACATTCCAGTCAATCATTCCTTCAGTCCTGTCAGTTGTTACAGGCTTGCTCAACTAACTTGATGATGTTATTGTCCATGGAAGGGACAAAGCGGAACACATCACAGTGCACAAGTGACTTGAAGAACACAATTTGTCACTCAGCAAGGATCAATGCACATTCATAGTAACCAAGATTTCTCAGATGACAGGGGACGATGCAAAGTCTAAACATGACATCACAGTAATTCACTCCCTTCTTACATCATCTAACATGATGGGATTGGTATCATTCCTAGATGCCACTAAATTCTGTCACAGATTTGTTCCTAAATAAGTCGAGATCATAGGATCTCTGTGGAAATGTCTGGTGTAGTTATGCAGGGTATTAGTGAGAACACATCTTAAACGATGTGTGTACTTTTGGTCTCCATATTTAAAGAAGTACATAAGTGTGGGGGAGGCATTTCAACAGACGCTTACCCAAGGCTGATTGTCTTAACTAGGGACACTGTTTTAAAATTAGGGGTCACCCTTTTAGGACAACGATAAGATAACTTTTTTTTCTCTCAGAAGGTCGTATGAACTCTCTGCTTCAGAAGATGGTGGAGGCGAGTTATTTGAATATCTTTAAAGAGAAGGTAGATGGATTCTTGTTAGGCAAGAGGAATTAAAGGTTCTTGGGAGTAAATAGAAATTTGGAATTTAGAACAAAACCAGATTAGCGATGATCTTATTGAATGGCAGAGTGGCAAAATGGCCTACCTTTTCTCCTAATTCATATTTTTGATGCACAAAAACGCACTTCAAGAATGAATAACAGCAGGAAAGCAGCTGTGATATGATATGATAAAAGTCTGTGATATGTCTGCCAGTCCTCACACATTTCAACACTTTTAACTGATAACAGACATAACAGATACATCAGGAAATACAATTTGAATTGTATCCTCACAGAATGATCAATTACTTATTTGTCACAAGCATCGTCAGAAACTGAACTCAAATATTCTACTGGAGAGAGGGAAACATAAGCATGCATCTACACTTGTGAATATTGGAACGGATATCTCATTGGCAGAAAGTTCATTCTTTGCACAGATCTCTAGGTGCTGACTACATTATTCGTCCCAACCTATTCATCTATCTCCATGCTTCTACAGGTATTCAGGTCATTTGCATCTCTATAACTTTGAGATTGAAAACCTTGTAGGTTCGTGCAACTGAATGTTCATGCAGAGCCACAACATCAACTTTGCAGATCTTAAACTCATCATCAGAGATGTTCAGTGCTCAAAGAATCTTTCTGTACAGGTACTTCCCGAAGATTTCCTTTAGGACCCTTGATAGCAGTTTGTTATTGAATGTACCACTGTAGTCATCTTTTTTCCCTGTTGTGATTTGATTTGTTTTGATTTATTATTGTCAAATGTATCTAGGTACAGTGAAAAATTTTGTTTTGCGTGCAGATCATACCTAAAAGTCCATAGAGTGGTAGAACAGTGAGAGGAATGCAATATTACAGCTGCAGAGAAACATCACAAAAAGCATGATCAACATTAGATTTAAAATTTGTGAGCTCCATTCAGAAGTCTAATAACAGCAGGAAAAAGCTGTTCTTGAACGTGTTGATACTGTGTTTAAGCTTTCGTAAGTTTTGCCTGATGGAAGAGGTTGGAAGAGATTAGAACAGGGTAGAAGGGGTCTTTAATGATGTTGATTGTGTTTCTGAGGTGGCGAGAAGTGTAGATGGAGTAAACGGATGGAAGGTTGTGTGATGGACTGGGCTGCGTTCACAGCTCTCTGTAGTTTCTGACAGTCTTGGGCAGAGTAATTGCCGTACCAATCCGTGAAGCATCTGGATAAAATGCTTTCTATGGTGTATCATTAGATCATTAAACAACTTCTGGCACTGAATCCAAGAACAAGGCACCAGACATGTGCATCTCACATCCAAAGCAACCTCCATTTGTGATTTCTTTCTCCCTGAGGCAGGTTATTTCCTCCCATCAGCAGAGAAGAAAGTGCTTTATACTCTGCATCATTAGTTCTTGAGGCCTTGAAGTGGAGCGTTGGATCTTAAGGCGGGTACAGCCTAGTCACATTGTGACCTTATAACACCGGTTACTTCTGCTGTTCCCACACTATATATGCACCAAATGTCACTTTTACAACCTCACTTTAAAGAGCAGATTTGAACTCAAATATTGCAAGTTGTCTTTGTATTCACTCAATTAGTCAATAAACCTGGAAGTCCAACTCAATTGCAATGACTGGTTTAAAATGCCACTGACGCATATAGTCCTGATATAAAATTATTGATTGTTCATACAGAGTTCCATGGTAACTCTTTAACTGCTTGTGCCATGGGGCTGCTGGCTGTCTAATCTGCTGCTCTTTCTATTCTGCAATACAACAGCAAACTCAGTAACACCTACAATTTGTCTTTAAGCTTTGCAAAGTCTATTCCAACCTCAGCTATAACCTGGTGCTTGTAATGGACTGCTGAGTTCATTTGCAGTTCAGTGAGACAATTTGCATTTTAAAGGGTTGCATTGACATGCAGAAACAGGATAGGAGTCACGCCTGGAAATGATCCTGCTCCCAGTTAAAAATCCAGCTCTCCACCACTCTCACCTTCAAAATGATTTTTAAAGATGACCACTTTGTCCAAGTTTTTAATCACATTGTTTCTCTACATGTAGTTCTGTGTCAAATTGTTTTGGATTATGCTGCTGTAACATACCTTCGGAAGTTTGGAGAAGTGAGGACTGCAGACGGTGAAGAATCAGAGTTAAAAAGGATGGCACTGGAAAAGCACTCCAGGTCAGACAGCATCCAAGGAGCAGGAGAGTCAATGTTTTGGCCCAAAGCTCTCTTCAACCTTAGGAAGTTTGTTAAAGGTGCTATATGTGTGTAGATTGTCACTGTTTGATGTGCTTTTGTCGGAGAAATTTGACCAATAGGTTAGAGATCACAAAGCACAACTCGAAGAGAAATTGACAAACTGTTTATTAGTACAGCGATATCGTGGAGGAGAATCCTTGACTGCCTGGTTCAGTTCAGTCAGTTTCGCCGACAGCTTTCTTGCTTTTCATCAAGATATTCATTGATATTAACAGTATAACACCTGCTGCCAGAACATGCCAGAAAATAACTGTTCTAATTGTTAAAATAAATCTATGAATGGTTCTTGAATTGAATTGAATTGAATTTATTGCCACGTTTACCAAGGCACAGTAAAAAGCTTTGTCTTATGAGCAATACAGGCAGATCACAGAGTTAAGTAGCATAGATAAGTAAATAATAGGTAAACAGCGGCAAAAACAAAATACAGGTTCAGGCAAATGTTAAGAGTTTGTGAGTCCATTCAGAATTCTAACAACAGTAGGGTAGAAACTGTTACGAAACTGGCTGGGTGCATATGTTCAGGCTTCTGTACCTTCTCCCCGATGGTAGAACCTGAAGAAGAACATTACCAGGGTGGAATGGATCTTTGAGAATGCTGGCGGCCTTTCCTTGACAGCGAGCCTGGTATATGGATTCTATAAATGGGAAGTTAGTCTTTGTGATTGTCCAGGCCGAGTTCGCCACTCTCTGTAACTGTCTCCGATATTGAATGGTACAGTTGCCATACCAGGTAGTGAGGAGAAAGTGAGGTCTGCAGATGCTGGAGATCAGAGCTGAAAATGTGTTGCTGGAAAAGCGCAGCAGGTCAGGCAGCATCCAGGGAACAGGAGAATCGACGTTTCGGGCATAAGCCCTCCTGTTCCCTGGATGCTGCCTGACCTGCTGCGCTTTTCCAGCAACACATTTTCATACCAGTTAGTGATACATCCAGACAGAATGCTCTGAATGATGCACCTATAAAAGTTGGCAAAGGTATTCGCTGTCATGCCAAATTTCCTCAGCTGCCTGAGGAAGAGGAGACGCTGTTGGGCCTTTGGAACCAGTGCGTCCACAAGAACAGCCCATGAAAGCTTGTTGTTTATGACCACTCCCAGGAGCTTGACACTCTCCATTCGTTAAACCTCTGTGCTGTTAATGTGTAGGGGACATGAGTGACATCCCACCGAAAGTCAATAATGAGTTCCTTGGTTTTGCCGGCATTGAGAGCTAGGTTGTTTTCAGTGCACCATTTTTCCAGGTCTTCCACCTCCTGTCTGTAGTCTGTTTTGTTGCCATCTGAGATTTGACCAACTATGGTGGTGTCATCAGCGACCTTGTAAATGGCATTAGTCTGGTATTTGGCAATGCAGTCATGGGTATACAGTGAGTGCAGTAGGGGGCTGAGTACACACTCCTTTGGGCCTCCAGTGTTGAGTGTTAGTGACGATGAAATATTGTCCCCAGTCTTCACTGATAGTGGCCTGTCGGTCAGGAAACTGAGGATCCAGTTTCAGACAGTGATGCTTAGTCTGAGATCACTACATTTAGTAATCAGTCTCCAGGGGATAATAGTGTTGAAGGCTGAACTATAGTCAATGAGTAGGATTTTTATGTGGCTGTTCTTGGTACAAATATGTTCTAGGAAAGAGTGAAGGGCAAGTAATGTGGCATCTGATGTGGATCTGTTGGTCCGAAAGGCAAATTAGAGTGGGTCAAGAGTGGTGGGAGACTGGAGTTTTTAATGCCAAGACCAGCCTTTCAAAGCACTTCACGACCATCGAAGTTAGGGCCACTGGCCAGTCGTCATTGAGACATGCTACATGAGCCTTCTTAGGCCCAGGGATGAAGTTGGCCCCCTTGAAACAGGCCGAGACAGTGGCCTGCTGCAGGAAGAGGTTGAAGATGTCCAAGAAGACCTCTGCCAGTTGACCTGCATATGCTCTGAGTGCACAGCCTGGTATTCCGTCTGGTTCCATCATTTTCCTTGGATTCACACAAAGGAAAACTGATCTGACCTCTGACGCAGTGACTGTCAGGATAGGTTCATCAGGACTTGTCAGAAATGGGTGTTAACTCCCCACCGAAATTCTGCTCAAAGTGAGCATAGAAGAGGTCGAGACGATCTGGGAGGGATGTGTCATCATCTGCTATCTATTTAGAACTCCTGTCATCAAGACAGATGCTGGAAAAGAAACTTGTGTGTTTATGGTTTAATTTTGCTCAGCATTATAATACAATTTACTTAAGTTACAAGGGAAAATATTATATGTGAGTCAGAATGATTCTTGTCGGTCATCTAACCTCAGAATGTAAGGATGATGACTAGCATGATTTGTTTAGTTTTTGTGTTCATTGTGAGTGAGACTTTCTCAGACCTAGAGCAGTGTGGGCAATGACAAGTCATTAAGACATAGAGTCACAGAGATGTACAGCATGGAAACAGACTCTTCAGCCCAACTCATCCATGCCGACTAGATATCTGAACTTAATCTAACCCCATTTGCCAGCACTTGGCCCATATCCCTCTAAACCCTTCCTATTCATATACCCATCCAGATGCCTTTAAAATGTTGTAATTGTACCAGCCTCCACCACTTCCTCTGGCAGCTCATTCAATACAGGCACCACCTTCTGCATGAAAAAGTTGCCCCTTAGGTCTCTTTTATATCTTTCCCTTCTCACCCTAAACCTATGCCCTCTAGTTCTGGATTCCCCCACCTCAGGGAAAAGACTTTGTCTATTTATCCTATCCATGCCCCTCATGATTTCATAAACCTCTATAAAGTCACCCTTCAGCCTCCGACACTCCAGGGAAAACAACCCCAGCCTATTCAGCCTCTCCCTATAGCTCAAATCCACCAATCCTGGCAACATCCTTATAAATTCTATCCTGAACCGTTTCAAGTTTCACAACATCCTTCCGATAGAAAGGAGATCATAATTGCACGCAATATTCCAAAAGTGGCCTAACCAATGTCCTGTACAGCCACAACATGACCTCCCAACTCCTATACTCAATGTTTTGACCAATAAAGTGTGAGAAACGAAGCTCACTGTTTAGTAATTTAAGTCCGAATCAAATTCTGAAGCAGTCTTTATTCATACAGTCTTACAAGCCCGGGTGACCATAAAGGAGGCACACCAGATCAGGAGGTTACATTACAATTTATACAGTTCAGTTGAGTCTCTTGGTACTCCCCTCTTACTTCTGCTAATCTAATCAGCTTACCACATCTGTCTGTGGCGTGCAGCCCTGCCACCCTTGATAGCTGGGTCTTATTACTTTTGCTGACACAACACTGGGTCTTATTTGGTTATCTTGTTCATACTAACTCCCTGTGTGCGTGACAACTGCAACGGTCATGTCAATACATCTGTTTCTACTAGTTGACCACCTCCCTTTTCAGTTAGTTATTTCTTGGAATATACCCTCATGATTCCACCTTGAATTTTTTGCAGAAGCAAGATGCAGCTACTTGTAACTGCTTGCAAGCATATCTAGCTTAACATATACACCCCCCGTCCCCATGACTCAGCCTTATGATTTTTGCAGAAACAACAACTTTCGCAAGGGCCTCTCACAAAAGGAAAGCATACCGAATGCCTTCTTACTATTCTATCTACCTGTGACTCCACTGTCAAGGAACTATGGACCAGCACTCCAAGGTCTCTTTGTTCAGCAAGTCCCTAGGACCTTACCATTAAGTGTATGAGTTCTGCTCTGATTTGCTTTTCCAAAATGCAGCACTTCACATTTATCTAAATTAAACTCCATCTGCCACTCCTCGGCTCATTGGCCCATCTGATCAAGATCCCATTGTAATCTGAGGTAACCCTCTTCGCTGTCCACTACACCTCCAATTTTGGTGTCATTGTAAACATACTAACTATACCTCCTATGTTCACATCCAAATCATTTATATAAATGACAAAAAGCAGTGGATCCAGCACCGATCCTTGAGGCACATCACTGGTCATAGGTCTCCAGTCTGAAAAGCAACCCTCCACCACCACCTTCTGTCTTCTACCTTTGAGCCAGTTCTGTATCCAAATGGCTACTTCTCCCTGTATTCCATGAGATCTAACCTTGCTAAATGGTCTCTCATGGGGAACCTTGTTGAACTCCTTATTGAAGTCCATATCGATCACGTCCACCAATCCTTTTTGTTACTTCTTCAAAAAACTTAATCAAGTTAGTGAGACATGATTTCCCATGCACAAAGTCATGTTGACTATCCCTAATCAGTCCTTACCTTTCCAAATATATGTAAATCCTGTCCCTCAGGATTCCCTCCAACAACTTGCCCACCACTGATGTCAGGCTCACTGGTCTATAGTTCCCTGGCTTTTCCTTACTACCTTTCCCAAGTAGTGGCACCATGTTAGCCAAACTCTAGTCTTCTGGCACCTCACCTATGACTATCAATGTTACAAATATCTCAGCAAGGGGCCCAGTAATCACTTCTCTAGCTTCTCACAGAGTTGTATGGTACACCTGATCAAGTCCTGTGTATTTCTCCATTTTTATGCATTTCAAGACAACCAACACCTCTTCCTCTGTAACATGGACATTTTTCAAGATGTCACCATCTGTTTCTCCATTTTCTAAATACAGCAAGAATGGAAAAGTCAAATTCCCAAATGTCAGGAAAACAAATTCCAATCCTGTCCTTAACATTCCAGCAGTGTTTTGAATCTCACTAATGAGCAGTGGCCATCTTTCCATGTGTTTGCAAATCATTGATTGCCATTTTCATCTCATTTCTGTGCAGCTCCCCATTCTCTCCTCCTTCTCTGAGAAATTAGACAACATTAATTCCTGGCATAAAAGTCTGAGCAATTTCCTGCTGCCACAGCTCACTGCTTACTTCTCCAGGACTTCTTCCAGCCACAAGTGATTGAGAAATGCAGAGGGCATGAATGGTTAGTAGTTTGAGAGGGTAAGGTGAGTGAGAGCTATTGAATGGACATGATGCATAGAGTCGCTGAAGCCAAATGCCAACTGGAGGACACTTCTTCCTACAGCCCCCTCGACCATGACCCTCATCTCCCAGACCATACAGAACTTCATCACCTCAGGAGATCCCCACCCACAGCTTCCAACTTCATAGTCCGGGAACCCCACACTGCCCAGTTCTACCTCCTGCCCAAGATCCACAAGCCTGACCACCTTGGCCGACCCATTGACTCAGCATGCTCCTGCCCCACTGAACTCATTTCTACCTACCTCGACACTGTCCTATCCCCCAAATCCAGGAACTTCCCACATACGTTCGAGACACCACCCACGCCCTCCACCTCCTCCAAGACTTCCGTTTCCCCGGTCCCCAACGCCTCATCTTCACCATGGATATCCAAGCCCTCTACACCTCCATCCGCCATGACCAGGGCCTCCAAGCCTTCCGTTTCTTCCTCTCCC
>NC_057713.1:112611615-112614986 GCF_004010195.1 Chiloscyllium plagiosum | reverse complement strand
CCAGACGCCTGGAGGAAGAACGCCTCATCTCCCGCCTCAGAACACTTCAACCCCAGGGCATCAATGTGGACTTCACCAGTTTCCTCATTTCCCCTTCCCCCACCTCACCGCAGTTCCAAACTTCCAGCTCAGCACTGTCTCCATGACTTGTCCTACCTGCCTATCTTCTTTTCCAGATTAGTGGTGCTGGAAGAGCACAGCAGTTCAGGCAGCATCCAAGGAGCAGCGAAATCCTATCCACTCCACCCTACGCCCCCGACCTATCACCTTCATCCCCTCCCCCACTCACCTATTGTACTCTATGCTATTTTCTCCCCACCCCCACCCTCCTCACACTTATCTCTCCATGCTTCAGGCTCTCTGCCTGTATTCCTGGTGAAGGGCTTTTGCCTGATACATCGATTTTACTGCTTCTCGGATGCTGCCTGAACTGCTGTGCTCTTCCAGCACCACTAATCCAGAAAATGTTGCATAGAGTCCCACTGTTGTGGTACACAAGTCATGCTGTGGCGGATAGCGTTTTGACATGAATGTGCGCTGGCCTTGGTACCAGATAGAAATCCCAGCAGGGCAAGCAATATGTCTGTCAGTGGCTTTTTAAGCCAGTCATTATAATTGAATTGGACTTCCATGTTTGTTGACTAATTAGTGCAAGTGAACACAATGACGGCTTGCAAGATTTGAGTTCAAATCTACTCTTTAAAGATAATCAGAGGGTTAGATAGGGTGGACAGCGAGAGCCTTTTTCCAAGTATGGGAACAGCAAACACAAGGGGACACAACTTTAAAGTGAGGGGAAATAGGTATAAGACAGATGTCAGAGGTAGTTTCTTTACTCAGAGAGTAGTAAGGGTATGGAATGCTTTGCTTGCAACGGTAGTGGATTCACCAAGTTTAAGTGCAATTAAGTCGTCATTGGACAGGCATATGGACGTACATGGAATAGTGTAGGTGGGATGGGCTTCAGATTAGTATGATGGGACGGCACAACATCGAGGGCCGAAGGGCCTATACTGCACTGTAATGTTCTATGTTCTATGTTAAGGGGTTGGATGGAGAGGAATTTGTTAAGAGGGTACAAAAAATTTTCTTATTCTATTTGTGGATGTACCTACAAGAGAAGAAGCAAAACTTGACCTTATCTTGGGAAATCAGACAGGGCAAGAGACTGAGTTGTCCGTGGGGGAGCCCTTTGGGGCAAGTGATCATAAATGTATTAGTTTTAAAATAGTTATGGAAATGGAGAGACCTGATCTAAAGTTAAAGTTCCACCTTGGAGTAAGGCCACTTTTGACGGAATTACGCAGGAACTTTCAAAAGTTGATTGTGGGAGGCTCTCGCAGGTAAAGAAACAGTTGGAAAATGGGAGAGCTTTAACAATGAGGTGTGGGGAAAGCCGCATGACTAGAAAAATTGTCATGAGATTGATTGAATCCTGAGAGGAGTATAAGGATAGTTGGAGTATACTTAAGAGGGGATCAGGAGGGCAAAAAGGGGACAAGAGATAGCTTTGGCATATCGGGTTAAGGAGAATCCAAAGAGATTCTACAAATGCATTAAGGGCAAAAGAGTAATGAAGGAGAGAATAGGGACTTTAAAGATCAATCAGGCTGTCTATGTGTGGAACTACAGGAGATGAGTGAGAGACTAAATGTATATTTTGCATTAGTATTTATTGTGGAGAAGGACATGAAAGCTAGGGAACTTTGGGAAATAAATAGTGATGCCATGAAAAGTGTCCATATTACAGAAGAGGAGATGTTGGAGGTCTTAAAATGCATAAAAGTAGTTGGATCCCTAGGACATGATCATGTGTATCCCAGAATTTTATAGGAAGCTAGAGGAATGATTGCTGGTCCTCTTGCTGAGATACTATATCATCAACAGCATGGGTGAGGTGCTGGAAGATTGGAGGGTAGCTAATGTGGTTAGGAAAGGCCAAGGAAAAGCCAAGGAACTTGAAGACCAGGGAGCCTGCCATCGATGTGCCACACTTGTCTTCATTGCTCAGTGCACTGAGTATAGAAGCTAGGATATTGTGACATTGGTGAGGCTACTTTTAGAATACTACGTTCAATTCTGGTCTTCCTGCAATAGGAAAGGTGTTAAACTTGAAAGGGTCCAGAAAAGATTTGCAAGGATGTTAAAGGGATTGGAGGGTTTGAATAGGCCTCATTTTCCCTGGAGGCTGAGGATTGACCTTATGGAGGTTTACAAAGTCATGAGGGGCATGGATATGTCGAATAGCCAAGGTCTTTTTCCTGTGGTTTAAGGTGAGCAGGAAAGATTTAAAAGGGACCTGACGGGCAGCTGTTTCATGCAGAGGGTGGTGTACATGTGGAACGGAGCACCACAGGAGGTGGTGGAGGCTGGTACAATTGCAACTTTTAAAGGGCAAATGGCAAATTTCAAGAATGAACAAGAACAAAGAACAAAGGCCAAAGAATATTACAGCACAGGAACAGGCCCTTCGGCCCTCAAAGCCTACACCAGTCCAGATCCTCTAGCTAAACCTGTTGCCTATTCCTTAGGATCTGTACCCCTCTGCTCCCTGCCCATTCATGTATCTGTCTAAATACATCTTAAATTATGATATTGTGCCCTCCTCTACCACTTCCGCTGGCAATGTGTTCCATGCACCCACAACACTTAGTGTGAAGAACTTTCCATGCATATTTCCCTTTGAGTGCGAGCAGCAGCTAAGGTAAGACAGTTTGTTTTAAAATTACTTACCGGTAGCGGGCAGCGGTGTTTTTTTCTCTCTTTACAGAAAGAGCGGGAGCAGCAGGGGGAAGTGACGAAGACCGGAGGGGCAGCCGGGTAGGTTTTTTTCCCTTTAAAAGCGCGCAGGAGAAGAACCCGAGGCACTACAGAGGTAGTGTCTCCCACCCGCCCTCCTCCTCTAACCTATATAATAAGACCCGTTGTGGTAAGTAGGTAAGTGCTGCATGTTGCTTGTTGTATTCTTTCGACCCAGTTTTTTTTTTACAAAAGGTTACTTTCAGAGAGATGGCAGTGAAGGCAGTGCAATGTTCCTCTTGCAACATGTTTGAGGTGAGGGATGCCATGGACGTCCCTGCTGAAAACACTTGCAGGAAGTGCACCCATCTCCAGCTCCTCCAAGACCGTGTTAGGGAACTGGAGCTGGAGTTGGATGAACTTAGGATCATTCGGGAGGCAGAGGGGGTCATAGATCGGAGCTTTAGGGAAGTAGTAACTCCAAAGATGGCAGATAGATGGGTGACAGTGAGGGGGACTGGGAGGAAGCAGCCAGTGCAGGGACCCCATGCGGCCGTTCCCCTCAAAAACAAGTATACCGTTTTGGATACTTGGGGGGACGACTTACCAGGGGTAAGCAATGGGGTGCAGGC
>NC_057713.1:112586254-112608801 GCF_004010195.1 Chiloscyllium plagiosum | reverse complement strand
AGCGGTGTTCTGCAAGGATCTGTTTTGGGACCATTGCTGTTTGTCATTTTTATAAATGACCTGGAGGAGGGGTTAGAAAGTTGGGTGAGCAAGTTTACGGATGACACGAAAGTCGGAGGTGTTGTAGACAGTGAGGAAGGATGTGGCAGGTTACAGCGGGATATAGATAAGCTGCAGAACTGGGCAGAAAGGTGGCAAATGGAGTTCAATGTAGCTAAGTGTGAGGTGATTCACTTTGGTAAGAGTAATAAAAAGATGGGGTACTGGGCTACTGGACGGATACTTGGTAGTGTGGATGAGCAGAGGGATCTTGGTGTCCATGTACACAAATCTTTGAAAGTTGCCACCCAAGTAAATAGTGCGGTGAAGAAGGCATATGGCGTACTGGCTTTTATTGGTAGAGGAATTGAGTTCCGGAGTACTGAGGTCATGTTGCAGTTCTATGTAAACCTTTCCCTCTCACCTTGAACTTGTGACCCCGAGTGATTGAGTCCCCCACTCTGGGAAAAAAGCTTATTGCTATCCAACCTGTCTATACCTCTCATGATTTTGTAGTCTCAATTACGTCTCCTCTCAATCTCTGTCTTTTGAATGTAAATAATCCTAATCTACTCAACCTCTTCGTAGCTCACACCTTCCATGCCAGGAAACATCCTGGAGAACCTCTTCTGCACTGTGTCCAAAGCATCCACATCCTTCTGGTAACTGTACGCAGTATTCCAAATATGACCGAACGATAAGTCTTATACAACCGTAGCATGACCTGCCAACTCTTGTACTCAATACCCGATCTGGTGAAGGAATGCATGCCGTATGCCTTCTTGATCACTCTACTGACCTGCATTGGCACCTTCAGGGAACAATGGATCTGGATACCCAGATCTCTCTGTACATCAATTTTCCCCAGGACTTTTCCATTTACTGTACATTTCACTCTTGAATCGGATCTTCCAAAATGCATCACCTCGCATTTTCCTGGATTGAACTTCACCTGCCATTTCTCTGGCCAACTCCCCAATTATTTATATTCTGCTGCAATCTCTGACAGTCCTCTTCAGAATCTGCTATTCCACCAATCTTAGTGTAAACCTGCTAATCAGACCACCTATACCTTCCACCAGATCATGTATGTATATCACAAAGAACAGTGGCCACAACACAGATTGCTGTGGAACACCAGTAGTCACAGTTCTCCATTTTGAGAAACTATGTTCCACGACTACTCTCTATCTCCTGTTGCCCAGCCAGTTCTCTATCCATCTAGTTAGTACATCCTAGATCTCATGTGACTTTCTCCATCAGCCTACCATGAGGAATTTTATCAAACGCCTTACTAAAGTCCATGTATATGATATCTACAAACCTTCCCTCATCAATTAACTTTGTCATTTCATCAAAGAATTCTCTTAAGTTGGTAAGATATGACCTTGCCTGCACAAAACCATGCTGCCTATCACTGATAAGCCCATTTTCTTCCAAACATAAATAGATTCTATCTCTCAGTACCTTCTCCGGCAGCTTTCCTACTACTGACATCAGGCTCACCAGTCTATAATTACCTGGATTATCCTTGCTACTCTTCTTAAACTAGAGGGCAACATTAGCAATTCTGCAGTTCTCCGGGATCTCACCTTTGTTCAAGGATGCTGCAAAGATAATGATGGATACATGCATAGCAGGGGTTTAAAAATTCTGCCAAATGTGACTAGATCAGTTTAGGATCAGACCAAAAGCCATTTGGAAATAGGGTGCTTTGTTCTGGGTTATGTCAATGTTCTTGAGAGTTACATCTGTGCTCATCCAGACAAGTGGGGAGTACTCCATCGCACTCCTGATTTGTGAGAGGCAGTGAGCATTACATATTTATATTGTAGTATTTCAAACTGTGTGATGAGAAATTTTACATCTTTATTGAATAAGTCCTGCTCTATGATAAATCAATTGTTGTGTAATTTATTAAGGAAATCCGCTTGATGGATTTATATTCTGAAACAGATCAGCATATCATTAAATAACCAAACAGTTTTTTTAATGTGTGTTGGGACTTGTAAGGTTGAGGGACTTCAGAATGACTGTGCTTCTCCCATTTTAGTTGTAGCAAAATGTTAAACTCACTTCTTGAAAGCCAACAGAGACTCCATTCCCAGAATTTCTACCTAAATGCACCATCAATGATGCATACACTAGTTAGACATTGTGAGACTAATATACACATTGTGGTTACTACCAAAGTGCAAATTCCGCCATGTGGTTAATTGAATGATTTTCACATTGTGGTTGCTATATTGCTGACTGAGACTAAGGCAAATTCCTTTAACAGAAATACCACTGTTCTAGAAAGCAATAAATCTAAATATATAAATTTTTGCAAGTAGGTAGAGCATTGTTTTTATATTTTCATGAGGCATCTATTAAATAAACCTATAGTGTTAATTTGCAAGTTTATTTTTAATCATTAACCTTTCTTAAAGTATTTGAAACATGATGCTAATTTCTTTCCAAGTTCATATTTTTTCAGTGGAATAGGGTAAAGCAGAAGGCCATTAAAATAAACCATGCAGTTGCATTTATGAAATAGTTGGAGTGTTTTGGAAGGAATATTAAAAGATAGAATGCATGACAGGTGGGTCTCTTATGTTCTTAGATATACCATAAGCTCAACATGTATTTTGAAAATCAACTCAAAACAAAACCTTAATGTTATTACATTGCAACATATGCAGGTATTTCGCTGACATTGCAGTTTTCAATCAAGAAAGAACACCCTTTTTTGAGATCAATGGATCACGTTTTCTTCCTGGACACCTTCACAACATCTCTCTGTCATTAACAAAAGTACAATAAGGTAACTTATCAGTAGCACATCTATAGTTCTCCTGATTGCCCACTCTCTTCAACAGAAGTCTGGCTGCAAAGTAGATGCATTTTCCGTCGCAAAAAAAAACGTGATCGGCCAGTAATTGCAGAATTGAAGCCATCATAAACTCATTGCAAAAGTTGGTCATTTGATACAGTGGTGCAGAGGGAAAGGAAGTGCTACTTTTTTTTTGCTTTCAGTTCTGTGGTGGTTCATTTTTAGTGGTAAGTATTAAAAATAGCTGTACTGTGTTTTAGTATTTTGTGCAAGTTAGTGCATAGATATAGAAAATTTAAAAACAAATTACCAGGTTGGGTGCTTGCTGCAGCATATAGGAGTTAGCAGGCAGTGGGGATACATAGACTGCACATGTATGAGGTAGATGACTCCTTCTTGACTTCCTTTGGCTCATTGACATTGAGTTGATGTCTGAGTTTGAGATGCTGTGACATGTAAAGGAGGAGGAATCATATCTAGACATTGTTGCATCTTTGAACAGGGCCCCTAGAGAGGGAGCAGGCTCAGAATAGAGTTTGTGAGAAGATAGGAAACAGAGTAAGGCGAAGCAATATGTAGTAGAGAATGGGATCTCCACAATCAGATTCTGTTATACAGGTATAATGTACTTGCCATCTGTGAAGTTAAGGTTAAAGAATGTAGGAAAGACATGTAGAATGGAGACCATGGTACGTTGGTGCAGTAGGCTGGCCAAAAAGGGCAGGAGGAAGAGAGAGAGAAGGGAAATGTAATATGATAACAAAAGGAATTTAATAATAGGGGGACAAATGAGTGAGAAACCTACATTGTGGTGATTTTAATCAACCTGCTCAGACATGCTGTCACACACCTGCTGACAAGTGATCCTTGAATCCAGACCTTCTGGCTTCAAGGTAGGGAATCAAATCCAAAGGAACAATAAATTTAAATGTCATCTTTTTCAAGCTGAGTCTAAGAGTCTGTAATTATTAATGGTAAAGAAGAGACCACCAGTGAGTTTTAACAAGAAAAGGCACCTCTCTTACATTTCAGGAGCAAGTTTATTACATGATAGAAATAGGTGCATATTACACTGACTACTTAGCAATAATTATTTGAGACGATCAGGAGCCAGAGTTAGCACTAATGTATCTATCAACATCTTGTGCTAGACTCCACCCAAATTCTCCACCCATAGACGTGGTCACACAGATTGTGTGGAGTTTGTTACAACTTCAAATTAAATCCTTATATATTTGCGGACTGTCACAGCCTTAGATACTCTAGACTAGTATCTCAATCAAAACATGTGGTGCTGGAAAAGCACGGCCAGTCAGGCAGCATTCGAGGAGCAGGAGAGTCGACGTTTCAAGTGCAAGCTCTTCATCAGGAATCACATTCTTCTGCTCCTCAAAAGCTGTCTGACTGGCCGAGCTATTCCAGCACCACACTTTTTGACTCTGATCTCCAGCATCTGCAGTCCTCACTTTCTTCTAGGATCTCAATGTGCACATAGCGTAATATGCAGACATAAAGCACATGACAAAGCATAGTGGAAACTGGGGAAAAACACTTCCAAAACAAGGATGCCAAGTTGAAGCAGAACCCATAGGACACATCTGGAAAGGGAAGACTCCAAAACCACAACAAGTCCTCAGATAATTCTGAGGTGCAGTTGATAAAAAGGAAACCTGACTCCAATAACGGATAAAGGTCTTGGAATGGTAAGGGTTAAGACATTGAAAAATATTGTTGAAAATGAAGAGATCGCCAAGGCAAGAAAGTGACCACAAAAAGCTTCAATTACAGTGCGACTGAACAGGAAGTCTCTGAAGGGTGGGAAGAGGAACCTCAGAAGTCTGTGAAATTTAGCTTTAAACTGACAATACTCTGGAAGGAAAATAAAGAAAGAATTGAGACATTCCAACATGACAAATCCATCTATTCACCACAATCAGGCACAATAGTCTGTAAGTGATGGGAACTCTCAATCAGTTAATGAAACCAAGAATTGGGAATGATGGACATGGCAGCATTGTTTGCCCACCTTCAATTGTCCAGAGGGCAGTTAGGAGTCGACCATGTTGCTGTGGGTCTGGAGACACATGGAGGCCTGACTGGATTAGGACAGCAGTGAATCAGATGGGTCTTTCCAACAATTGACAATGATCTCAGGATCATTAAGCTCTTAATTCCAGATTTTTTAAATTGAATTTAAATTCCACCATCTGCCATGTTTCCCACTGACTTGGCAATGGTTAGTCATTTGCCTGGGCCAGTCAGGGTCTACATGACCACAGTCTGGAGCCTGGGCAATGGTCAGTCCTGTAGGGCCATCACAAACATTTGGGCGAATTGTGTATTGTTAGTCAGGGAGCTGCAAAGTCAGAGGTCAGGGATTTGGTCAGTCATGTTCAGGGGTTGCTGTTGAAGTGGGTCAGGGGACTGAAGCGAAGATAATCCTGGAAGATAGAGTACAGGGTGGGGGGGAGGGGGGGTTTGTTAGACTGGGGACAAGGTTGGAGGGATGAAAACAGAAATGTGTTGATGTGGGGACAAGGTCAGCAATGAGGGTAATCTTGAGATATAAGGGGTTAGCACTGCAGTATATGGTAGGCCATGACAGAGGGGTTAATTACCATGACCATCACCATGGACTCCACAGGGAGAATTAAGAGGAACAGGGCGACCATCATTAAACTGCAATGCTGAGCTCACGGGACAAGAGGACAATTAGAAGCAATGTTCAATGTGGTGGATCACAATTAGGGAGGTGTATGAAATGAGGCTGTTGAGACATAAAAGGGGTCATGGAAACTCTGAGGGTTACCTAGCAACTGGGCAGAGCATAGGCCTTGGATAGTGTTGTAGAACAGAGGGAACTATGGGATCAGGTATATAATTCTTTGAAGTTTGCGTCACATATAGACAAAGTGGTTAAAAAGGCATTTAGCATGCTTGCCTTCATTGTTCAGTGATTGGACTGAAGAGTATTTCCATGCTATATGACTCTATGGTGCTGACTGTCCACTATGAGCTGAATTCCCTGCTATCACTTGTACACACTGACTGCAACTGGAAATGGCTGGGACAACATCCAAACTGGGCAGAATCAGTGGCAATTTAATCAGCAAAAGCATGGGATCCACGACTGCTGGATGCTACAACATTGAATTGGCAAATACAAATTTACTTTCTATTTACTTTCCAATTATTTCTTCCACCATCTGCAAGGTATGGCAGTGAACATGCTTTGGATCAAATAGTGGCCAAAGTCAATTTGCACCATGATATTGATGCTTACAAATTGATATCACAATGATGTTGAAGTTATTGGAATGATTTACAAACAGGCAAATGGTCACCTGTGAAACTTGGGAGTGGGAGAACGGGAACATAATTTCATCAAATGTCATGAACCTTTACTGAAAGTTTGAATGATTGATGTGGCCCTGAGATGGGCAAAGTGTCAGATTCTACCAGGCATGCCCTTTTTGTGCAATGGGTTGGTGGGTCCTATAACGGACACTGCATCTTCACCGATGCACAGATTGTCGGGGCGGTGGTAGAGCAGACAGGAGCACTGCTGAAGATGTGATTCTATTTCTTGGAGCAGTCTGAAGGTAGCCCTCCAGTATAATCCAGATGGAGTATGTGACATCACATTGGCATGCTGTGCCTTCACAATTGGAGCAGGCAATAAGGGTGTCTGCTGTGTGCAGGGTACTGCAAGAACAGGTAAAGTCTTCCAAGGAGGAGAAAGAGGAGACTGGGGAGGAGGAAGTTCTTTTTGTGCATGACAGAACTTAGATACATTAGATGCTGCAAGCCAGGCAGGACATGACTGATGGCCAGTTCCAGGAGATGATGAGAGCTGGGTGCAGAAAACCATCATACAATGTGATATAGTCTTTGTTCATGATGCCAGTACTTGGCAAGCTTTAATAGCAAGACCTTGCAGAAGCTACAACAATGGACGAATGGACACCGCTCAACAATCGCCAGTCAGGAATGTTCCCTCCCAGTCAGGGAACACTCCAGCTGTGAAGGTCATTCAGCCTCTGATCTTCAGGTACATATCTTCCAAGGCAGCCTTTGAGATATGCAAAAATGCAGAATCGCTGAACAGAAATTGATAGCCAGGTTCCGTACCCATGAAGATGGCCTCAACCATGATCTTGGGTTTATGTTGCGCTACATGTGACCCCACCACACTGTAAAATCCTCCTTACTGTCCTGTTTTGACACCATCACCTGGATAAATTGTTATGATCTGTTATTAGTTTGTTACAGCTTTGGATTACTTATTATTTTGGTTAGGCCCTCACATGCAACTCTTACCTATTATATTATTCCAGTCATTTGGTTTGTCTCCAGCATCACTTTATTTTAATTACTTTATAATTATTTCTATGCTTCACTAAATCAGATTATAGGTCATCCCTTCCCATGTTATTCATCTATTGACACTTTACTCATACCACCTGGCACTCTTGATCCCTGCAGAGACTTACCATTTGGCCTGTCAACACTTCACTCACACCATTTGTATGACTTTTTGATCTCTCTGCCCATTGACCTCTCTGCCTGTAAATTTTGTGTCTGTGTATTTCTCTCTCACTTCACCTGATGAAGGGGCAACACTTGTGATTTCAAAAGCTTGTGATTTCAAATAAACCTGGTAGGCTTTAACCTGGTGTCATCTGTCCACCCCAGTCTACCACTGGCACCTCCACATGAGGGGAATGGATAGGGTGAATAGTCACAGTCTTTTTCGTAACATGGGGGAGTCCCAAACTAAAGGGCATAGGTTTAAGGTGAGATGGGAAAGATTTAAAAAAGATTTGCAAGTATGCAACAAGCTGCCTGAGGAAGTGGTGAAGGCTGGTACAATTACAACAGTTAAAAGGCGTCTGGATGGGAACATGAGAAGGAAAGGTTTAGAGGGATATGGACCAAATGCTGGCAAATGGGATTAGGTCAAATTGGGGTGTCTGGTCAGTGCGGACAAGTTGGACTAATGGGTCTGTTTCCCTGCTATGTGACTCCATGACTCTATATTGCCAGGGAGGTGCAACAGTGGATTGCCAACAAGTATTCAGGAGCTCAATGGCCTTTGATGAATGGCATAGATGACAAGGCTGAGTGGCAAGTTGCTCTTAGAACAATGTGTGGTAAGATGGGGACAGAATCTTCATTTGAGGGACACTAGAAGGACAGATAGGTGGTTAATGAGGTGAATTTGCTAAATTTGGTGTGATCTTTTTGGGTCTTGTATCGAGAATCGCTCCTAAAATCTCAATACAACTGACATTTAGCCAAAATAACATGAGATTCAGTCCACTGCCTTTTGATTGTTAAAGCAAGTATCACTTTGATTGTAAAGTTGGATTCTCAATAATGTCTAATCTAATCCTATCATCAACTGTGGTGATAAAGTTGATAGCATAAAGCAGACTGTCTCTGTTCCAAATGACTTTTTAAAAAATTATTAGCAGGTAATTTGGAAATCCCTGCATAAATCAAATAGCAGGCCCCTCTTTGAACTTGTTGTCTAAGTATAATACCACAAAGCTGACAGAGCAATGCATTTTACAAATTAAGATGGTTGCTGATGCAGTAGTGGTTTCTGCGCGACGTGATAGTCATTTTACGAGGAAGTAGGAGAGAGCCTGGGGAATTTTCAATTAAAATGTAAAATGGCAGCAGTTCAAAAAGGCAGCTCACTATCAAGAGCAATTAGTAATGGCAATAAATGCCAGTCTATCCACATCCAATGAATAATTACAAAAAACATTTGTTTCATTCATTGTTTTTCATAACTTAGATATAGGTATTTTAAAACTCCGTGAGGAACAGAATACTTTTCAAAACATAAGCCAATGATCCAACACTTCTACAATTTCAAATAAAAACACATTTTAATCAAATGAGGGAGTCCTATTCGTTTTAACAATTATATATTTACTGACATATCAATGCAGAAGAGACATCACTTTTACTTAGTTCCAGAATATTCTTTGCAGTTTAAACTGTGAGTCAGTGGGGAGGACTTTATGGTCAGTGACCATAATTCTATTCTTAAAATAATGATGGAAAATGATCGTATCCTCAGAAAAGTATAAATGAATAGGAGTATACTTAAGAGGGAAATCAGGAGGGCAAAAGAGAAACATGAGATAGCTTTAGCAAATAGGGTTAAGGAAACTCAAACGGGATTTTACAAATACATTGAGGACAAAAGCGTAACTAGAGAGAGAATAGAGGTCCTTAAGGATCAACAAGGCTACTAATGTGTGGAAATGCAGAAGATGGGGGAGATAGTAAATGAGTATTTTTCATCAGTGTTTACTGTGGAGAAGGACATGGAAGATATAGAAAGTGGGGAAATAAACAGCGATATCTTGAAAAATGTCCATATTACAGAGGAGGAGGAGATGTTGGACAGCTGAAAACACATAAAGTTGGATAAATTCCCAGAACTTGACCAGGTGTACTCTAGAACTCTGTGGGAAGTTAGAGAAGTGATTACTGGACCCCTTGCTGAGATATTTGTATCATCAATAGTCACAGGTGAGGTACCGGAAGGCTGGAGACTGGTGAACGTGGTGCCACTGTTTAAGAAAGATTGAAAGGAGAAGCCAGGGAACTATAGACCGGTGAGCCTAACATCAGTGGTGGGCAAGTTGTTGAAGGGAATCCTGAATGACAGGATTTACATGTATTTGGAAAGGCAAGGACTGATTAGGGATAGTTAACATGGCTTTTTGTGTGGGAAATCATGTCTCACTAACTTCATTAAGTTTTTGAAAAGTAATGAAGAAGATTGATGAGGGCAGAGCAGTGGACGTGATCCATAAGGGCTTCAGTAAGGCATTCAACAAGGTTCCTCATGGTAGACTAGTTGGCAAGGTTAGATCACAGAGAATACATGGAAAACTAGCTATTTGGATATAGAACTGGTTTAAAGGTAGGAGACAGAGGGTGGTGGTGGAGGATTGCTTTTTAGACTGGAGGCCTGGGACCAGTAGCATGCCACAAGGATGCTGGGGCCATTGCTTTTTGTCATTTATATAAATGATCTGAATGTGAATGTAGGAGGTATGGTTACTAAGTTTGCAGATGACACCAAAATAGGAGGTGTAATGGACAGCGAGAAAGGTTACCTGAGAGTATAACGGGATCTTGATCAGATAGGTCAATGGGCTAAGGAGTGGCAGGTGGAGTTTAATTTAGATTAATGTGAGGTGCTACATTTTGGCAAGGCAAATAAGGACAGAACCTATACACTTAATGGTAAGGTTCTGGGGAGTGTTGCTGAACAAAGAGATGTTGGGGTTCAGGTTCATAGTTCCTTGAAGGTGGAGTTGCTGGTAGATAGGATAGTGGATCAGGCATTTGTTGTGCTTGCCTTTATTAGTCAGTGCATTGAATATAGGAGTTGGGAGTCATGTTGTGGCTGTACAGGCCATTGATTAGGCCACTTTTGGAAAACTGTGTTCAATTCTGATCTCCCTGCTATAGAAAGAATGGTGTGAAACTTGAAAGGATTCAGAAAAGTTTTACAAGGATGTTACCAGGGTTGGAGGGTTTGAGCTCCAGGGAGAGGTTGAAGAGGCTGGGGCTATTTTCCCTAGAGAGTCAGAGGCTGAGGGGGTGATCTTGTAGAGGTGTATATAATCATGAGGGGCATGGATAGGGTAAATAGACAAAGTCTTTTCCCCAGGGTAGGGAAGTCTAAAACTAGAGGGCAAATGTTTAACGTAAGAGGGCAAAGATTTAAAAGGAACCGAAGGGGCAACTTTTTCACGCAGAGGGTGTTTGGAATGAGGAAGTGGTGGAGGCTAGTACAATTGCAACATTTAAAAGGCATCTGGATGGGTATATGAATAGGAAGGGTTTAGAGGGATATGAGCCAAATGCTAGCAAATGGAATTAGATTTATTTAGGATATCTGGTGGGCATGGACGAATTGGACCAAAGGGTCTATTTCGGGGCTATACATCTCTATGATTCTATGACTCTACATGAAACTTTACATAGAATGAGTGGAGGACTACAGAACATGTTTTTAAAAATGCAAAACTGATTAAACTAGCAAACATAATCATGTTAATTTCTTTTGATTTAATGTCAAATTGTTCTTGTAGCCTGACTATAGTCAAATCACCCAAACGTTTGGAATTTATGAGTCTACAAGCCAGTGAATTTCTTCCTGGATTGCAAATTACTTTTTAACAAATCTAAAGCAGATACAGTGTGACCATGAATACTGTACAAAGAACCATATGTCAGTGACACAGAGTTCCTGAGCCTTTGATGTCTTTAGAGAATGATTGGAAATAACCCTCGGTCTTCACTCAAAACCTCAATAAGTATGAGGAAGCATAATTGACTAGATTAGATTACCTATAGTGTGGAAACAGGCCCTTCAGCCCAACAAGTCCACCGAAGCACAACCCACCCATACCCCTACACTTACCCCTTCACCTAACACCACGGGCAATTTAGCATGCATGGCCAATTCACCTGACCTGCACATCTTTGGACTGTGGGAGGAAACCGGATGTGGGATATAAATGAATTAATGTTATTTCTGCAAGTATAAATTCTGATACAGAATAGGAACGCCTGAGGCGGGAATTGAACCCAAGTCTCTGGCACTGTGAGGCAGCAGTGCTAACCACTGTGCCATCGTGCCGCATAAACTATGTCTATGGTTATAAGTCATATATGGGTCATTCAAACTCCTCTCAATTTTATACTCAATTTTAGAAGCTAGTTATGAGTAAGGATTGAAAAAGCCCATGAGTATATAAACAAAAATCGAAAAAATCCACAAACTGATTCACATTCTTCAAGTAATTAAAACGTCTCATACTTCAAAGATAAGAGGGATTGAGCTCCAGGCAGTAACCTAAGGGATATTCTTTCTTTCACGGTTAACTTTCACACTATCATTAATGAGCTTGTGATGAGAAAAACTACTTTACTTCCTACTGACTACTAGCAAAAGGAGGAAGTTTTCCACTCAATTCTGGGAAATCATGTGAATGGCTAGAAGTTGTTTTCATTGCTCATAATACCTTCATTATAGGGGTTGCCTGAGAATCACGCTGTATGCACAAGACTGAACATAAATATCATAGATTTCATAAAACCTTCAGGTGAGAATAATTAATCATTTTCTATAATTATGCAGCTTGATTCAGCAATCCTTTCTCATTGGAAGTTGTACATTGCTTGGCTGTCATGCATTAGATCATAAACCATGTTTCATCGGATTAAGTAGGATTGCATAGAAGATACAAAACAGGAACAGACCATTCAATCCAACTAATTCAAGCCAGAATTTACTCTCCACTCCAACTTCTTCTACATTCTCCTCTAAAAACCTTTTCTATAATTGCTAATTACAAAATAATCCCTAAATTTTATACTATCTCAAGGCTGAGTTGTTTTCAGAGCAATCCAGTGCTACCAGACTTAACTCCAAGCAGACTGCACAGACAAAACAATCATATTGTACTGCATGATTTTGCAAATGGGCATGAAGAAAAGGTGATTCATAACTAGCAAAATCATATAGGTTTCAGTGAAAGCATGTAACATTTCCAGAAGACAATGTAGTTAATGCCCACATCCCACAAGAGCATTAAAAAAAAGTACTGCTTTCTCTTTATGCTTCCACTGGATATGCTAATAATGCACCTCATACTGGACTAAAAACTGAAAGAACTGCAATTGCTGTAAAGCAGAAACAAAAACAGAAATTGCTGGAAAATGTTTCAGGTCCTGTGACCCTTCCGTTAACTCTGATTTCTCTTCAAGGATGCTGCCAGACATGCTGCGCTGTTCTAACAATTTCTGTTTTTGCAAGAAATACTGACTTTGATGTTTCTGTTCAATATTTACAAAATCATGAAGGGTATAGACAGGGTGGATAGAGACAAGCTCTTTCCCCGGGTGAAGGATTCAATAACGAGAGGTCATGCTTTCAAGGTGAGAGGTGGAAAGTTTAAGGGGGATACACACGACAAGTACTTCACGCAGAGGGTGGTGGGTGTTTGGAACGCGTTGCCAGCAGAGGTGGTAGAGGCAGGCGCGGTAGATTCATTTAAGATGTGTCTGGACAGATGCATGAGTAGGTGGGGAGCAGAGGGATACAAATGCTTAGGAATTGACCGACAGTTTAGACAGTAGATTTGGATTGGCTCAGGCTTGGAGGGCCGAAGGGTCTGTTCCTGGTCTGTAAATTTTCTTTGTTCTTTGTTCTTAACATGATAATACAAAATAACAAGGTATTTCTATACAAATGTTACCAGAAGTTCACAATCTCTTTTCATTTCTGTACATCACTTCTCTTATAAATCCTTGTTCTTTTTATCCTATTACTTATAATTCGAGGGTAATTTGACTCATTGCTTGTATTAGACAGATTATATTGATATTGCATGAAAATTATATTCATAGAATTCCTACAGTGCAGAAAGAGGCCATTGGAAGGGCATCTCACCCAGACTCACCCACTATCATGTGGCTTTTAATATTGGTTAACCCATCTAACCTTAACATCCCTGGACACTATGGGAAAACTTTTTAAGCATGGCCAATCCAGCTAACCTGCAGATCTTTGGACTGTGAGAGGAAACTGGAGCAAACAGAAGAAACCCATGTAGACTCAGATAGTACGTGCAAAGTCCACACTGACAATCGCCTAAGGCTGGAATTATTCCTGGCTCCAAGGTGTTGTGAGGCAGTAGAGCTAACCACCAAGTCAGAATCTATTAGATTTAGATTAGATTAGATTACATTACATTACATTACTTACAGTGTGGAAACAGGCCCTTCGGCCCAACAAGTCCACACCGACCCACAACACCCCCAGATCCATTCCCCCACAATTACCCCTTCACCTAACACTACGGGCAATTTAGCATGGCCAATTCACCTAACCTGCACATTTTTGGACTGTGGGAGGAAACCAGAACACGTGGAGGAAACCCACGCAGGCACGGGGAGAATGTGCAAACTCCACACAGTCAGTCGCCTGAGGCGGGAATTGAACCCGGGTCTCTGGCGCTGTGAGGCAGCAGTGCTCACCACTGTGCCATTAAAGAAGTCTTAATAATTCATGTTGAGAATTATAGCATGATCAGAAAATTCAATGTGGTTTTAAGAAGGGAAAATCATGTTTGACAGAGGTATTGAGAATGTAATCATTGATAAAGAAGAACCAGTATATCTAATAAATATGAATTTTTTAAAGGCCTTTGGTAAAAATGCCCTGCATCCAGCCAATACAGAAAGCAAGGATGTATAAAATTGAGGGCAATGTATTAGCGTGGATAGACAATCACATAACAAATACAAAGCAGAGAATAGGCATAAACGGGACATTTCCAAGTTGACAGGTTGTGAGTGCTGCAGAATCCCAAAAATTAGAGCTGGAACACCAGCTATTCACAATGCATTAATGAGTTGGAGAAAGGAACTAAGAGCAATTTGCTAATAATATGTTTAATGGGACTGTAAGGTCCTAGAACTGTACAAAGAGACTTCAAAGACACAAATGAATAGATTGCAAGGGAGTACATGCATCATAAAGTGAGGAGTCATGATATTAGTCACTTTGGTAACAAGAACAGAAAAGTAGAATTTTTTGAAAAGATGTGAAACTGGTAAATACTGATGTTCAGACAGTGCTCATACATTTAACACAGGAAGCTAGCATGCAGGTACAGTCATTGATAAGGAATGGTGTAGAGGTGCTGATGTAGGGGTGGGCAAAGTTAAAAATCACAGCAGTTCAGGCAGCATCCGAGGAGCAGTAAAATCGACATTTCGGGCAAAAGCCCTTCATCTTCCAACACCCCAAGAAATCCTGATGACCTGGGTTGGGTGGGTTGAAGCACTGCAACTCCCAGGTCATTTCCTCTGCCCTGACGCTGTTCAACCATGTCCTGACTTTCTCCCCACCCCCACCCTCCTCTAGCTTATCTCTCCACGCTTCAGGCTCTCTGCCTTTATTCCTGATGAAGGGCTTTTGCCCGAAACGTCGATTTTACTGCTCCTCGAATGCTGCCTGAACTGCTGTGCTCTTCCAGCACCACTAATCCAGAATCTGGTTTCCAGCACCTTCAGTCATTGTTTTTACCTTTACAAAGTTAAAAATCAGACAACACCAGGTTATAGTCCAACAGGTTTATTTGGAAGTAAAAGCTTTTGGAGTGCGACTCCTTCATCAGGTAGCTAGTGGAGCAGGATCATCAAACACAGAATTTAGAGCAAGACATCTTAGTGTCAAACAACTGATGTGATATATTGAACAAACTTAGATTGTTAAGTCTTTCATCTTTTAGAATGGGTTGCAGGTTTCGATTCATTAATATGTAAATCCCAGAACTTCAAACCTCCTACCTGACGAAGGAGCAGCGTTCTGAAAGCTTGTACTTCCAAATAAACCTGATGGACTATAACCTGGTGTCGTGTGATCAGGAAGGCAAATTGCACATTCTTTGTTGAAAAAAAAATGGCAACACAATAATAAGGAAATGACTCATAATTGAACAGATTTAAGGTTAAGATAGAGAAAATTTAAGACATTCAGTGAATCCCAGGGCGTACAGACAACACAGGAAAGTGAATGAAAGTAAATGAATCATGCTGATATTGCATGACCCGTCAGATCTTATGACTCATATGGACTACACATGCTCATATTTCTTATGCTCTTTTGTTCAGTTCCTGATTGATGTGAAAGGAAGTAAAGGACTGGAAGCATATGTAATGACAAATCACACTTATCTCGAGTTGACACGGTCTCATTCTTTTTCGTTCACACTGTAGCCAAGATCAATGAATAAGAATTCTCAGTTATTACATAATCGCTTCTTAAAAATAATATTACTTTGAAATCTATAGTATTTAGCTGCAGATCCTCTCTTGATCAAGTTGTTTCATTGACTTATTGTTTATTATTGTTCTTTGAGAGTGGCAATTATGAATTAAACCTCTTTACTTACCAGAAGCTATTTTATATGATATAAAAGCAGTGGATGGTCATTTGGATGGTGCTACTGAGAGAATTAAGAGTAGGATTGCAGGGATGTTGGGAGTGTGGACTAGGAGGGTGAGTATTCAATGATACTTAATTGAACTTGCCAAGTGCAATCTTTTCTATAATCCACAGAAATATGCTACTACTTATCTCTTTGACCAGCAGGAAATAGATCTTAATGAAATCTAGTGCTGACTGATGTTATATATTGATATTTCATTTTGCTCCTCATACAGCATTTCCATTGTTCTAAAAAACATTTATTGAAAATCGAATGCATAAGATTTGAAAGTAAACACAGAAAATAAAATGTATATTCAATATCACCTACTCACACTATAAGCAACAAATTAAAGTAACTGTCACTCTACATACCATATTTATTTTCTTACAAGATGTGACCAGTCTTTACTTTGTGATATTTCCTAGTTTAACCATAAAGTTACTTACCCTTATAATTATCCTAGATAACAGCTGCCAGCCTCTTAGTGAAATAATGTTTTCTTATGTTCTGCCATTAATTGAAAGAATCTGATCTATATTATTATTGCAATTTCTCCCACTCCCAGAACTATCTGTGGTATCTGCATTCATTTAATTCTTGCTTCTTGAGTGTCCCTGATTTTATTGCTTTACTGTTGGTGGGTGTGTAAGTTACCTCCAGGTTTTAAGATCCCCATACTTCTCTGATTCTCAACACTGTTTTCATTTTTAAGACACTTCTTAAAACATACCACTTTGATCAATTTTTGGTGGTCTGGCCTGATTTCGCCTCATGTGTCCAGGTGTTATATTTTGTTTTACGATACCTCTGTGAAGTGCCTCTGACCATTCCATTGCTTTAATAGTGCTTCATAAATACACACTGTTAATGTTCAGTGGTTAATTATGACATTCATCTCAAAGGCAATTGTCTAAAAGATGAAATCGGTTATTAATCCCAGTTACCTATTGGTTACACAGGAATGTTGAAGGGATAGGTCACTTATCATCTCAAGCCAGTTGCGGGAACCATGGTTGATGTGTGACTCAATTCAATATTGTTGCCCTTATTCTTTAATATCTTTAATATATCCCATATTCTTTAATATCTTTGGATGACTAAACCTATCAATCTTAGATTTAAAATTAACAATGAGCCTAACATCAATTGCTATGTACAGAAGCAAGTTCCAAACTTCTAGAACCCTTTATGTGTATGCGTTTTTGAATTTCACTCCTGAAAGATCTGATTTTATACTTCCATCCAAGACCCATCAATCAGCAGAAATAGCTTCAATCTAACTATCTATCTTGTCTGTTCCTGTTAATATCCCAAAAATGTTGAACCTCCTAAATTCCAGGGAACATTTACCTAATTTGCAAAATCTTTCCTTGCATCCAGGCATCATTCTGGTAAACTTATAAACCCTGCAAGACCAAGGTACCTTCCCTAAGTAAGACCATACTTGAAAGATACAATGCAATTTTAGATGATCTACCTTCAAATGGCATACATTTGTAGTTATTCTGTGCAAGAATCAGAGCATAACAATGACTATTTGAAGTGATGCATGCAATTTTGCAGCAACTGATTGATAGAAAAGCCAGTAATAATATGACAGTAAAAATTGCGACTTGCCAGTGGAAATATTCAACCGTTTGTTGCAAGATGCTTGGGATTACAAGTAGTAAATGAGTTGCATTTAAAAGTGTACAAAATATTTGACACCCATACAGCAAAAATCATATTCCCAATATAATAAAAATCCAAGAGTCCCACCACATATACATCACCCAAACTGCAAAAACATTAAACCTGCAAATGAAAAATATCTAAGCTTCATAAATAAAATCACTTGAGACAAGACTTCCACTAACCATGTTAAAAGGTTGTGGAGTTGTTTTGTTCTGCAGATGTTAAAGCATGATAAAGTGCTATGGAGGAAGTGATCTATTGTCTGTGTTGCCTTTCCAATAAGATATTAAGCTGATGTAATGTCTGTCCTTTTGAGTGATGTAAATGATCCAACATGATTATATTAAAAAAAACAAGGGAATTCTTCCTGAGGCCAGCCAATTGTTTTTTTTTTCAAGCAACATCAGTAAGGCAAATTATCCTGTCATTTATCTCTAATTAAAGTTTGTATTGTGTGAAAGATATTGTCGCTGAAATTTCCTACAATGGTGATTATATTTCAATTACTTAACTGGATGTGAATAGCCACAGGAATTCCTGAAGTTGGGAAAAGTGAGATACAAAGTTGTTTTTCTTAACTTCGCCTAAACTTGTTCAGTTTGGATCCATGCTGTTAATTTCTTCAGTTAGCTCTCTCTTTCTCCAATTGACTGTTCTCCATCACCAGGACTGTTCAGCTCTGCTGCCATCTAATATCATTATTCACAAATATTCTTTACTTCTCTGTGTTATCCCATTGTTTGTGCCAGTTCTACACAAGCTCAGGATTAGATTAGATTAGATTACTTTGATTAGATTAGATTAGATTAGATTAGATTACTTACAGTGTGGAAACAGGCCCTTCGGCCCAAGAAGTCCACACCGACCCGCCAAAGTGCAACCCACCCGGACCCATTCCCCTACATTTACCCCTTCACCTAACACTACAGGTATTTAGGATCTGGCCACAATGACTTAATAAGTTGATGTTTTATCTTCAACTCTTTAATCCTACTCTCAAAGTATTTTCACCATAACTGTGATGAAATCCGAAAGCACTGGGGGAGTCTTTTACAAAACCTGCCTTGACACTCGACTGCCCTCAACTGTTCTCTCTGAACTCTGTCTGACTCTTGTTAATGCTCAAAGCACCCAAAGTGGAAATCCAGACTTTGCATTCTCTGAACCAGGAAATTTCCCAATACCTGCTGCCCATCTCATGATGAAAAGCCTGTCTAAGATGTCCAGACGACTATAGAAAATGTTACTGTGCAGAAAGATACCATTCAGCCCCTTCTGTCCGAACACTTCAATTTTGTTTCTGCTCAGACAGCTTGAATGTATTTGAAAAAGGTAGGTCATGGAAGGATGTTGTGAAATTTGAAAGGGTTCAGAATAGAATGTTGCCATGGTTGGAGTGTTTGAGCTACAGGAAGAGGCTGAATAAGCTGCGGTGGTTTTCCATGGAACATTGGAGGCTGAGGGTTGACCTTAGCCAGGGAACTATAGACCAGTGAGCCTGACGTCGGTGGTGGGCAAGTTGTTGGAGGGAAGTCTGAGGGACAGGATGTACATGTATTTGGAAAGGCAAGGACTGATTAGGGATAGTCAACATGGTTTTGTGTGTGGGAAATCATGTCCTCACAAACATGACTGAATTTTATGAAGAAGTAACAAAGAGGATTGATGAGGGCAGAGTGGTAGATGTGATCTATATGGACTTCGGTAAGGCATTCAGCAAGGTTCCCCATGGGAGACTGGTTAGCAAGGTTAAATCTCATGGAATAGAGGGAGAACTAGCCTTTTGGATACAGAACTGGCTCAAAGGTAGAAGACAGAGGGTGGTAGTGGAGTGTTGTTTTTCAGACTGGAGGCCTGTGACCAGTGGAGTGCCACAAGGATCGGTGCTGGGTCCTCTACTTTTTGTCATTTAAATAAATGATATGGATGCGAGCATAAGAGGTAGAGTTAGTAAGTTTGCAGATGATTGGAGGTGTAGTGAACAGCGAAGAGGGTTACCTCAGGTTACAACAGGATCTTGACCAGATGGGCTTAGAAGTGGCAGATGGAGTTTAATTCAGATAAATGTGAGGTGCTGCATTTTGGGAAAGCAAATCTTAGCAGGACTTATACACTTAATGGTAAGGTCCTAGGGAGTGTTGCGAACAAAGACACCCTGGAGTGCAGGTTCATAGCTCCTTGAAAGTGGAGTCTCAGATAGGTAGGATAATGAAGAAGGCTTTTGGTATGCTTTCCTTTATTGGTCAGAGTATTGAGTACAGGAGTTGGGAGGTCATGTTGCGGCTGTACAGGACATTGGTTAGGCCATTGTTGGAATATTGCGTGCAATTCTGGTCTCCTTCCTATCGGAAAGATGTTGTGAAACTTGGAAGGGTTCAGAAAAGATTTACAAGGGCATTGTCAGGGTTGGAGGATTTGAGCTATAGAGAGAGGCTGAACAGGCTGGGGCTGTTTTCCCTGAAGCGTCGGAGGCTGAGACGTGACCTTATAGAGGTTTACAAAATTATGAGGGGCATGGATTGGGTAAATAGGCAAAGTCTTTTCCCTGGGGTTGGCAAGTCCAGAACTAGAGGGCATAGGTTTAGGGTGAGAGGGGAAAGATATGAAAGAGACCTAAGGGGCAACTTTTTCACGCAGAGGGTGGTACGGGTATGGAATGAGCTGCCAGAGGAAGTAGTGGAGGCTGGTACAATTGCAACATTTAAGAGGCATCTGGTTGGGTATATGAATAGGAAGGGTTTGGAGGGATATGGGCCGGGTGCTAGCGGGTGAGACTAGATTGGTTTGGGATATCTGGTCAGCATGGATGGGTTGGACCGAAGGGTCTGTTTCCATGCTGTACATCTCTATGACTCTATAGAGGTTTATAAAATCATGAGGGGCATGGGTAGGGTAAATAGACAAAGTCTTTTCCCTGGACTGGGCGAGTCCAGACCTAGAGGGCATAGATTTAGGGTGAGAGGGGAAAGATATAAAAGGAAACAAAGGGGCAACGTTTGCATGCAGAGGGCGGTGCGTGCATGGAATGAGCTGCCAGAGGAAATGGTGGAAGCTGGTACAATTGCAGCATTTCAAAGGCATCTGGATGGGTATATGAATAGGAAATGTTCAGAGGGATAAGGGCCAAATGCTTGCAAATGGGATTAGATTGATTTAGGATATCTGGTCAGAATGGATGTGTTGGACCAAAGGGTCTGTTTCTGTGAGTCTCTATAAGCTCATGCCTCTCAGGTCTCAAGGACTGATAGACATTGTTCAGTCATGGATCTAAATCCAGCAGTTGGAGAGCATAATTGTGACAATCCTCCAGGCTTGGGAAGTTTACAGCTAGGCAAAACAGAAGTGTCCAAAAATACCACTAACTCTAACACATAAAGAAGAAAGCACATGTTCATAGTAGACAGCTTGCAGGATGAATTTATCTTTTACTGTATATCACATTCTGGCCTTCCTCTGGAAGTGGGAGGGGATAGGAGTGAAAGAGGTCTGCATGCCAATCTGCTCAGGACTTGGCTGGGAAGTTTGGGGACACCCACCGCTAGGGGTCTCTGTTCACAAGCAAAAACAGAAATTGTGGGAAAAAACTCAGCAGTTCCGGAAGCATCTGTGAAGAGAAATCAGATGTTTTGTGTCCAGTTAGCCTTTTTCAGGCAGCTAGGAAAAATTGCTTTTTATGCAGAAGATAGGTTGGGAGTGGTTAAGGGAGTAAACAAGAGGTGAAAATAGAGCCGAATGAGAGAGAAGAACAGTTGAACAGACAAAGGAGTGGATAACAGTCGGCCTAGGAGATTGAATGGCTGCTAATTGGGACTAAATGGTGAACAATGGTTGGGGGTAATAGCAGATTACAGAGGAACCTCGATTATTCCAACGACATCGGCGGGATGTATTTTGTTTGGATAATCAAATGTTCGGATAGTGAAATGCCGGATAACACAGTTTAGCCAAGCATCAGGACCTTTTGATCTTGTTCGGATAATCCGAATTTCAGATAATCAAATGTTAGATGATCAAGGTTCCCCTGTATTGATAACAAGGTCTGGTGTGTGGGTGCTGGAGTAAGGACTTGGGAGAAAGTGCCTAAAGCCATAAAATTGTTGAACTCGATATTGACTCCAGAAAGCTGGAGATTTTACCAAGAGAAAATGAAATACAATTCTTCCAGCTTGCACTGAGCCTTGCTGGAGCACTGCAGCAAGTCTGAGACAGAGATGTTAGCTAGGGAACAGGGTGGTGTTTTAAAGCAGCACATAACTGGAAGCTCAGGGTCTTTTTTGTGGACAGAACGTAGGAGTTCTGCAAAGTGCTCACCTAGTCTATGCTTTGTTTCCCCAATGTAGAGGAACCACATTGTGAGCAGTGAATGTAGTAGAATGGATTCAGCAAAGTATAGGTAAAGTGCCGCTTTACCTGGAAAGTGAGTTTGGGCCCTTAGATGTGAGGACAAAGGAAGAAAATGGGCAAGTATTATCCCTTCTGCAGTTGGGGGAGAAGGTCCGTGGTGCTTTGGGAGGGATATTGGAAGTGAAGGAGGAGAGGACCAGGGTGTGCCAGAGGGAATGATCTTTGTGGAAAGCTGACAAGGGGAGGGGAGAGGGCAACCATAAGACCAGAAGACATAGGAGTGGAAGTAAGGCCATTCGGCCCATCGAGTCCACTCCGCCATTTAATCATAGCTGAAGGGCATTTCAACTCCACTTACCCGCATTCTCCCCGTAGCCCTAAATTGTTGTGACATCAAGAATTTATCAATCTCTGCCTAGAAGACATTTAGCGTCCCAGCCTTCACTGCACTCCGCGGCAATGAATTCCACAGGCCCACCACTCTCTGGCTGAAGAAATGTCTCCGCATTTCTGTTCTGAATTGACCCCCTCTAATTTTAAGGCTGTGCCCACGGGTCCTAGTCTCCCCGCCTAACGGAAACAATTTCTTAGCGTCCACCCTTTCCAAGCCTTGTATTATCTTGCAAGTTTCT
>NC_057713.1:112578926-112586130 GCF_004010195.1 Chiloscyllium plagiosum | reverse complement strand
TCACCGTTTAGAAAGTGGTCCATGCTTGTATTCTTTTTTCCAAAGTGCAAGACCTCGCATTTGCTCACATTGAACTTCATCAGCCGTTTCCTGGACCACTCTCCCAAACTGTCTAGATCCTTCTGCAGCCTCCCCACTTCCTCAGTACTACCTGCCTGTCTACCTATCTTCGTATCATTGGCAAACTTCGCTAGAATGCCCCCAGTCCCTTCATCCAGATCATTAATATATAACATGAACAGCTGCGGCCCCAACACTGAACTCTGTGGGACACCGCTTGTCACCTGCTGCCATTCCGCAAAAGAACCTCTTATCCCAACTCTCTGCCTTCTTTCAGACAGCCAATCCTCAATCCATGCAAGTAGCTCACTTCGAACACCATGGGCCCTCATCTTACTCAGCAGCCTCCCATGTGGCACCTTATCAAAGGCCTTTTGGAAGTCTAGATAGACCACATCCATTGGGTTTCCCTGGTCTAACCTACTTGTCACCTCTTCAAAGAATTCTAACAGGTTTGTCAGGCACAACCTCCCCTTACTAAATCCATGTTGACTTGTTCTAATCTGACCCTGCTCTTCCAAGAATTTAGAAACCTCATCCTTAACGATGGATTCTAGAATTTTACCAACAACCGATGTTAGGCTAATTGGCCTATAATTTTCCATCTTTTGTCTTGATCCTTTCTTGAACAATGGGGTTACAACAGTGGTCTTCCAATCATCTGGGACATTCCCTGACTCCAGTGACTTTTGAAATATCTCAACCAACGCCTCCGCTATTTCCTCAGCCACCTCCCTCAGAACTCTAGGATGTAACCCATCGGGGCCAGGAGATTTGTCAATTTTAAGACCTTTTAGCTTTTCTAGCACTACCTCTTTTGTAATGGCAACCATACTCAACTCAGGCCCCTGACTCCCTTTAATTGTTGGGATATTACTCATGTCTTCCACGGTGAAGACTGACGCAAAGTACTTATTAGTCTGGTGATGGCATCCAACTAGATATGGCAGCTATTGAACTCTGGATGTGTGTGCTGCTGGGATTGTAGTTGAGGACAAGGGGGACTGTTGTGAGGGGGAAGAGAGGGGGTGAGAGCCGAAGTGCAGGAGATGGTTCGAGACCCAGTTGAGGGCCCTGTCAACTACTCTGCTGGTTGAGGAAGAAGATGGACATTTTGGAGGCCCCCTTGTTAAAGTTGGCATCATCAGAACAGATACGACTGAGGTGGAGGAACTGGCAGGATGGAATAGAGACTTTACAGGAAGCTGGATGTGAGGATGCATAGTCCAGGTAGCTGTGGGAGTCAGTGGGTTCATACTGAATATTGATGACCAGCCTATCACCAGAAATGGAAACAGAGGTATCAAGGAAGGGAAGGGAAGAGTCAGAAATAGACCATGTGAAGGTGGGAACAGGATGGAAATTGAAAGTTTAATTGATAAACATTTCCAATTCTGGACAAAACAGGAAAACAACTCAAGGATATCGTCGATAAGTGGGAGAAAAAGTTGTGGGTTGTGGCCGGAATAGGACTGGAACAAGGAATGTTCCATGTATTTCACAAAGAAACAAACATAACTGGGGCCGGTGTGAGTACCTCTGCCCACCAATTTGATCTGAATAAAGTGAGAGAAGTTAAAAGAGAAATTGTTCAGGGTGAAGATAAGCTCATGCAGGCGGAGGAAGGTGGTGGTGCACGGGAATGGTTCAGGCCTTTTTTCCAGGAAGCCAGAGAGCCAGCCCTGAGACCATCCTAATGGAGGATGGATGTGTAATGCGGCTGCATGTCCATGGTAAAGAGAAGGCGACTGGAGCCCACAAACTGGAAACTCTGAATCACAGATGTGAGTGGGAAGGGACTGGACAATGGGAGAAAAAGAATAGTTGACATAGCAAGAGATGAGTCCAGTGGGGCAGGAGCAGATGGAAACAATGAGTCTGCCCAAGCAGCCCAGTTTGTGCATTTCAGGAAGGAGGTAGAAGCGAGCTGTGGGCGGGGTTGGAGATCACTGGATGAAATGAGGTTAGTGACTGTGGTGGACACGGGATCCTGATATTTCATGGTGGGGTCATGGTCTGCCTTCTGAGGTATTTGAGAGCTAGGGTTCAGCCTCCGCAATGTACACATCAGGCTGCCAGATAACAACAGCATCACCCTTGTCGGCAGGCTCAATTACAGAGTCAGGTTTGATCTGAGAGCACAGAGTGCAGTCAGTTCATAGGGAGATTGGTTGATGGAGAGAAATTGAAGCGACCAGTATAACTTCGACAGTTCTCAATGAACAGGTTGAATGCAAGCAAAAGGCCACAGGGAAGGGGTATAGGTGGAGGGAGAGTTTTAGAGGTGGGTGAAGGATGGATAGAGCACTCTTGTCCAAAGAAATAAGCACGGAGGTGTAGGCAACGGAAGGAGAGTACAATGTCATATCATGCCTGAAATTCATTAATGTGATAAAAGATTTTCTTTGGACTCTGTATACTGAGATAGCTACTTTTCATGGATTAAGGCCACAATAAATACACAATTAAATAACAATAAAAGAAAGAAATGTTGCAAACTCGAAACAAAAACAGAAAGTGCTGGAGAAACACAGCTGGCTTGGCAAATTCTGTAGACAGAGAAACAGAGTTAACATTTCAGGAGTCCAGGAACCCTTTGTCAAAATGGAAAGCAACTGGGAAACGGTGTTTTTTACACTGATGGCAGGGGGTGAGGTTGAGGAGAAGGAGGAACAGAATACATGGATTTGTTGCTGAGAGAGAGAGGACACAAACAGAGAGATTGCTGATGATAAGCCAAGAGTGTGAATAATTTGGAGTAAGTGCTAACAAGAATTGTGAATAGTTGAAAGTGGGTGGGCTGTGCAGGGAGCAACCCATTCACAACTGGGCCTAGCATGTACGGGTAGGTAATGAGCATGGGGGAGGAAATTGCTAAACACATCATTAAGTCCTGAGAGCTGTAAGATATCCAGGCGGATGAAGAGGTAAAGTTCCTCCAGATTGGGTTGAGCTTCACTGGAACACTGCAACATACCTGAGAGGGAAACGTTGGCATGGAAATACAATAGTGTGTTCAAATGGCAAGCAACTAGTAGCTTGACGTAGTCCTTAGGGACCAAGCACAGATTTCATACAAAGCGATCACCAGTCTATATTTCATCACCCCAATGTAGAGGTGACCACATTCTGAGTAGCAAATATTGTAGACTAGATTGAATGAAGGTGCAGGTAAATTTCTGCTTCACATGCAAGGCAGAACCTTTGATACTGAGAGGGAGGAGGTAAACAGGCAGGAGTTGTATCTTCTACAATTGCATGGAAAGATGGCAGGGGTGGTACAGTGTAAGGTGGTGTTGGGAGTGAAGGAGGAGTGGATTAGGAATCCTTTCAGAATGCTGACAAGAGGGGGAAGGAAATAGATGTCTGGTGGTGGTAAAAATGGCAGCTTATGATACTTTGGATGTGGAGGCTGTTGGAGTGGAAGGTGATGACCAGGGAAACACTACCATTGTTGTGAAGGGCAGGAAACAGGTCAGACATGGTGTAGGGCCCTGTCAACCATGATGGTGTGAAATCATCCATTGAGGAAAAAGGTGGACATTTCTGAGGACTCCTGCAGAAGGTGGCATCATAACAGATGCAACAGTGACAGAGAAACCAGAGAATGGAATGGAGTCATCATAGGAAACATGGTGTAGGGATAAACAGTCAAAGTAACTGTGAGCGTTAGTGAATGAATATTGGTGGGCAGCCTATCCCCAGAAATGGAAATAGAGGTGTCGAGGAAGAGAAGGGAAGAGTCAGAGGTGGAAAGGTGAAGATGAGAGCTGGATGGAAATTGAAAGCAAAATTGATAATCTTTTCCAATTCTGGGTGAGAGAAGTAAGCAAAGTTGAACTTCGGGTCTTGATGCATTAAAACACAGCCAGACATAGATTTGAATTACAGTAAAATATTTTTTCAATAAAGGTAATGGGTTTCACTGACCTTGTCTCTTTGATTATACCTTAGATGGAAACAAAAGCTACTTACAGGAAATTATGTGCAATGGGAATCACGTCTTGTCAGGTTCAATATCAGCTTTATCTTATCAGATGTTACATGGCAGAAAATGTTTACATTGAGTGTTTAGACATCAGATCCAGAGATTGATTGATCAACAAATCTGAACATGTGTCACCTGGTCTGGCATAAGAAATAGTCATATAACAATTGATAAAAGAATTGTCTCCATGACAATGTGTGTCTACTCAGTTTTAATTTAGTATATCTGAGGGATTTGTAGTGACTTTTCATTTGATGATTAATTTTGCTCCTTATTGTTATGGCTGAAATAATATCAACCAAAGGTATGCACATATAAAAGTTCTAAAATACTCAGTTTTAATTCCTACATGTACACTTAATGTAGAATGCTTTTTGTAATAGTATAAATACCATTTTGTATCACTGTTAGCAAATAATGATTAACAGTAAGATTGCTGATGCCAACTTTGATGCTGTGCTGTCACTTCCTATTTCTTCTCTCCTATACTATCACATATTTATTCAAAGCCTGTGCAGCAGCTTTGTGTACACATCATGAATGTTGGCTTCTTTCAGGCCATGTAGTAGAGCCTCCACAGTATCCAAGCGAAGGTTCGCAATTTTCCAATGTTTCAGAAGTCGGAAGGTTTGAACCTGGCCTGTATTCGTCCACCTAGCACCTTGCAGATGTTGTGTACTTATCTTCTTCCCAGGTAGATTAGCCAACAGCACTCTCAACTGCTTCAGTGTCAGTTTCTGACGAGCAATAAATTTAAAGACTGCCTGATCACAGAGTGCAATTTCTAAGGGAAATAAGATAACAAAAGGATTATGTTATTGCTCAATTTCATGGTTGAAACTTCAGTCACACAAAGCTGTGTTCACCACTTTACCATTCTGCAATGGATCTTCAGCTTCTATTAGCTTGACAAAGAATAAAAAGAAAGATCCAAGTTTGACTTCTTGTTAAAATAACATTGCAGGAAAAGTTATTTTTTCAGACCACAGTTTACACATTTCAGTTAGCTCACAAAAAAAATCCTATAGTGGACACCACAGTCAACTTGAAAATCCACAGACAACATCACATTTGATAGAAGTCAAGTGTAAGTGAACTCTTTGAGCATAATCACTTCTGTGCATCATTTACACCCAGGAAGACGGGGAGACGTGAAAATGTGGCTCAATTAGAATCATATATATCTACAACACAGCAAGAGGCCTTTCAGTCCATCAACTTCGCACCAGTCAAAACCAGTCAGCTATTCTAACACATTTTCTAACACTTGGTCCATAGCCTTGCATGCCTTTGGCAGTGGAAGTGCACATCTGAATACTTCTTAGGTGTCATGAGAGTTTCTGCCTCTACCAGGCCTAGAGGTAATGATTTCCAGATTCCCACCACATTCAGGGTGAAAAACATTTCCTCACAGCTCGTCCACACCTTCTGGCCCTTACCTTAAATTTATGTCTGTGTCAAGGGGGAAGGTTAGATGGATTAGATTGAGGAATTAAGTGACAGGTGATGAAGTAGACTGTGCTGAAGACCTGAACAATACTTCAGGCTTGGGCTGGTAAGCAGCAATTAACGTTTCAGCCTTGTATGTGCCATGCACAAATCAAACAAGTGAGAATAAAACATTTTGCCTTGACAATGGTAATACCATCACTACCAACATCAAGAGGCTACCATTGACATGAAACTGAATAGACAAGCTATATAAACACTGCGATCATAAGTGTAGGTCAGAGTTGGGAATTCTGCAGTGACTGCCCTCTTGACTCTTCAAAGGCTGTCCACCATCTCCAAGTACATTGTCTAACCAGAAGTGTCACCTCCTTTATATTGATAGCACAATAAATTGTTTCAGGGCAATGACTTGAAAGAAATTCTAGGATTTGCATATTAATCAATCAAAACCTTCACTTTAAGAGTCATCATGAGTTGTGTGACCCTTTGATCTTTTTCTTGTAAATTCTGTGTCTAAGGTCTTCCTCTCTCACTAGCACCTGATGAAGGAACAGCACTGTGAAAGCTAGTGTTTTCAAATAAACCTATTGGACTATAATCTAGTGTTGTGTGACAGGACCTAAGGCAGACTGCTATATTCTCCACTTGCCCAGATGAGTGCAGTTCCAACTACACAAGAAATTGACATCCTCCAGCAAAAAAGGAGTCACTTTGTATGCCACTGCAGCAAACATCTTTAATGTTCACTCCCCCCAGCCTCAATGAACAGTGGCAGTAGTGTGGACTATCAAGGGACAGGAAAAGAAATTATCAACCCCAGTACTGCTCCTGGTCTTCCTCCCCAGCCCCCAACCTGAGCACAGTGGAGCCCCTAGAGCCCCAGGGCCTGATGTATGCCCCCTGTTCCAGGCCCTGGTACTCGACACAGGATGCCCAAAATACTTCAAAAGGTTCCTTAGAGAGCAACTTCCAAACCTGTGACTTCCAACATCTAAAAGGAATGGGGCTGCAAATACATGGACATACTACCACCTGTAAGTGCACATCAAAGCCACTCATCGTCCAGGTTAGAAATATATTGCTGTTCCTTCAGTGTTGCTGATTCTAGATTCAATATATTCCTTGTTAACAGCACTTTTGGTATACCTACACCAAATGGGCTGCAGTGGATCAAGAAGGCAGCTCACTACCATTTTGTCAAGGATAATTAACCACAGAAAATAAATCCGCCTCCCAGGAGGACCAGTTCCACCACAGAACACACCAGATGGCCTCCTTCTTTAGAGACCGCAATTTCCCTTCCCACATGGTTAAAGATGCCCTCCAACGCATCTTGTCCACATCCTGCACCTCCACCCTCAAACCCCACCCCTCCAACCATAACAAGGACAGAACATCCCTGGTGCTCATCTTCCACCCCACCCTTTGCATAAACCAAATCATCCGCCGACATTTCCGCCACCTCCAAACGGACCCCACCAACCAGGGATATATTTCCCTCCCCACCCCTTTCCGTCTTCCGCAAAGACCGTCCCCTTCGTGACTACCTGGTCAGGTCCACGCCCCCCAACAACCCACCCTCCCGTCCTGGCACCTTCCCCTGCCACCACAGGAATTGCAAAACCTGCACCCACACCTCCTTCCTCACTTCCATCCAAGGCCCCAAAGGAGCCTTCCACATCCATCAAAGTTTTACCTGCACAT
>NC_057713.1:112569634-112578616 GCF_004010195.1 Chiloscyllium plagiosum | reverse complement strand
TTCAGGCTCTCTGCCTGTATTCCTGATGAAGGACTTTTGCCCGAAACGTCGATTTTACTGCTCTTTGGATGCTGCCTGACCTGCTGTGCTTTTCCAGCATCACTCTAATCTAAACTCTGGTTTCCCGCATCTGCAGTCATTGTTTTTACTACAGACAATAAATGCTGACCTAACCAGCAATGCTTACGTCCCACAAATTTTTAAACTGCAGTATGTTAAAGATTGAGTTAATGAATTTTTGAGTCTTTTTGGACTATTACACTTTTCTGACAAAACAAAAATTGCAGGCCCTATTTGACTACTCATCCTAATACAAATGTAGCTCTCCAATCTTTTCTGCTAGAAAATCAAATGTTCTGCTCACATATCGAATAATTTGCATTTTCTGTAAGTAGTCTGCATTATAGTGGTCTTGCAAATTTACTCACAAAACTTAAATTTTGTTGACCATGTCACAAACCTCATGTTTGACAGGTTGGTTTTATATTAAATGGATGTCTTAACTTGGTATTCAAGTCAGCCATTAACTCTTTAATAAGCTTCTTCAGAATAAATGGAGATTCAAACTAATTGTCAATATTTCTAATCATGATACTTTTCAGAAGTTGAAATGTTACAAAATGTTGTTTTATATACACCTCTGGAGACAAGTATGTTTACCTTTCTTTGAAAATGGGTCAGAACATCCTGAGTTTGATGCTTCACTGCTCCGACATGGCTCACACACATTATCTTGAAATGCATTTCCTCGGAGAACCTGTTTCAAGCCAAGTGCAGTGCAATTTGTGTGCTTTTGACAGGATTGGCTGGCAGAGCTATTAATTGAGAAAAAGCCCCTTGGACACTTCATGCACTCTGTATTGACATATGGAGTTCCTAGAAAGAAATTGGAAAGTCGTAATGTACAGACAAAACAAGCCACAATTTCTTCAATTACTGATTTATTTAAGCAGTATTAATACAACAAGATAAATAGTCTGTAGCATTAGAGGTTTCTTATCAATTAATTAATCTAATGAGCAATTCTATCGAAACCTTTTTTTTCAGCTAGGGTGGTTAGAGTTTCCCACCATGGCTGTTAAGAATGACATAGATGCATTTAAAGGGGAGCTAAAAGGGGCTCATGTGGTACAGTGGTAGTATTCCTACCTCTGAGATGGGAGGTCTATTTGTCTAAATTAGCCCATCAATTAAAACATTCAAATGGGTTGAAAATTTAATCACATTATGTTCAGACTTACATACTAGGGGCTGGCAAACAACATTATGCTATTGTGTTACGATTACGGATAGAAATTTCTCAGGCTGTCGCAGGCTGGTGTAAGCTAAAGTTGTGTGAGAAAGTTCTGGAAACTGATATAGAGGAGGATCCCAAATGATCCCATCTTCCTCTGACTTTCCCTGAGGTGGCTTTGAAGATGAAATGCAATCAGGGAGTCAGTGAGGTTTTTAAGAAACCAACCAGAAGTTGCTTTAGCTCTAAATCTGAGCTTTTTCAAGCACTGTACCTGCTTCCTGACCTGTCAGTAATTCACCAAAATGTGGGCAGTGTGAAACCAGCTTTACTGGTCAAACTGACAGGTTTTTAACAGCTCCGCTGAAGATCTGAAGCATCCGTCAGGAGGGAGGCTACTGCTCAGAGGGTGCCCTGTATTGCTTACTAACTGACTGCCAACTTCTTGGAAGGCATTTCCTCTGCCTCGCACCTTCCGCACTTTGGTGTGCACTTCCCTGCTGTCAGCTTTTAATGTGCTGAGGGTGAAGAGCAAATGAGTTAGACAGAGAGAGCCAGCTGGAAAGAGGCAATAAGGGATAGGTAACAAATGCTAGCCAAGCCAGAGGCAGCACATCCCACAAAAGAATGAAAGATAGCCCCTCAGCATCCACTACATGAGAGCCAAGAATCAGCCATCACTGCTCTGCTCTCTATTCCAGTGGTTGCCTTTGCCTCAAAAATCAAAATCCTGGTGAGCTTTCCATACCCATGCTCTTTCATTAGAAATCCCTCTTAGATGGTGATCCCTCTTAGATGGTGATCCTACTGTTGTTAATTGGAAACAGAGCTCAGTGGTGAATTTTAATGGGTTTGCTCTGGAATGTTGGGTTCAAGCTCCAAATATGATTCCGTCATTGTGGGACAGACTCTCAATTTTCCTCTTCCACCTCCTCTTCCTGCTACACCAGGGAATCTTTCTGGTTTCAGCTGAGTCATAGGCTGCTCCAAATGCTCCTCTCTGACATGAGATGCCTGTGGCAGATGGCCTGTAGGTTTTGGAAACAGCCATGGCCCTACCTGCCCCTGTAGGCCCATGGTTGTTTCCAAAATGCCCCTGCGGGCTTATTCATCAGGGCAGGAAACAACATGTGTGGTTCTGTACAGTGTTTGGGGAGAGGCAAAAGATGAGAACTGGGAATGCCTTGAGAAGAATCCCCATTGCCTTGCATCAATTGTTTCATCCTGCCTCTCATGGTATGTATGCTGTTCTCTGCTAATGAAGAGCCAGAGAGCCCTCAGCAGCATGGCATTGACCTTCCAAGATGTCGCATTGTTCCATCCTGTGTAAAGTCTTAGTCAGAGCATGCAGACTATTGCCTGGCCAGCATCCTCTCAATGAACCATCACAGCTGATTCCCCATGCTAGTTGCCAGCTCACATGTGATACAGTCCTCCCCAGGTTACCTATCTATTAAGCAGGATCCACCAATATGATTGTGTATCTGGTGGAGAATGCAAATGAGCCGTGTGATAGTGAATGCTCAGAGTGCCTGACATCATCTGAGGATTCCACAGGTTAACCTAAGACCATTTCCTCTGCCACCTTTAAGAATCTATGAGAGAGGAAGAACTCAAGCTAGTGTTGATATTCAGACAACAACAATCTCAACACTGTGTATATCATGACACTTTAGTTAGTGGTGACATCAATTCAACCTGTGTGACAGGTCAGTGCCAAGTGGCAGTGCATCTTCCAGTGCTATCACTAGCTCTCTGAGTCATCACCATCTCTCCATCACTGATGCAAAATTTCTTTGCTGCTCTGTTCATTTCCAGTGCATCCTCCTCTAATGCAATCCAAGTAGCAATGGTTGCATGTCCAGCTCAGGCTTTCCCTGGAGTCATCAGCTCTTCTCCTTTAATGAGAGAAGGAAAAGTGCTATGAGTGCAAGAAGTGAAAATGATGGAATGAGTACATTTGTGGATGGTCATCATGTGGGATGGCTGTGAGAGATTATTCGGTGAGCTTGAATGTTGCTGGCTCAGATGGAGATTCGAGAAGATTGCAGGAGACAAAAACTAAAACATAGAACTGCCAGGTAGATTTGCCAGAGGAGTTCTGAGCAGGAGGTCAGAGAGTGAGGGACTGGAAATAATATCTTACCAACCTTTCCTGACCTAATAAGATGATTAAACATTTTGGTGTTGATTCACAGCCTCTGCAAATTCCAAGTTAGTCTGCTTCATTTCTGGGTTGATCCCTTGTTCTCTTTCTCCAGGATTGATGACAACCATTCTGCCCCTCACCACATCCAATATGACTTCCAGAGAAGAGTCAGAGTGTCAGTCTTCCTAAATTTTCCATCTATCTTCTTCGCTCGATGCACTGGTCTAATCAGTTAAAATGCCACTGTTAAAAATAACACTGGCCAACAACTTCTAATGGAGTTGAATGAGGATGTGGGCCTGGTAAAGGTGGGAGAGGGGAGACGGAACTTATCTTGTTAAGGACAACTCATCCCTTCTGAGTCATAGTGTGTTGCGATAGTGTAATCTTGATGGTAGTCATGACAATCTTGTGTGATCCAGAATATTTCTATCTCAGTTGGGAAAATATGCATGGCAGCAATCTATATTTTAACCAGCAATTTAAAAAAAGCTAAGGAATTGAATATTTTACATAGTATAATTCCGAATACTAATACACAGCTTACCAAGCCTCTTTACACCAAATCCTGGTGGGCATTTATAGTGCTTTAGACAAAACTCAAATTCAAAGTAGTGACCTTCAACACATTCACAGACACGGTTGTGAGTGCTGTTGCATTCATTTTTAACATATTGATATTCTTTGCAAAACACATTGCAATACTGGCATTCATCCAAGTAATTCCAATATTCTGTATAATGTGAATCAGGACAAAGTGCACATTCTGTCCTCTTTTCTGCATTGCAGTGCTTCTTTCTGTAGGTACCAGGAGGGCATTGCTCACATATGTGATACTGAGACAATTCATCATCCCAATGCTGGTAGACAGGGACGAGGAAGGATTCCATTTGTGCGTGATCAATCGGCTGTGTTACCAGTGGAACGGATGAAAAGGATATAATGGAAAGCTGAAAAGTAAAGCAAAGTGTTAAGTTTCATCATGTTAAATGTTCTACTGAACAGATCATACAGTGTATTCAGCTATATGTTCTCTCCTCTCTTTATTCTGAGATACAGCCTATATTGCTCTGGAGTTACACACGTTAATGTGAAACCACATCTGCTTGGCATTTTGGGACCTGCCCCCGAAATTAATTTGGTTACTCATTGGATACTGATGAGATTGCACTCAAGTGTAATGGATATGCAGTGAAACAAGCTATAAGTTGTTGCTTGCTATGTGGTGCAAAGTGTGTGATTTATTTATACATAAATATTTTAGAGTTTAGACTTTAAACCAGTGGCACATGGTTTTTTTTATCCATGTGTATGAGTTAGTTTAATGATTAACTTGTTAGTATTTCCGGTCTTTTTTTTTGTAAAAAAAATGAGAGAGTCTTCCTTGAATGATGTTGTGAACTTGTTTGCAGTGAGACAGCTTTATGAGAAGACAGAGTAAATTGAACAGCATTTGCTTACTATCAATTAGGAAGATCAGAAACTTTTTTTTTGCTTAGGGGTAAAATATAGAACTTGGAAAGCCTTTGGTTTCAGTTTGCAGAAGTCCTGGTTGAAGTTAGATGAACAAAACATTTATACCCAGAGAAAGGAGATAATTCAGAATATAGGTAAAGAGTAAGGTTGCCTCAGTGTAAGGATTTTAGTTTGTTAACTCTGGTCCACACCCCCCACCAGCCCACACCCCACTCCTGGCACCTTCCCCTGCCACACCTACACCACTCCCATCACCTCCACCCAAGGCCCCAAGGGATCCTTCCACATCCATCAGCGATTCACCTGCACCTCTCCCAATGTTATCTATTGCATCCGTTGCACCCAGTGTGGTCTCCTCTACATCGGAGAGACAGGACGCCTTCTTGCGGATTTCTTCAGAAAACATCACCAACCCCACTGCCCCGTGGCTGAACACTTCAACTCCCCCTCTCACTCCATCAAGGTCATGCAGGTCCTGGGCCTCCTCCACCACCAAACCGTTACTACCTGACACCTGGAGGAGGAACACCTCATAATCCACCTTGGGACCCTGCAAACACACGGGATAAATGTGGATTTCAACAGCTTCCTCATTTCCCCTCCCCCCACATTATCCCAGTCCCAAGCCTCCAACTCGGCACCGCCCTCCAGACCCGTTCATCACTGGCCCCTCCGATCTATCACCTTCTCCCTCACCTTCATCCACCTATCGTTTGCCAGNACACCCAGCTCACAAGCCTCATTCCTGATGAAGGGCTTATGCCCGAAATGTCGATTCTCCTGCTCCTCAGATGCTGCGTGACCTGCTGTGCTTTTCCAGCAACACACGTTCGACTCTGATCTCTAGCATCTGCAGTCCTCACTTTCTCCCCACAATGGTCTGGTTAGAACCTTGAAGTAGCTTTTAAAGCTGAGCAAGTCTAAACTTAGTTGTGTAAAAACTCAAGAAAGGGACTACTGAATTTTCAAGACCAAAAATTGAAAGAAAATGTTAAAGTCAAGAAAGAAACAGTCATCAAATCTATAACTGTGATAGAGAAGGGAACACTCTCTGGTCTTTGAGTATTGTAAGGAGAAGCTGCTGAGATATAGAGAACATTGAATTTTACTGTGTGTGTATTAAAATCTTTCAAATTGTTATATATAAACAGCTTGGTTTATTCTTCTTTATCTTTTCTTTTACATTATAAATTTCTGTTTTATTGTTAAAACCAGAGCTGTAGCAATTTGTGCTTGTTTTCCAGTGAAAGACAACCTCGTGAATTTAAAGATAATTTGATATAGCAAAGCAAATTATAGTCTGTGATCTGATTTGTCCAGTAATAACATAGTAGGAATGAGAACACAACGAATACGTGCATACTATTATTTATATAATGTCTGATGGGCTGAACTACAGAAAGGTGCACTGTCTTCCTTAGAAATGTATCACAGCAAGAAAAAGAGAACATCAATAAGTAAATGAAACAAGTTTTGGCCTACCCATGGAAAATGTGGTGTTCTCATGAACTGAACACTGATACTTCAAAACCAACTGGATGTTTTTGTGCCAGAAACCTACTGACTTATTTCCCGATATCATTACATGTCCTGAGTTGAATCAAAAATACCAGAAGTTTCAACTCAATTTGGTGACTCTTGTGGGTTAAGTCCCAGGTAGACATTTGAACAAATAATGTGATAAGTTTTAATAATATGAGTGCTCATATGAACTAAGACAATTAAAGATGTTCATAAACATACAAAGTGAGAATGTTGATGTTTGAACCTCAAAGCAATGAAACACAAAATGGTCTATTTTGATAGCAGGAATAACAAAGCCATGTAATTCTTGGAAAATAACAGCCTAAGTAAGGTACATGCAGCCAAGCAATCCAGTGTTAATTTTTTTTATTTTAATTGACCTACAGGATATGGGCTTTGCTGGCTGGCCCACATTTATTGCTCAACCTTGGTTTCCCACAAAAAGCTGTTGGGTGAGCTGCTTTCTTAAACCACAGCAGTCCATATGTGTAGATTAACCCACAAAGTTCCAGGATTTTAACTCAGTGGCAGTGAAGGAATGGTGATTTTATTTTCAAGCCAGAATGGTGAGTGGCTTGGACCAGAACTTGCAGGTGGTGGTATGTATCTGCTGTACTTGTCCTTCTTGATCGTAGTGGTCATCGGGCTTGGAAGGTGCTGTCCAAGGACCTTTGGAGAATTTCTGCAGTGCATCTTATTGATGGTACATGCTGTTACTACTGCATATTGGTGATTGTGGGAGTGTATGTTTGTGGATGTAGTCCTGGACTTTGTCAAATTACTTGAATGTTGTTGAAGCTGCATTCATCCAGGCAAGTGGGGAATATTCCATCACACTCCTGAGTTGTCCCTTGTAGATAATGGACAGTCTTTGGAGCGGTCAGGAAATGAGTTCCTTTCTACAAGATTCCTAGCCTCTGATCTACTGTTGTAGCCACTTTATTTGTATGACTAGTTCAGTTCTGTTTCTAGTCAATGGTGTGGGATATAAATGAATTAATGTTATTTCTGCAAGTATAAATTCTGATACAGAATAGGAATGAGAAAATACATATTCAGCAAAAAGAAAGCATGAGACATGAATACAGAACAATGGTGGATATATGGGCAAACAGAAAAGCATCTGTTTCCCCTCCTCAAGACACAGGAACTAACCCTAATCAAAGAGGTCAAAGTGGCCTCTGGATGGAAATAGATGCTGATAGAAGGAAAGATATGCCTAATCAATAATCTATAATAGACTGACGTCAAACACCCTTATGGGAGTCAGAGATAAGAGTTTGTCACGGACAAGACAGGATAAACAGAAGTTGTGGGATCAGTCTTAAGGAAGTGAGTGACGTAAGCGAAGCAGGGAACAGACAATGGAATAAGGAAAACATATGGTATAAATTGCGAGGGTGTTTTGGATATAGTGTGCATTTTGTCATTACCATACTAGGTAATTAGACAAAGCACCCATCTATAGGTGTACAAATAAATGGCTGATCAGAAATTAGTCTCGGACTGAAATTATTAAAGTGAGTGAGCTTTTGTTTCTCACACCAATGATTCATAAACCAAATTTTTAAGAAGTAACATGATGGGGAAATGGCAGGAGCTGCTACTGTGAGTTTCTCAACATGTGATCACAGTGCCAGATAGAAGACTCAATCAGCAGTAACTGTAAACTGAGAAATACACAGCCCCATCCCAGCTGTTTCAGCAGAACCAGCCCTACCTGCCTTGGAATAGATTATCCATCCTTATTAATTCATCACCATTTGATTTCGAAGAGTTCTGGTAAATGTATGAACAGGTTTCATAGGAACAAGAGAAGGCCATTCAGCCCTCGAGCCTGTTCACCCTCTCGATAAGATAGCGGCTGATCTGTGACTTTGCTCCATTTGCCAACCTTGAGCCCATAGCCCTTGACAGCCCTTGACTTCATAAAAAAAGACTCAGATTCAAATTTAACAACTGAATTGGTACAGACCGTGCGAGGAAGAGATTCCCAAACCCTGTCACTCTTCGCCTGTCCGAGTTCTCTTCCTTTACCCAGTCACCGGCGATCCTCCTGGTCTGGAGCGGCTCCGGCCTGATATAAAACGGTGCCATCCTCATCGTCGCGGTGACCAGCCATCCCTCTCCCTTCACCAGCTCCTCACCATCTCACAGTATCCTCCAGTTTTAAACACACACCCTCTGGCTGGGTGAGGGGGAACATTAAATAAACAGGAACGGCTCACCGACAAGATACCTCACTGGGAGGAGGCCCGAGCGGAATCTCTCCCTCTCCACATCCAACTCCCAAAGCCCATGACCCTCGGGAACGGGACATGTTGACACAGTCCGCTCTCCCTCGGCGCTTTTCCTTCCCGCGTGGCCCCGGCGCCATTTGATCTTCAGGCCCCGCCCCCTCAGGCCCCGCGCGAGATGGCGGTTAACGGCCGCCTCGTGCCCCAAGTGACCGTTAGCAGCTGCTTCAGGGGAAACACTCTTTAAAGAGACAACCCTTTCAGGGGAGAGAAACAACAGGGCCGGCTCCGGGACTCGCCAAACTAAATAATCATAATCATGAGAAAGACTCACACTGACAGAGAGTGGGAAGCGATGATGA
>NC_057713.1:112536793-112565808 GCF_004010195.1 Chiloscyllium plagiosum | reverse complement strand
TGAGTGAGACTAAGTTGGATGAAATCTCTGAAATGATGCTTGCGAATTTTGGGAACAATGTTTAAAAAAAAAGAGGGAGACAAAAATGCAGAAGATAACAGATTGTAATGAAAAGAAAAAGGGGAAATTGTGGGATATAAATGAATTAATGTTATTTCTGCAAGTATAAATTCTGATACAGAATAGGAATGAGAAAATACATATTCAGCAAAAAGAAAGCATGAGACGGGATTACAGAACAATGGTGGATATATGGGCAAACAGGAAAACATCTGTTCTCCTCGCTTGTACAGAGACACAGGAACAAACCCTAATTAGAGAGGTCAAAGTGGCCTCTGGATGGAAATAGATGCTGATAGAAGAATAGATATGCCTAATCAATAATCTATAATAGACTGACGTCAAACACCCTTATGGGAGTCAGAGATAAGAGTTTGTCACGGACAAGACAGGATAAACAGAAGTTGTGGGATAAGTCTTAAGGAAATCTGTGACGTAAGCGAAGCAGGGAACAAACAATGGAATAAGGAAAAATATGGGGATTCAAACTGTATAAATTTTGAGAGTTTGTTGGATTTGGTGTGCATTTTGTCATTACCTTACCAGGTAATTAGACAAAGCACCCATCTATAGGTGTACAAATAAATGGCTGATCAGAAATTAGTCTCGGACTGAAATTATTAAAGTGAGTGAGCTTTTGTTTCTCACAATGGTAACCCCTGAATATTGGTAGTGGGGAGTTTCGATCAATAATCATTAAAAGTAACAATGCAGATTAATGAGGTAATAAAATACACATAAAACTCACTGTTAATTTCTGAAGAAATAAAACTGAAAACCTGAGAAGTTATGCTAAAATTATATTCAGAACCCTAATTAGACCATAGTAGAACTTAAAATTTGGGCACCACTTACAGCTGAGTTTGTAGAAGTGGTTAGTGTTGCTATTTAAAGTTGCTGAAGTCTACAGAGAGTGGTGTGGAGTGAGCTGAAGGCCTTAATTCTGACTTCAGAGTTTCTGCTCAGTCTGCTTGCTTACAGTCATGGGTAAAGTCTCTGTTAGCCAGCAGTATGATAGGGCCGATGAGTACAGGCAACACAAAAGAGGAGGAAGAGGAGGGCTCTCAACAGGAGGCCATCTATTCCCAGAATATTTAGGAAATAGTTCTGTTACCTCAGTGAGGAACAATGCATCAGAAATTTCCACTTGGCAAAGAGGTGCTCATTGAAATCTGCCACTGGTGCAGGCAGACATGCAGTTTGAGGGCCAAGTGAGAATGGCATTGTCAGTGATTGAGAAGGCCATAACCATGGATTTCTATGTCTCGGCTTCTTCTCAAATTGGAGCAAATAATATTAGTAAGATCTCCCAGTTCACCACTTATTGTAGCATAAGGAAGTTACAGTGGCTACGTATGCAAAATGAGATAATTATTTTTTATCTTGCCAAAGAGAAGCAGAAGAAATCATCACCTGGCTCACAGCAGAAGAGGCTTCCCGTGATGTACAAGACGACCATCTTTAATTCTGTTCCCTCCACGTTGTGTTGATGTGTCTCCACACATCAATGTCAATGATAGCAGTCGTGGTGCCTTTATACTGTGGTAGGCAACTGTAGCACCTGCATTTGTGGCACCCTGTCAAACTACTGGGTGGCTACTGAGTGATGTGGATGATTGTCTAACCACCCACCTCATGACTCTGCTGTACTCCCACATGTACATGTAAGAAAAGCCTCAGGGCAGTATTTTATCCTCTTGGAAGTGGCAAGAATGATGACAAAGTTGGTTATTTTAATTGGGCAGGAGTCTAACAGTCTGATTCTTGAGGTCATAACATCTTGCCTGATTGAGTCCTCACACCTTAGATGCAAGTTCGGAATCTGACCATCATGTGTCAAAAAGCTTATTACCATGCACTGTATCGCATGAATGGGCCAAATCACTGTATCATCAGTATACTCCCAACCATTCTCAAGAAACCCAATGCCACAAAAGCCAACCTTGTAAAACACAGCGAGTACCTGTTGACTTATCCTATCAGTATCTGTTACAGCTCACAGAATGGGTGCATCAGCCACAGAGCTTCTCTTTACATGGAGCCAGCTCTTCTGAACAAAGTGAGTTTGTAGAAGTGGTTGGTGTTGCTACTTAAAGTTGCTAAGTCTACAGAGAGTGGTGTGGAGTGGGCTGAAGGCCTTAATTCTGACCTCATGGTTAATGGCCATGTTCTTCACAGACCCTTCATCCATACAACTCAGCAACAGCAAAGCACCAGCTTCACAACATCATCAGGTTTGCCCAGCTCAACACAACATCAGAGCTTCAAGTGTGTACTTTGGAGCTGAAACAGTGCCAGGACTCCCAGTGGTGGAGCAGGCTATTTTACATTGACCATGTGCCAACCACCTGGTGCATCTGTACATGATTTTCAGTGTTGCCATTGAACTATCCATCATTTCCCTCTTAGTTTGTCTGTGACCACAAAAGGTCTTTACATGCAAGCAGCCCTTGTATATTTTGTTTGTATGAAGAATCCTGCAATGTTTAAACTCAGCAGGTCATACAATGAGCTTGCTCTTCCTCACTCACTCACTCTCAGGGTCCCGTTCCCAGGACACAACATCTCACAGCTGTTTCCGGGATCAAGTAGTGCAAGCTTCTCTCTACACAGGCTCAACAACAAATCAATCCTCCTCTTGACTACATTCAATAAATCAATGGACCAAATTAGATTTGACAACCCCCAAACCTTTATGTCCTTATTTTAGCTGCATTTTAGCACAGAAAGGATTCTTGTGTAAGTTTCGCAGCAAGCAGCCTATGTGTATAATCTGGCTTATAGTGCAGAAGAAGTGGCTGCAGCTTGTAGTCATGGGAAACAATGAGGAATAAATATATCAGACAGACCCGGGGTGGATGGCTCCTTGTATAACAATGATGCCATATCAGTGTCAGAGCTGCAGGATGTGCCAGCAGTTTATAAAGCCGCGTGTGCTTCATGGAAATGGTGAGGTGTGAAAGCCAAAGGACAGAAGGGTTTAGTGGGCGTGGGTATTTCCAGACAGTCAGAGGGTATCATTACAATCAAACGGTTGGACCATTTCCTGTCCAGGAAATAGACCATGATCAGTCAGGTGCTTGGGCCGGGGATCCGTGCCCTCATGGGCCTCCCACTTTTATTCCAGGCTACTGACTGCCTTTGGAACACATGCCTGATGTTTCTGTGCCTATCTCTGCAGGTTGAGCACATCAGCTATGGCTGAGAATAGGGGCATAGCTTCTAAATGGCTCTGAGCAGGTACCTGGACTCATCAGTCCTCTAAGAGCCAGTCACCTCGACTGTTTCTTCCTCAACCAGCCGTGTAGATATGTCAGTGACTGGTCAGCAGATTGTATCCCCAAGACTAATCCAGGTACAGTACCCACTGAGGTGAAACTCTCTATGTTAATGGAGAGTGCAGGTGAATGCTGGTGCAACCTCTAAGAGTTTGCAAGCTTATTCCTCAGAGTAGAGTAGTCACTGAGAGGTTCTCGCTCCAGGATGCCACTAGTAACTGCTTAAGTGAAGAGGTGGAATTAGTACGCAAAGATGGATAAAAGCTTGTGCAGATTAAAAAATGAGTTAGTGCTAGTAATGATTGTAGGTAAGAAGTACAGCACAATGGAATTTACTGGGATGGTTGCTGTCTCGCCATCAGCACATGAGCCATCCAGCTTAACTCTCCTGCTCAGGAGTGAGGAGTCTGATGTCCACCAGAACCTCATCCTGGATCATTCAGCCTGATTGTCTTCAATATTTTCTGCACTGTGGTTGAATGAGGTAGGTGCAAGAGCAGTTAGTTAGCATGTATGAGTTGGAGAAGCAGTAAGGTGTCCACAGTGAGTGAGTAGGAAGCACAAAGGGCAATAAATATTCATATTTGTAAAAGGTGGATTGGACATGAGTAGACATGACGTATATGATGGTGAGGGTTATGACTATCACCTTTGGTGAGATGCATGAGGCCGCAGTTTTTTTTTTAAGATTAGATTACTTTACAGTGTGGAAACAGGCCCTTCGGCCCAACAAGTTCACACCGACCCGCCGAAGCGCACCCACCCAGACCCATTCCCCTACATTTACCCCTGCACCTAACACTACAGGCAATTTAGCATGGCCAATTCACCTAATCTGCACATTTTTGGAGTGTTGGAGGAAACCGGAGCACGCGGAGGAAACCCACGCAGACACGGGGAGAATGTGCAAACTCCACACAGTCAGTCGCCTGAGGCGGGAATTGAACCCGGGTCTCTGGCGCTGTGAGGCAGCAGTGCTAACCACTGTGCCACCGTGCCGCCCATGGTTGTGCAGTGCAGTGACAGAGTTAGACTGAGCATTGGCTTTTTGGGGGTGAGGTAACAGAGAGAAGATGGAGCCATTTAGCCTTGCAGAGTACAGGAGATCATTGACCTTCTTTCTGCACTGCTGTGTACTTTTCCTCCAAGTAACGTGGCTGAGCTTGTGCACAGCACCTCCAATGGTCCATGCAGGGGAATTGGCAACAGCACTCAGATTTCAGCATTGAATTCCAGTTCCAGGGGGCTGCACAACTGGTAAGGAAGTTAGAGAGAATAGTGGTGCAGGATGTCGATCTTTAGAGTGAATACAGCACGGATCCATGCTGCTATCTGTGGCCAGGTTGCCACATCTAATAGGATGGCCTGTTGTTGCAGGCATCCAGGAAGAGAATTGAACATCTCTCCATCTCTTTGTCCACCGGCACTTTGAGAACTTCCTTTGTGAAGCAGGAAGTGAGCTTATTTTCCTTCTGTGATATGGGTTGAGACAGTGTGAGGGGTAGCTCCCATCTGATAGCAAGTGGAGCCTAGTTGGATTCTAAACATGGTGCCAGAGCTTAGAAAGCCAGAGGTTTCCAGCAGGGATCAGCACTTCCACGTCATCTTACTGCCCAACATGCCTGTCACCTTGTTTGCATAAAGAATGAAAGGAGAAGATGTGACTGTGTGTGAGAGAGACAGAAAAAACACACTATGGGCTATGACACAAATGATGCCATCAAACTTGCTCATTGCCATTCTTTAACATCACTGGGAAAATGTCCACCAGTGCTGTCACTTAAAATGTGATCAATACAATCATTTGGGTGTGTAAAGAACAGGCAGAATTCAACACTGACCTCCAAAATGAGTTTGGAAGTCAGGGCCATTTAACTGGGCGAAGACCCAGTCATCTTTTCACTCTGACCATTTTCAGTCCCGTGATTGGTTTACCTGCCTTGGCATCAATTGAGACCCATAACTGAAAAATTACTTAAGCATTTCAACTCACTTGCATTGGTGTACAACCAGCAGCAGACAGAGCAGTTGCCGATAGGAAATCAAAAAGAAAGGAACTGTCTGATTGAGGGGGCCAGGAGTAAGAGTGGTTGTCTGTTGTAAGTTAAACCCTGTCCCAATCTTCTGATCCATCTGCACCTCTACACCTCATCCTTCTGGCAGTGAAACCCTCACTGCAACCCCCATCCCACCTTCACTGACCTGTGGCCTGTATCCCTTGCTGACCCTAGGTCTCTGGCAGATGCACTGCTGACAGCTACGCTTACTCCCTCAGTGGTACTGATGGCAAAGTAGAGCCACCAATCTCTGGTTGGTAGTCGGTTTTCTTGGAGGAAGGATAAGGTAAGTGCTGAGGAAGAAGAATGGAGTAGTAGGAGGAGGTAGAAGAGGAACAGAAGAAAAGGAGAAGGCAACCAACACATTGCCTTTCTGGCTGGCTTTCCTTAACCCGTTCACCTTACTGAAATATCAGAGAATACAATTCAAATTCTGTGTTCACTTGTAATTGCACGCCTTACTCTCTATCTGTTAATGATTATCACAAAACTAATTAAACCTGCCACAGAAACAAATATTTTATACCAAATTTATAATTCAATAATATTCCATAGAAAAGTCAATTAATTGCCCTTTTACGTTCCATTGATGCTGGTCTTCCTTATGCCTTTCCTTTAGTCCCATTGCTCCTACTCAATGCTAATCCAATGGCTGCAGCCTGTCTACTGGAAGGCTACTGACCCTTGAAGGCAATTAAGGTTTACTGTACAATGTGCAAAAAAATATCACCATGACAAACCTATTTAATTGCACCCAGAATCATGTTACCTGCCAAATTCCATGCAAGAAAGGCCACATACATTTTCCTAAAAGTGATGTTAATAGCTCATAAATACTTAATCAAAGATTCTTATCACAAACATATGGCATATTCAGGATTGGGCCAATTTAATTCCAGCAAGAAAGTATGACATAATGTCTCAGTTTAATGGCCTTTCATCAGGTCTAGGAAATGTTACCGAAATTGTAGGCTTGGATGAAAGAGGGGAGGTTCAGACAGTGAGAAAAATGAACAAAACGGAAGGCCTGCAATCAAATACAATGCAGAAGACATGACAAAAAAAAAAAATCAGAAAGAGAAGCCAAGATTTATGTGGGAAAATGGTGAATAATAGAATCATGAACATCCGCTGTCCAAGAGTAAAACAGCTTGAGGGAAAATTAGAAAACCCCCATTAAAAGAGGAGATAAGAGTACAGAACTGAGGAGAGGTTATTAAAATCTCCAGCATGGATGCAAATAGGACAGAGTATCAGAAAAATGTTAACAATCAAACTTCAAGTACATTAGAGAAATGACTGACAATGAGAAGAGGGATGGTTAAAACAGGACTGAAGGTGTTATATCTGAATGCACGCAGTATAAGGAATAAGGTAAATGAGCTTGTGGAGCAGATCAAAATTGGCAGGTAAGATGTGGTGGGCATCACCGAGACGTGGCTGCAAGGGGATCAGGATTGGGAGTAGAATATTCGAAAGGATAAGCAATTGGGCAGAGGGGTTGGAGTTGCCCTATTAGTAAAAAATGAAATTGAATCAATAATAAGCAACAAAGTAGGGTCAGATGGTGTAGAATCTGTGTGGGTAGAATTGAGAAACCACAAAGGTAAAAAAAACATATTTGGAGTCATATATAGGCCGCCCCTCATCAGGAGCTGGGGCAGGAGGTAGAAAAGGTGTGTAGGAAAAGCAAAGTTACAGTGAACATGGGGGATTTCAATATGTAGGTGGATTGAGGAAATCAGGTTCGTAGTAGTTTGCAAGAAAAGAAATTTGTGGAATGTCTACAAGTTGGCTTTTTGGAACAGCTTGTGATGGAGCCATTAGGGAACAGGCAATACTGGATTTAGTGTTGTGTAATGAGGCAGACTTGATAAGGGAGCTTTAGTTGAAGGAACCCTTTGGAAGCAGTGATCATAACGTGATTGAATTTACTCTGCAGTCTGATAGAGAGAAGATAGAAGCAGAGGTAACGGTATTTAAGCTGAATGAAAGCATGAGGGAGGAACTGGGTAGAACTGTCTGAGAGAGAAGCCTTGCATAAAGACAGTGGCACAGCAATGGCAGGAGTTTCTGGGAGTAATTGAGGAGACACAGCAGTGATTCATCCTGAGGAGAAAGAAGTATGATACAGGGAGGATGAGGCAACCATGGTTGACCAGGGAAGTCAGGTATAGCATAAAAGCAAACGAGAAAACATATAAAGTTGTGAAACCAGAGGATTGGGAAGCTTACAAAGATCAACAGAGAGCAACCAAAAATAAGAAATAAAGAGGGAGCAGATAAAATATGAGCATTAGCTAGTAGTAATATAAAGGAAGGCTGTAAGAATTTCTTTAGATATATAAAGGACAAAAGAGAGGCAAAAGTGAACATTGGGCCACTGGAAAATGATGCAAGAGAGATAGTAGTGGGGAGCAAAGAAATATCTGAGGAACTGAATCATTACTTCGCATCAGTCTTCACAGTGAAATTAATGAGTAATTTCTCCAAAGTTTAGAAGGTTGAGGGGACAGAGCTCAGTATGGTGGTCTTCACTAAGGAGAAGATGCTAGAAAAACTGAATGGCCTGAAGTTGGGTAAATAACCTGGGCCAGATGGTCTATACCCCAGGGGTCTAAGGGAGATAGTTCAAGAGATAGTTGAGGTGTTAGTGGTAATCTTTCAGTAATCAGAATTGGGGAGAGTCCCAGTGGACTGGAAAATTGCTAACATGATACCTCTGTTTGAAAAGGGAATAAGGCAGAAGATGGAAAATTACAGACAGATTAGTGTAAGATCCTGGAATCCATTGTGAAGGCTGGGATTTCTGAATACTGGGAAGTGTATGGTAAAATTGGGCAGAGTCAGCATGGTTTCATCAAGGGTACATCATTCCTGACAGATTGGCTGGATTTCTTTGAGGACATAATGAGCAGATTAAACCAAAGAGAATCAATGGATGTTATCTACCTGGACTTTAAGAAGGCATTTGACAAGGTGCAACACAGGAGGTTACTGAGTAAGAAAAGGGCTCATTGTGTTAGAGACAAGGTGCTAGAATGGATAGAAGCTTGGTTGTCTGGCAGAAAGCAGAGAGTGGGAATGAAAGGGTCTTTATCAGGGTGGCAGCTGGTAACTTTATGGAGTTTAGAAGGATGAGGGGGGATCTAATTGAAACTTACAGAATACTGAATGGCCTGGACAGAGTGGATGTTGGGAAGACGTTTCCATTGGTAAGAGAGACTAGGACCCGAGGGTACAGCCTTAGAGTAAAGGGAAGACCTTTAAAAACTGAGATAAGGAGAAACATCTTCAGCCAGACAGTGGGGAATCAATGGAATTCATTGCCACAAAAGGCTGCAGAGGTGAGGTCATTGAGCATACTTAAGATGGAGATAGATAGGTTCTTGATTGTAAAGGGGACCAATGGCGATTGGGAGAAAGCGAGAGAATGCGGTTGAGAAACTTATCAGCCGTGATTGAATGGCAGAGCAGGCTTGATGGGCTGAATGGCCTAATTTCTGCCCCTATGTCTTAAGGTCTTACTGTCTTAAAGTGCATTGATTGTAATGAAATCAGCCAGGTGGACCTCAAAGAATATGAAGTCCCTAACTGGGGCTGTTAACTTGGTCTAATTAGGGAGCCCTGGCTGACAGATATAAACAGGAGTGTCTGAGATTCTGTTCACTCTAAGAGTCAGCTCTGAGGAAGCCAGACCAGTGTCAAACACTTTGCCTGTGTAAATAATGGGTGAATTGTTGACACTCTCTGTAGAGTTATTTCACAAAGAAAAACAAGAAGGATAAAAACAAAGTGAGCAAAAAGAAAAGAAACATAATGAGGGAACAGATTATAGTCTGATATTGGTGAACCTGTTCAAGAAGGGGGGGTAGAGACAATCTGGTTATTATAGACCAGCAAGTCTTATTTCGGTTGTGGGTAAAGTGTTCGAAAGGGTTAAAGAGATAGGATTTATAATCATCTAGAAAGGAATCTGTTGATTAGGGATAGTTAACACAGTTTTGTGAAGGGTATGTCGTGCCTCACAAACCTTATTGAATTCTTTGAGAAGGTGACCAAACAGGTGGATGAGGGTAAAGCCGTTGATGTGGTGTATATGGATTTCAGTAGGGCATTTCATAAGGCTATTGCACAAAATATGGAGGCATGGGATTAAGGGTGATTTAGCAGTTTGAATCAGAAATTAATTAGCTGAAAGAAGTTAGAGGGTGGTGGTTGATGGGAACTATTCATCCTGGAGTTCAGTTACTAGTGGTGTACCACAGAATCGATTGTGGGGCCACTGCTGATTATCATTTTTATAAATGACCTGAATGAGGGCATAGAAGAATCAGTTAGTAAAGTTGTGGATGACACTAAAGTCAGTAGAATTGTGAATAGTGACAAAGGATGTTGTAGGTTACAGAGGGACATAGATAAGCTGCAGAGCTGGGCTGAGAGGTGGCAAATGGAGTTTAATGTGGAAAAATGTAAGGTGATTCACTTTGGAAGGAGTAACAGGAATGCAGAGTACTGGGCTGATGGTAAGATTCTTGATAGTGTAGATGAGCAGAGAGATCTCAGTGTCCAGGTACATAGATCCTTGAAAGTTGCCACCCAGGTTGATAGGGTTGTTAAGAAAGCATACAGTGGGTTAGCTTTTATTGGTAGGGGGACTGAGTTTTGAAACCATGAGGTCATGCTGCAGCTGTACAAAACTCTGGTGCGGCCGCACTTGGAGTATTGTGTACAGTTCTGTTCACTGCATTATAGGAAGGATGTGGAAGCGTTGGAAAGGGTTCAGAGGAGATTTACAAGGATGTTGCCTGGTATGGAGGGAAGGTCTTATGAGGAAAGGCTGAGGGATTTGAGGCTGTCTTTGCTAGAGAGAAGAAGGTTGAGAGGTGACATAATAGAGACATATAAGATAATCAGAGAGATAGATAGTGTGGATAGTGAATGCCTTTTTCCTTGGATAGTGATGGCTAGCACTAGGGGATATAACTTTAAATTGAGAGGCGATAGATATAGGACAGATGTCAGAGGCAGTTTCTTTACTCAGAGAGTAGTAGGGACATGGAACGTGCTGCCTGCAATAGTAGTAGACTCGCCAACATTAAGGGCATTTAAATGGTCATTGGATAGGCCTATGGACGAGAATGGAATGGTGTAGGTTAGATGGGCTTCAGACTGGTTTTACAGATCGGCGCAACACCAAGGGCCAAAGGGCCTGTACTGCGCTGTAATGTTCTATGTTCTATGATCTAACTCACTGTTGACTCTGGAGGATGGTAAAATTCCTAACCGAAAGATGAGATGCTGTTTAATGGACAGAAATGTCAGATTGGGAGCAAAGTGGAGAATTATAATACAGGGGATCAAAAGCCTGGGGCTACAGTTGTGGATTAAAGTAAGTGGTTGTTCTAAGCAGTCACTCAATCTCCATTTTCCCTTCTCAATGTAAAGGAAACTGCAGTATGATCAGTGAATACATTATTTTAAACTGAATGAAGTATCAGTGTATTGGGTAACAGAATGTAACTTCAGCACTTCTGCTAATCTATCTGTGTCTGATATCTCCAAGTTGCGATGCAAATGCAAATGTTATGAAGATGTTTCACTGTTTATTTAATGTTTAATGTTTTGAAGGATTCTGGAAAAAAGAATTTACTTTGAGTCTTGTGGACATACCTGGAGTGGTTTCTTTCATTCTTGAAAATTCACTATGAACATTGGAGCATTTATTTAACGTGGCTTCCTATAAATCACATGGTTGGTGATAACTGCTTGCTTTGCTGTTGACCCCACTGGGGCTGTTTTTGAACAGTGATGAGCTTGGGGAAATGTTTGTTTTATCTGGCCAAATCAGAAACAGAAAGAGCAACAGACTATATACTTCACTTTGTCCTTTTACCTTCCAGAATAACACAGTGGGCAAAGTGTTCTTTTGTCAGAAGCCTCTGAATCTCTCTGCAAAGAAATTTGTCCTTTTCTCTCTTTTCCTGAAGAGAGAGTGTGTGTATGCTTGTGTGTGTGTAGTGGGATATTTACAAAGATAAGAATTTATACATCTATACAACTGATTGTGTAAATAAACAATTTCTGCATCTTAAGGAACAAGATCTGTTTTGATAATAAACCTTAAAATGTGTTTATTAAGAAACCTCTTTGACAGATATTTTTGTTTCAATCTCAGTCAGCTTGGTAACTGGAATAAGTATGTTCATTTGATAACAAACACAGAAAGCAGGAGAAACTCAGCCTTTGTGGAGAGGGAAACAGGGTTAACATTTTGAGTCCAGTGAGACTCTTCTTCAGAAGTTCCAGTATTTCCAATATGTGGGGTGTTTTGTTTCTCATTCTATTTTATTGCAGCCTGTAATGTTGATGCACTCCTCCAGCCTCAGTCATGACACGAGCAATTCGTCATTAACCTGACCTCCGCAAAACCATTTGAATATCTATGTGACATGACTGTCCTATATCCTTCATTCAACCACTGCTCCATGCAATTAACGAGTGCAGTCTCCCTTTAAGTACAAAATGCTTCTGGTTAATGTGTACTTTTGGATTTTTTTTAACAGGAAATTGCCTTTGAGATTAGATAACATAAAATAAAATTTCAGCATGGAGAAATGAGCCATTAAAATATACAATATGAATTTATAAACATCTTTTGAAAACTGGTTCATACTTCAATTAGACTTCACACAGAAGTTGAAATCATTTAGTTCCTTCAATAAAAGAATTTGTTTTTGTTAAAGTGTAATAGCTTTTCTACAATCAGTTCCTTGTCACCCTATCTTATTCTGTTTCAAATAAACCGGAGCTGTCGTAAAAGATCCATTGATGTAAGGTCCAATTTTTAAAATCCACACAAAACAAATAGAGCAGCTGGATTATGTTTACATGTTCCCATAAAAATTAGATTAGATTGTAGATTAGATTGTATTACAGTGTGGAAACAGGCCCTTCGGCCCAACGAGTCCACACTGACCCGCCGAAGCGTAACCCACCCAGACCCCTACATTTACCCCTTCACCTAACACTACGGGCAATTTAGCATGGCCAACTCATCTGACCTGCACATCTTTGGACTGTGGGAGGAAACCGGAGCACCTGGAGGAAACCCACGCAGACACGGGGAGAACGTGCAAACTCCACACAGTCAGTCGCCTGAGGCGGGAATTGAACCCGGGTCTCTGGCGCTGTGAGGCAGCAGTGCTAACCACTGTGCCACCGTGCCACCCAAAAATGATGCAAATGAATCTCTGTGAAACATAATATTAATTGCAGGGTTATGCCATAGCATTGTGTATGTCAGATCCACACAAAGGTTAGAAAGTAAATTTCACTCAGAGTGGGAAAAGGACAGGTTGGGAGTGGTCTTAAAATTGTTAGGCAAAAGTCAAAATCAAATAGAGTTCTGCTGTCAAGGGGTTACTGGAAGTTCATTCCTAAATTCTTGTCAAACTGTATTCAAAGACTAACCCTCAATTTACCTGGTAGTGAGTAAGATAGAGTCAAAAAGAGTGGTGCTGGAAAGCACAGCAGGTCAGGCAGCATCTGAGGAACAGGAGATTTGACATTTCAGACGTAAGCCCTTCATCAGGAATGTAAGATATGTCAGAATGAGATCAGAGATGGAGAGAACTAGAAGTATCCAGTAGCATCTTTACGAGGGTGGATGTGTAAATGACAGGTGAGAACAGAATTGTGCTTATCCAGAATGATCCATGTGGTTGCTTAGAATCACTCCCCAGAGTGTGGAAACAGGCCCTTTGGCCCAACAAGTCCACACCGACCCTCCAAAAAGTTACCCACTTAGAACCATTACCCTAACTAATGCACTTAACTTACACATCTCTGAACAATATGGGCAATTTAGCATGGCCAATTCACCTAACCTGCATATCTTCAGACTGTGGGAGGAAACCAGAGCACACCTACACAGTCAGAGGGAGAATGTGCAAACTCCACACAGTCACGCGAGGCTGGAATCAAACCCAGGTCCCTGGTGCTCTGAGTCAACAGTGTTATCCACTGAGCCACTGGTAATTTTCAGTAATTTTCCTTGGAGGCTACTGAAGAATCCGAAGAGAGACATTTGACTAATTGCTGGATCAATTTCTTCAACAGGAGCTAGATCTAAAAAAGAAGGGGTCTTTTGCTCCCAGAGAAGGCGAGCCGTGAGGTTGGAAGGCTATTAATTAAGTGAGGTAGTGATGTTGACTCCATCTCCTGGATGGGAATGCGCATAGTTGACTTTCCTGACCTGGCAACAACTGAGGTCCTGTTAAGTGACCAAATCAGAAACAGAAAGGGCCTCAAGCCTTCTCCTGCTGTGATTCACCGAAGTGCAAGCAGGTCTTGTTCCATACAACATTCCTGAGCAGGCAGCTTGTCACACCTGTGGGAAGGTCCCTTGATAAAAAGACACTCAGTGTCTGATTGAGCGACTGGACGTGGAGCAGGTATGTACCCACTGAAAGCCACCCAATTCTCCCTTGCCCACCTCTCCCTGTATATCTAACCCAAGAAAGCCCACTTTTGTCCCTACAGCAAATAGTCCAGAGTTCTCTGTGCTTCTGGAACTCTGAGGGTGTGATTCCAGCAGCTATCATGGCCTCCTTTGTGGCATTGCAGAGTTCCAGAGCAGATGCTATTTGATTGGCGGCAGCTCTGGCTGGTTGAGACATATACCCCCGGTCTTGATTCCAGGAATAGGTTGTTTGGCAGTCTCGCCATTGCCTGATCGGCAGATAATCTGGCAGGCTTTCTCAAAAGAGGTTGCACAGGTCTCATGTCAACTCTTCAGCAAGCTGACGAGAAGCCCTTTCTCCAACTGGGCTTTTCCATCCAAGCAGGTGTCCAACACATGCTCACATGGAGGTGAGCCACTCTGCTGCTGAACTGGTGTGGCTTGCACTCACTATGTGCTGTACAAATTGACATAGCGTATACCAATTAATGACTTAGATGCTTAAAATGGAATAATGTTCCATTTCCAGCATTAAAGCACATTCTGTTCACTCAAGCTTTCCACCTTCCTGTCACACTTCATCAGACTAAAGATCACTTTACTGCCCTTTTAAATTCTTTTGGCATTTAGTTATTGCTATTCTTCTGCTTAAATTATAATCCATTCCCTCACCACTGAACCACATCCAATGTTGCAGGAAAGTTAGCCGCAATCTTCCCTGTGTTTGGCATTTATCATTAGGGAAAAACTAACATTGTGTAACATTATGAATGAAATAAGCAAAAAGCAGGAGCCATTGGATTAGTAGCATGGAATAAAAATAACAGAACAAACTGCTTGATAAAATCTCATCAAATACAGAGCATTAGATAAAGGAAAATGACACCAGGTAACTCAAAGAAAGAAGATACAACATGATGGTATGTTATCAACTGGGGACTTGCTTTGTTTCATTTAAAACATATTGGGTTCTACTGGATCAATTTTGCAAGATTTTAATCTCAATGCAGACTCACTCCTGATGGAGAGAAACTGATGACAAAATCAACCAAGTAGTTCATCTCACCCAATTGACAGGATTTCAAATTCTCCTATTGTTCTCTGTGAAACAGGAACACTCGATATAAGACCCTGATGACAATCCTAAGGTATAGATGTAGGGCAGTCAGTAGTGAAGTTAGTAACATCTGACTTGGCTAGGAAGGTGGTAACATTGGAAAAGAAACAATTTTTGCAACTGTGGAGCAGACAGAGCCCAGGGTGCTCCTGACTCTCATTGTTCCTATAAAGCAGTCCGGCTCCTCAAGACGCCGTGAAAATTATTTTAAAGCTTAGTTTAAGCCTATGTCCTGCTTTTTCACCTGCTTTCACTAAACGGGGTGCATAGAATAGAATTTGACTGTTTAAAGACCAGTAAAATTTTACCATAAATATGCAGTGCATCATCAAGGTCCAGCTTACCAAAATCCCACAGGCCCCCATGTGTTCAGACAAGAACCCTCAGTCACAGGTTATGAAGACACTGAAGGGAATACGGTGGTGGGTAATAAATGAATTAACGAATCCACTGCTATAATGTTGACTCTGATCCCACAAAGATATTTAATCTCAGTGAATAATTTAATAGATTTGAATTGAGTAAGTTAACAAGTTATAACTGACTAAAACCTGCATAAATAGAAAGGGATTGTATAGTTGACTCATGACCAGGAGCAGAAGAGCTAAATTCAATAGCACCTTAAAATGAGTATGGGAACACGATGCCCAATTAATCTGTTGCAGGAGCAATGCTAACTTCATTGTGCCTGCTAATTCAAATGATGACAATAGGAAACCAGTGCTAACTGCTACTGAATGGCTCAACATCTCAGTGGGATCAACGTTATGGGAGGATAGGCATTAATTAATGCTAATCTGCACTACTTAAAGCCAACCTGCAGATATTTTGGGAATGTACACTGTGGCAGGAGCAGGTTCGGGAAACATTCTACATTCATTTTATTTTCCTGGGATAATGTGGAAGTTTGGGCGGAACGGTGGCACAGTGTTTAGCACTGCTGCCTCACAGCACCAGAGACCCGGGTTCAATTCCCACCTCAGGCAACTCTCTGTGTGGAGTTTGCACATTCTCCCAGTGTCTGCGTGGGTTTCCTCCGGGTGCTCCAGTTTCCTCCCACAGTCCAAAAATGTGCAGGTTTGGTGAATTGGCCATGCTAAATTGCCAGTTGTGTTAGGTGAAGGGGTAAATGTAGGGGAATGGGTCTCGGTGGGTTGCGCTTTGGGGGGTCGGTGTGGACTTGTTGGGCTGAAGGGCCTGTTTCCACACAGTAAGTAATCTAATCTAAGTAAGAGCAGCTCCAAGCTTTTTTGAGATTAGATTAGATTACTTCAGCCCAACAAGCCCACACCGACCCCCCAAAGCGCAACTCACCCAGACCCATTCCCTACATTTCACCCCTTCACCTACCGCTACAGGCAATTTAGCATAGCTAATTCACCTTACCTGCACATTTTTGGACTGTGGGAGGAAACCGGAGCACCCGGGGGAAACCCATGCAGACACGGGACAATGTGCAAACTCCACACAGTCAGTCGCCTGAGGGGGGAATTGAACCCGGGTCTCTGGTGCTGTGAGGCAACATTGTTAACCACTGCGCCACTGTGCCGCCCACAGACAGTCGCCTGAGGCGGAATTGAACCCGGGTCTCTGGCGCTGTGAGGCAGCAGTGCTAACCATTACGCCACCGTGCCGCCACTTGTCTGGAGGTCTCGGTCACGTGTGGTTGAGTGGATGGTACACTTGCCTGCAGTTTAGAAAGTTATGAGTTCACAATACTAGAGTAGAAATTTTTGGCTTATATTTCATGCATTATTGAGGAGTGCTGCAACAGCACAGGTGGTGTCTTTGGATTAGATGTTAAACTGAGTTTTGTCTGCCCTGCCAAGTAGATGCTAACATCCCATGTCATTATGCAAAAAAGAGCGATCCATCTTTCTCTGGAACCCTCCCTAACACTAGCCTTTCAATCAACAGCACCAATGATTGATTATTATCATATTGTTGAAATAATGCCATGAAGACCAATGTCCCATCACCAAGTCACCCATTATTTACATGTGCATAGTACTTGATCCAGCTTCCTTAGAGCCAGCTCCGAGAGTGAATAGAACCGTGACACTCCTGTTCATATCCAGGTCTCCCAGATTGGACCAGGTTAACAGCCCCAATCAGAGAGCTCATGTTTTATGAGGTCCACCTTGCTGACCTTGTTCTAATCACTACAATTGCTGATTCTGAAAAGTTGCTGTGTGTTAGATTGGCTGCCACATTCCTTTCATCACTGCACTTCAAAGATACTTGGTTTCTGTAAAGAACTTCTGGGATATCATCAGGTAGTTAAAATACTATTTAAATGTAAGTCTTTCTTTCTTGATAGAGGATGTGCAAAAGAGGAGTGGTATCCTGTACCTGCAATGGCACAGGATCACTAGAAGGCAGCCAGAGCAGATCACCATTGAGGTCAATGTCAACCCCAAGAACCTGAGTGCAGTGTCACAGAACTTCAACAATTTCATTTAGAATCACAGAGTCATAGAGATGTACAGCACGGAAACAGACCCTTCGGTCCAACTCATCCATGCCCGACCAGATATCCTAACCTAATCTTAGTCCTATTTGCCAGCACTAAACCCTTGCTATTCATGTACCCATCCAGATGCCTTTTAAATGCTATATTTGTACCAGCCTCCACCACTTCCTCTGGCAGCTCATTCCATACATGCACCACCCTCTGCATGAAAATGTTGCCCCTTAGATCCCTTTTATATCTCTCCCTTCTCACCCTAAACCTATGCCTTTTAACTCTGGACTCTCCCACCCCAGGGAAAAGACCTTGTCTATTTATCCTATCCTATTGAGCAAAAATACTGCAGATTGCAGTGGGTCAGGCAGCATTCATGGAGACAGAGCAATCTAATTTTTTGAGTCTAGATGACTCTTCATTAGAGATAGTCATCTGCCTGATTGGCTGTGATTTGCAGCATTTTTTGTTCAGTCCCAATTCCAGCATCTGCAGTAATTTGCTCCAACAATGAAGTCATAAAGAGTGGCCAAGTGCCATATCCTCAGAACCGTTAGCCTCAGAGGTTGCTCATTTCGACACAGCTCTGTCACTCACTTACCAACATTCTCAATCAGTCAGTAACAAAACCTGATATTCTTATGGTCCACTACAAGCCTCATTGCCACATCTCACAATTTGTATACAATGGCAGTTATCCAACTACAACAGCCACATCATTCAAACAGTCTGCACTCCACCCACTAACATGCTTCCCTGTTGCTTTCAGGACAAAGTATCAGACAACCAGAGGCAGCAGGAGCCTAAGACTGTGATAGGGGTAAATATGACTAAATATCCTAACTCCTGTGAACAAAATTGTATAATAGTATTCCCATTTTCAACAACACCTCCCAAACCTGCAAATTTCACCAGTTAGTGGGTTTGGAAGATGGTGTTGAGAGGGGTTGAGTGTGCTGCTACAATGCAACTTGTGGATGCTTCACACTGTTGCCAATGTGTAGTGGGGTCTTGAGTGTTTAAAGTGATGGATGTGGTACTAATCACACAGACTGCTTTGTCCTGGATAATGTCAAATTCCTCGAATGTTGTTGGAGCCAGAAAAATGTAGACAAATTTGACCAGATCACATTCCCATGCCTTGTAGATGGTCAACAAACTTTGGGGAAACAGGAGGTGAGACCTATCCACCGCAGAGTTTGCAGCCACTGTCCCATACTTTTAGACACAAAACTGAAATGTCTGTTCTTGGTCACCGTTTGATTGTAATACTGTTGAACATTAAGTGGTGATGATACATTTCTCTCTGCAATCCAGCTTGAATGCAAAAGGAGCCCTCAGCTTCTTTTCCCTCTTGTAAACTGTCTTTATATCCACTCTCCCCTATCTCTTCCATTCTCACCTCCAACAATAAGGGTGAGCAGCTGGTAAATTTCAAAGTCATTAAGACTCAGACGATGCAATCAGCAGACTCTGTTGCTTCCCTCTCTTCCACCCAATGGACCAAATTTTCTCAAAAATTGTTCCCATCCAGCACTCAGATCTGTCTCTATTTCTTCTGTTATCTCCACTCCAATTTTCTATGAGATCACCTCAATCATGATTCTTACCTCTATTTTGTTCCACCTCACTCCCACCAAACTGCTGATAACCCAGCTACATCTCCTGGTTCCGTTGTCAGTCAATATTGATAACAGTTTTATCTGTTCAGGTGTACTATGTCTTTCCTATAAATCTGGCATCATTACCCCATAAGTGAATCACTTCAATCCCATTTCTACCTGCCACAATACCAAAATAACCCGAGTCAAAGTCACAAATTATTCAACACAGTTGCCCACACAATCCTCCTCCAACATTTCTCCACTGTTATCCAGTTGGGTAGCACTTGTTTCCATTCTTATCTATCTAATTGTAGCTTGTGCTTTTATCACTGGTACACCCAAAGGATCTAATCTAGGTCTGATCCTCCCTTTCACCTACATGACATTCCCTCAATAAAATCATCCCAAGGTGTGGTGTTGATTTGCTGAGATACACCGATGACACCCAGCTCTACCAGATGATCAATCTCTCTTGACTCTTCCATTTCAATTATTAATTATTATCCAACATCCATTGGATGGGCAAAAATTTCCTATAATTAAGTATCAGAAAGACTAAAACTATTATTTTCAGCACCTGTTGCAAAATCTATTCCCTAATCACTGACTTAATCTCTTTCCCTGGTAACAGTTTGGGAAGAAACTAGACCCAGAGCTAGAGCTCTGACAACATGTTAATCCCTAATACTGCCTATTTCAACCATCCTAACATCATCGGACTTCAACAATTTTTCAGTTTGTTTGCTGGTGAAGCTTTCATTTATTATTTTGGAGAAAGAATTTCAGTTGGAGGGATAAAGTCCAGAGAAAACATGAGTTCAGAGCCAGAGCAGGGACTGAACACTGCTCCAGGCAGAAAGGATGTGTCTAGGTTGTGTATTTATTATCTTCCTCCCCTCTTTCTCCTGCTCCTCTTTCCTTTTCATGCACCTAAAATATTTACTGTATCATTGGTAGCTATGACTGCCCCTTATGGTGGTACGATTACACAGTATGTAGTATGTAGATAAATCTTGACCTGTTCTGCCCAGTACTGCAGGATTCCTTTAGAAAAGGCTAGACAGTAAAAGTGATACTTTTGGTTCATTCTATATTTTATGTAGCAGCACAGGTTTCATTGCACAAGCCTTGTGCTCAGATGATAACCTTTATTATCTAGTAATCACAAATTCAGTTTGCTAAGGTGACTCAAATGCCATGACTATTGTGGGCTGCTGCAGATTAAAGGCATCATGACATCTGCCAGAATAGTGGGCATTAGCCTGCATGTTATGCAGTCTATAGTGCCCTGAATAATGGCAAAGTTGCAACCCTTGTGAACCAATGTGTTTATCGTCTCTGCTTTTCTCTAGCAAAATAAGATGAAATATAATTGACTGTCATTGAGCAGAGAGCCATACTGCCCCACCTTATACAATGCTAATGACAAACTGCAAGTTATTGCAAATATCTCAAGCATCATACTGGAAAGAGTCACATATGAGTTCATTGTCACAGTCACCTTCACAGATACTGACTATTTTGTCCTTACCCTGCTCTGAGACTGTGGTTTGGCTAGAGAGGAAAAGGACATGGGCGTGAATTTTGTCTCGAGGTTGGGTGTGCACAAGTCGAAGAATTACTAGCTATATAAGCCAGGCTTTTAAAAATGCCCAACTGCACTCTCCAGGTGGCAGGCGGAATAACTCAGAAACAGCTAACCCCTGAGACGGGTTGGGTGAAAGGTTAGGGCTCCAGCACTGTGGTGAAAAATTGAAATACAGGGATAAGAAGATATAAAACATTCCTCCAGCTCTCACCCTTGACATCTCTTCATTCCCACATCCTCCCCACACTCCATGTGTGCTAACCCATGCCACCTATTGTCCTATACCCATCCCCATAGCCCTTGAACTTCCTACATCTATCAAACTTTTCCCAACCTGATGACCTCCTCATATACTTCTGTCCAATCCTCATGGCATTTCAAACCCCCATGCCTATTTCTACCCAGCGGCCTTTTCCCTGCACCTACCAACTTGCCTGTAATTCATAAATACCCATGCATGGAAAGAAATAAAAAGTTCTATTAATTACTGTTCTAAATTGCAGACTATATTCTGTTGAGTGAAGCACTCTCATTCATATAAATGAATATAGCCAATCATTATCACAGTGAAATGACTACAATTTGATTAACAGCTACAAGTAGTTATAGACCACTAGATATGCCATAATGAGTTTAGAGTGCATGCTATAATGGATTGTGTACTTGAATGAAATGTTTGCGTTCTATGGCATTATTAAGTTGAAGAAATGTAAATATATTAAATGGGTTTTATGAATAAGTGTTTTTTTTTCAATGTAGTAAGCCAGCTTCAGACATTTAGGACGTCAATTTGTAGAAGTTCATTTTACATAATTTCTGCATGGGTTCCTCAGTCTGTCCATGGGGAACACTAGGTCAGTTGGCATGGTAGATATGAAAGCAAAGGGTTGTGGTTTGCTTAGCATAAGTTGGCACTAATTTGGAATAGGTCTATAAAGGGTCATAGGGTGAAGCATAGATTGGTTTGGAGGGTATAAGAGTCTATGTGGAATGCGTAGATGGACATAGTTTGGCATGGGGATATAAGGAGCAACAAAGATTAGCGGGTGCATGAATGGCATGGATTGGTACAAATGGGGCATGTGGAGTGTATTGAAGGGCTGTAGTAGAGCTGAAGTGCTGTTCTATGTTTTATTAAATTTTAATACATTGCCAGTGTGCTGGGGCAAGTCTTCCATACAGCTCACCTGCACAACTTGTGGCTTCTGTTCTCATTTCAGGATCAATAAGCCTACCTTGCAGAGGGCTGGGCCACCCAGAATGAAATACAGACCCTCTGGCTCACTTTTCCTGAGCCAAGTCCCAAATCTACACTCCTAACCCAGGAGTGAAAATAAGGATTAACATTATGAAAGTTAAGGCAAGGTCGATGTCAGAAGGTATTGCCACTCATTGGGAACACCAGAACAAGGGACAGGATATAAAAACTAAGCACCATTCAATCCAATGAGGAATTCAGTAAAAACCTCTTTACCCAGAGAGTGGAAATTAGCAACACAAGGAATAGTTGAGGTGATTAGCATTGTCAGATTTAAAGAAGGCTATGTAAACATATAAGACAAAAGGATGAAGGGCCTGTGAAATTCAAAACGAAATCACAGTACACATGAAGAGGCTCAGTAAAACTACATTGTTGGAAAAATGCGCAGAGTCTGAAGTTACGAGTTAGTGTTCAGATCACAGACATGCACAATGTCCAGGAGAAATTTTAAACACTGTTCTTCGGTTTATATTTACCCTACTTTGAAATAGTCTAGAATGCAAATGAAGGATAACTATTTTCACTGGGCAGCCTCAGGAAGCCCTGGATCCCTCTTGTGGTCATTTGTTTTCAAATCAATCACCTAACCTTGATATGAACTTCCCAGTACAAAGGAGAGTACCATCGACAATAAATACAGTACATTAGCTTGTAATAAATATAAATAAATTATTGTTAAAAATTAGACCAGTATTTGATATTCTAGCTAAAGGTTTAGGAGGAGATGGATTGTCAGATGTTACACATGGAAGTGTCAGAACAAAGGTACAGAAAATAGGATAGATGGCAATGGAAACAAATGTATTTTGAGAAAAGACATTCTGGCTATTGAGGGAGTGCAGCGTAGGTTCACGAGGTCAATTCCTGGAATGGCAGGATTACCTTACACTGAAAGACTGAAGCGACTGGGCTTGTATACCCTTGAGTTTCGAAGATTGAGAGGGGATCTGATTGAGACATATAAGATTATGAAAGGATTGGACACTCTGGCAGTAGGAAACATGTTTCCGCTGATGGGTGAGTGCCGAACCAGAGGACACAGCTTAAAAATACAGAGTAGACCATTTAGGACAGAGATGAGGAGAAACTTCTTCACCCAGAATGTGGTGGCTGTGTGGAATGCTCTGCCACAGAGGACAGTGGAGGCCCAGTCTCTGGATTCATTTAAGAAAGAGTTGGATAGAGCTCTCAAAGATAGTGGAATCAAGGGTTATGGAGATAAGGCAGGAAGAGGATACTGATTAGGAATGATCAGCCATGATCATATTGAATGGCGGTGCAGGCTCGAAGGGCTGAATGGCCTACTCCTGCACCTATTGTCTATTATCTATTGTCTATTTTGTAAGGATGAACTCCTTTGAAAATCAGAAAGCAAAATGAAGAAGAGATAAGCTCGATGGTGAAATTATATTGCAGATGGAAATACTGGTGGACGATCTGGTGAATGTGGAGCCTATTAGGATCTAAATTAAAGATAAGGAGGCCTCTGTCAATACCATGCAAGGAGAATAAATGATACAGTTACAAGGAATTTGACTGGAGCTGTCAAAGATCCTGCTAATGACTATTAAGGGGTTAATCGCTATATTAATGAATGAATAACTTGTAAAATGTAGTAGTCATTTACTTTTTGTTAGTCAGTTCACTAGATACAATCCACCACTTGATGTTTTGATGATGCTTTTGAAACTTTCATTCTGCCAATGAGAAAGTGCATAAAGGTTTGGCAAAACTTAGATAAAATTCATAGTTTCTGGTCAGACATAGCAATGTCAAAGATAGATTAGAACTGGAAAAAGTCAAGGATGAGGGGAGACCATCTAATCTCTTAAACCTCAGCCATCCAATAATCAGATATATTAGCATTCAACTGCATCCTGAATTCCCTTACCTTCTTAATGTTTTTGACTCTACATTATCTAATAGACTGGTACATTTTGACTAGCATTTGAGTAAAGACATTTTTAACAATGTCTTTTAAACTTACTTTCTTTGCAAAGTAAGCATGTGACAACAGACTTAATTTGTCAGTTAGAGCTTTTGTCTTGCTTTACAGTTTACAACATAGTCATAATTTTAACTACTGACTTTCTAAAATGACAATTGCACATTAAGTATTACTAATAAACTATAATACAAGTGACAGGAATACATATTCGTTTTGCCACAGGATCCTAATGAAAGAAATGATGATAAACAGAAATAATCTACACAGTACTTACAACGTAGGTGCAGAGAGAAATCAGAATCATTTCTGTGAATTAAGTGAATAAGCAGAATAAGCATTCTCTGTGAAGAATGAACTTTCCCAGTAACTTCTCCCTTTATATAGTTCTGCATCCTGAAGCCAAGCCAATTCATAGAATAAAAGAAAACATCAGAGGCCATCAGTTATTGTTAGATTTACCACTCTTTTTTGTTTATAGTTTTGAGGTTTTTTTTAACTTAACAAACAGTGATTTAGTATTCTAGTCAACTCAAATTAATGTCAGGAAACTAATGTCAGAATTTTGGGATAGAAGACATGGGGTTTGAATCCTGAACTTAAATACTAAGTACAGTTTAAGCAAAAATTAAGTTTAAGTAACTTAAATTTTTAAATATTAAAATGTAACAAAAACCATAAGACAGTAATAAGAAAAGGAATAGTCCTTTCAACTCTTTGAGCCTGCCCTGCCATTGAATAGGATCATGGCTTATCAGAAAATCCTCATGCCTGCTATCCTGCCTTTTACCTGTAACCCTTGATTCTCCTTATGATCAAGAATCAGCCTTAAATATACACAATTCCTTTATTGTTCAATTTTTTTTCTCGGAATCACAGTTATGATTGAGTTTTATGCCTCATGAATAATACATAAATTTCAATCTGTTTAAATGCAAGAAAGCATTAAATCATATTTGCTATGTCAGCAGAATGTCCTAATCAGTAGTAGTTTTTTTAGATTAGATTACTTACAGTGTGGAAACAGGCCCTTCGGCCCAACAAGTCCACACCGCCCCGCCGAAGCGCAACCCACCCATACCCCTACATTTACCCCTTACCTAACACTACGGGCAATTTAGCATGGCCAATTCACCTGACCTGCACATCTTTATGACTGTGGGAGGAAACCGGAGCACCCGGAAGAAACCCACGCAGACACGGGGAGAATGTGCAAACTCCACACAGTCAGTCGCCTGAGGCGGGAATTGAACCCGGGTCTCTGGCGCTGTGAGGCAGCAGCGCTAACCACTGTGCCACCGTGCCGCCCACCTATGGAGGTGAAGCCATTTTGATCATTGAGCGGTTCTCGAATTCACAAGTCAGACGCCTACCAGAAATTGATGGGGTGAGTGTGGGGTATCAATTAAAAATAAATTGGTAATGGTCTTTAAACACAGGTTATTTCAACCTAATTGACACTGCTATCAATCCTCCTCAGCATGCTATCAATTAAAAGGGAACCATTCACAACCCGTTTAAAAGGATCCTAAACAGCTATCAATGAAAAGACTGCAAATGTTGGAAGACAGGGAAATAACATTTGCACTACGTAAATCACAAGCAATGACCCTCTTCAACAAGAGAGAATCCAACCATCTCCCCTTAACATTCAATAGCATTACCATCACTGAATTCTCCACATTCAATATTGTGGGCTTACCATTAACCAGCTTTATAAACACTGGTGTTACACAAGCAGATCAGAGTTTGCCAGTTCTGCAGCAAGTAACTCACCTCCTAGCAGCAAATGCCTTTTTACCATCTACAGGGCATGATTCAGGAACACAATGGAATGCTCCCACTTACCTGGATAAGTGCAGCTCCAATAATGCACAACAAACCTGGCACCATCCACAAGAAAGCAGCTTGCTTAACTGGCATGGCATCCACAACCTTCAGTATTTACTCCCTGCATAATCACTACCAATAGTAGCAATTCGTATCATCCACAAGTTCCCTTGATTAGCGCCTCATGTACCTTGAAGAAGATTATCTCAGAGAAAATCGCGACATGATCAAATGGGCCAATGGACAATGTAGTGGCAGGTTGAGTTTAATTTAGATAAATATGAGGTGTCCTATTTTGGTAAGGCAAACCAGTGCAGGATGCACACGTTCAACGATAGTGTCCTGGGAACACTTCTGGGTGTAGGTGCATAGTTTCTTAAAAGTGGAGGCACAGGTAGACAGGGTGGTGAAGAAGGCATTTGACACATTTCATTAGTCAGAACGTTGAGTAAAAGAATTGCAATGTCATGTTGCGGCTCTACAGGACGTTGGTTAGGTCACTTCTAGAATACTGTGATCAATTCTGGTCACCCTTTCATAAGAAGGATGCCATGAAACTTGAGAGAGTGCAGAAAAGATTTACAAGGATGTTGCCAAACTGGAAGTTTTGAGTTATAGGGAGATGCTGAATAGGCCGGGCCTTTTTCCCTGGAGCGTCAGAAGTTCAGGGTGACCGTATAGAGGTTTAAAAAATCATGAGGGGCATAGATAGGGTGAATAGCCAAGGTCTTTACCCGAGGGTGGGGGAATCGAAAACTAGAGGGCATAATATTAAGGTGAGAGGGGAAAGATTTAAAAGGGATGTAAGGGGTAATTTTTTCACTCAGAGGGTGGTGCGTGTATGGAAATAGTTGTCAGAGGAAGTGGTGAAGGCTGGTACAATTATAACAGTTAAAAGGCATCTGGATGGGTATATGAATAGGAAGAGTTTGGATGGATATGGGTGAAATGCTGGCAAATGGGCCTAGTTTTATTTAGATATCTGGTCAGCATGGACGAGTTGGACTGATGCTGTACATCTTTATGACTCTATGACAACATGACCGGACCTTTTGTGAATAGATTGGTCGATTTCTCCTTGAACTATTTTTGTTAAAATGGAATAGGCCTAATAGTGGCATATTCATAATTGAGACATTTTCCTTTCCATCCATCCCCAACCCACCCAATCCTGGGGTTAAAATCTAACCTCGTAAACCTTTGTCAATCTAGCCAATTTGCACCAGACCTCTTCCTAGCTAGCATAGGGAATGTCAGGAAATCAGACAATCTGCTGTTCGTAGTTCCACCAAGCAAGTGTCTGAAGCCAACAGAGAGAAAACAGGCCTTCTATGACTTTCTGCATTGATAGCTTGCAACAGCAGAATAGAAGCTGCAGTCTGGATCGATTGCAGTTTCCCTCAAAATTTAAGGTCTCACTAACCAGATCAAATCACCCAGCTGATGAACCTTGTGTTTTCAGCAATCACAGGGTCTTCTAATCCATTAATGCACAACGAGATTGTGATTACACTGTCAGATCAATGTCAAGAAAAATTCTGCACTTAGATGCTCAGGGAACAAATACAATTACAAAAAGCAGAAGTATAAAAATATACGGAAGTCTAAGACAAAGTGAAAAGAACAATGACTAAAGAAAAATTAAACTGTCTGAATAGCACAGTGTGTAACATCCAAATAAAATCGAGGAACTAGTGGCGAGAATCAGTAGCAAGAAACACAACATATTAGGATCAACTGGTATGTGGTTACATACAGAATAGGTTCAGCTATTAAATATTGCAGTGTGTAACCTGATCGGAATGGATAACAAAGGAAGTGGTTGAAGGTAGTTGTACTGAATATAATGGTGATGGAAAATAGGAACAAACTACTAGGAGGTTCGAAGAAAATCATGTGGAAATCAAATAATCAAATAAAATAAACAGAACCAATGAAATAACAACCCGGCAAGGTGGCTCAGTGGTTGCCCCAGCATGGTGGCTCAGTGGTTAGCACTGCTGCCTCACAACGCCAGGGACTCGGGTTCAATTCCCACCTTGAACGACTGTCTGTGTGGAGTTTGCACATTCTCCCCGTGTCTGCATGGGTTTCCTCCGGGTGCTCCGGTTTCCTCCCACAGTCCAAAGATATGCAGATTAGGTGAATTGGCCAAGCTAAATTGCCCATGGTGTTAGGTGGATTAGTCAGGGGTAAGTATAGGGGGTTGAGTTTCTCTTCGGAGGGTCGGTGTGGACTTGTTGGGCCGAAGGGCCTGTTTCCACACTGTAGGTAATCTAATCTAATATTAATTGTTAGCTTTGAGCACTTGGACCACAAAATTGGGCTCAGTAAAAGTTTGGGCTGTAGCAGTTGGTGAAAATGGATTGTTATAGCAGGAGGCAGAAACCACATGTATGGGGAGAAGGAGAACTTTCAAATCAAAGGCGATACTCAGTGGGCATTTATCTTACCTTCACCTCAGTAAGGAGCAGTTTCTGCCATGGTTAATCTTCACCAAGGACAGGTCACTGAACTCACCACTTTCCTCAACCAGACCTAACTGTGATTACACCACAGTTGAAGAGGGTGAAGACATGACTGCCCAGCTGGTTCAGTGCGCTACGTGCTTGATGTGGGAGTTCAACGACTCTGGTGTGTCTGGTTCATATATGTGTGGAAAGTGTGTGCACATTCAGCTATTGACCGAGCATATTGCAGCGCTGATGAAAGAACTCAAGGACCTTAGGCTCATCCGAGAGAATGAGATCTTTCTGGACAAGACCTTCAGTGAGGTTATTACACCGACCATACCAGAAGAGAGCAGAAGAGAGCAGATGATGAGGAAGGCAGAGAGGAGACAGGTGCAAGAGACCCCAGGAGAAGTACTTGTCAGGAACAAGTTGAAGCTTTTGGAAACAGAGACTGATGACACTGCCAGTTCGCAAAGCGGCCATGTCTGTCAATCAAAAGTTGGCGCAGAGGCAGAGTGGAAGAGTCGGACCTCGCACAGAGCTGTGGTAATAGGGGACTCCATCATGAGAGGAACTGACTGGGGTTTTTGTGGCAGCAGACGGGATTTAAGGATGGTGTGTTGCCTTCCTGGTGTCAGGATGAAAGATATCACGGACAGAGTGCAGGAAATCCTCAAGGACGAGGGTGAAGAGCCAGAGGTGGTGGTACATGTCGGCACAAATGATGTCGGGAAGAAGAGGAGGAACATACTACAGCGAGACTTCGGAGAACTAGGAAGAAGGCTGAAAAGCAGGACGTCCAAGGTGGTTATCTCCGGTTTGCTTCCAGTTCCTCGGGCTAGTGTGGCCAGAAACAGGGAGATAATGGACTTGAACGCGTGGTTGGGGAACTGG
>NC_057713.1:112461684-112533676 GCF_004010195.1 Chiloscyllium plagiosum | reverse complement strand
TTTCCACTGATGGGTGAGTGCCGAACCAGAGGACACAGCTTAAAAATACGGGGTAGACCATTTAGGACAGAGATGAGGAGAAACATCTTCACCCAGAGAGTGGTGGCTGTGTGGAATGCTCTGCCCCAGAGGGCAGTGGAGGCCCAGTCTTTGGATTCATTTAAGAAAGAGTTAGATAGAGCTCTCAAAGATAGTGAATTCAAGGGTTATGGAGATAAGGCAGGAACAGGATACTGATTAGGAATGATCAGCCATGATCATGTTGAATGGCGGTGCAGGCTCGAAGGGCTGAATGGCCTACTCCTGCACCTATTGTCTATTGTCTATTTGCAGAGCAGGACCCAAAGACAGTGCTGCCCGTGGGCGTGGAGAGTGCCACAGTCCCTTATTTCTATGTCTGAGGATTCTTCCAGCCTGTAGTTGCATCAGTTGGGACATATCACATTCATCTCTGAATCAAGTAGATCACTGAGGTTGTGTATCTGATAAAAGAGAGTTTCACTCGCTTCTCCTTAAGAAGAGAAACATGGCAGCAGGCATATGAGGTTATAGGGAAATTATATTTCCAGTGAAGTAGGGAACCATTCCCTCCATGCATGTAGTTCTGGGATGGTGTCCCAGAACTGGAAAGTCCTCAACTCTGTTAATGTGCTATTGGTTTGAAACTATGCGCAGAGCAGCATCTTGGGGAATGCCCACTGCCTCGGTAGCATCCATAAGGCTGTTATTCTGGTCTACTTCTATCATATTCAAGTCAACACAATGAGCTATAGTGGCTTCTTGTTGACAAAAGCTATCAGATCTACATATGGCTCATGATTTCTCACAGTGCTCGGCAACCACACAGGGACAGCTCTCACCATAAGAACCATACTGTGGCCAGCAGCCTTGTGAAGTAAACCGTCAGCATGCTGAAACAACATGTCTGCACTTCTCAGGGAGACACAGAGCATTCTTTTATTCACATGTGCAATGTGGGCATCACTGGCTGGACAGCACTTATTGCCTATCCTGAGTTGCTCTTGAGAAGGTGAGAGTGAGCTGCCTTCTTCAGCTACTGCAATCAACCTGTTTTGGTTGACCCACAATGCCGTTAGGAAAGGAGTTCCACAATTTTGACTCACAACAGTGAAGGAACGATGATATATTTCCAAGACAAGATGGTGAGTGGCTTGGAGGGAAACTCGCAAAGTGTTGGTGTTCCTATCTATCTGCTGACCTATCCTCCTCAATGGTTATGGTTGTAGATTTGGAAAGTGCTGCCTAAGAAGCCTTGGTAAACTTCTGCAGTGCATTTTATAGATAGTACACACTGCTGCTACTACTGAGTTTCGGTGATGGAGGGAGTGGATGCTTCTGCATATTGTTCCAATCAAGCGGGCTGCTTTGAACTGGATGGTGACAACTTCTTGAGTGTTGTTTGAACATGGAACATCAGGTCATCTACAAATGATTTAGCACCAGGTTCTCCATAAACATGATGTGCGTTTAAAGGAGAGAGGCAGCACCCATACAGCCGCGCTCCAGACCAGAACCAAATAGCACTACGCACTGACTGGAGTTAGTTATTGCAGGCCAACTAGTGATCTGCAGCGTTTGGGTACTGTTACATTTAGGCATGATTCTGACTTAGAGGCACTCAATCATAATCCCACAGATGGTATCTTCACACCATTGGCTCCTCAGCAAACACATACACCCAAATGTCTGAATCTGCGGTTCCTCTCGTACTGAGCAGGATTACTATTGCAACAACAATCAGCTGAGCTGCATCCATCCAGGTGAATGTAGAGTATTCCATCATACTCTGAACTTGTGCCTTCTAGATGCTGGACAGACTTTGAGGAGTCAAGAGATGAGTTACATGCTGCAGAATTCTTTGCCCCTGACCTGCTCTTGTAGCCACTGTGTTTATGTGGTGAGTCCAGTTGAATTTCTGGTCAATGGTATCTCCCAGGATATTGATAGTGGGGGATTCAGTAATGGTAAGACATTGAATGTCATGGGGCAATGGTCAGATTGTCTCTTATAAGAGATGGTCATTGTCTGACATTTGTGTCTTCCTACTTGCCAGCCCAAGTGTTGATATTGTCCAAATCTTAGTGCTTCAGTTTCTGAGGAGTTTCGAATGGTATTGAACATTGTGCAATCATCGGTGAACATCCCCACTTGAGACTTTAGCTGGAAGGAAGGTCATTGGTGAAGCAGCTGAAGATGGTTGGATCTAGGATGCCTGAGGAATGCCTGCAGAGATGTCATGGAGCTGAGATGACTGACCTCTAACAACCACAATCATATTCCTGTGTGTCAGATATGACTCCAACTAGCATAGATTTCGTGTCAGATACACATTGATTCCTGTTTTTTGAGGGCTCCTTGATGTCATGGGCTGTCACTCTCACCTCACCTCAGGAATTCACCTCTTTTGTACATGTTTCAAGCAAAGTTGTAATGAGGTCAGGAGCTGAGCGATCCTCAGAATCCAAACTAGGCATCACTGAGCAGGTTATTGCTGAGCAAGTGCTGCTTGATTGTACCTTTCATCCCTTTACTGATGATTAAGAGTATATTGATGGGGTGATAATTGGCCAGGTTGGATTTGGCCTGCGTTTTGTGTACAGGACATATCTGGGCAATCTTCCACATTGTTGGGTTGATAATAATGTAGTAACTGTACTGGAACAGCTTGGCTAGGGCAGCGGCAAGTTTTGAAGCACAAGCCTTCAGTACTATTGCAGGAAGACCCATGACCTTTACACTATCCAGTGCCTCCACCCTCCCAGTGCTTCCAAACATGTGGTGGTTTTCTATTTTCTGCATAAACTGTATTCAATTATGGTGGAGCCTCTGTGTTAGGCCACAGTTGAAATATAACTTAACAGTCAACATCATGAAATAATCACTGTCAGAATATCCATTTGGCTGCCCTCCAAGCTGAAGGCTGCACAACATGATGTTAATGAGGCTCTGAGGTTCAGCCAGTTTCAGTAGCCCTTCATCCTCCCTACCAACCCATTAATATCAAGGCCTTGATGTTAATGCTCATGTCTTATCAGTTGAACTGCTCGTGCCTAGGTATTACCATCTTCCTGTAAGGATGTCAATTTAGGGATTCAGCAATTCCAGAAATTTTATTTCAAATCCATCATTATAGCATTTAAATTATTGTAGTGACTCTCTACCAACCCAGCTCTCTGCTACCTAAATTCAGGCTGGCTGAGCCTGGTACTGTGGTCTCTTCATTGATGGTCCACAGTAACAAAGGTGGCCCTCCTCTTTACCATCCCAGACACCAGCATAAGGTCTCTTTCTCCAAAGCTAGGTGTCGACCCTTCTTTCTGCAAGAGTTAGTTCAGAAAAATAGTGTAGCAGCAGATTATGAAGGACAGTTCTTGGCTTGCAGCACTTGAAGTGGCCCACAGCCAGGATTTAAACATGGCACCTGCAATGAGCAGAGTGAATAGCACAGAATCCTGGCAGTGGTAACAGTTCATTTCCTGCTGCTCCTGCTGACTGACCAATAATGGATCCCAAACACCTTACTAATGAGGTGAGCAGCAGAGGATCATGTGAGAAGAATTACTATAATGCACAACAGGAAACAATCCCTGAAATTACACTTGGCTAAAAATAAAATAGGGAAGTTCATTCCAGGGAGATTTCTGGGGCCAAGGGAAATGAAGACATTGTAAAGGGTGGGGATCTACAAGATAATGGAATTGAAGCACATATGAAGAGACAGAGTTGGTCAGATCAGTCGAAGAATTTAAAAAGCAATAGATTTTATTTGGCTTTCAATATGACAGAAAGACGGTGGTCTTACTATTTTACCACATCGATTTCTTTGAATACTTTATTGTTGTTTTCAATCACCTTACTCTCTTACAAATTATAGCAGCTATAAATTAAAAGTACCTTATCTGTTTGTTTCCTTCTGTCTGACATCTCACTAAAAGGTTGGATGGAATTTTTTTAGTCAGTTTTTGTTCTGTTGGTATAAGTAGAAAAACAAATAGGAAGTTATTTCAAATATCTGGAGGGGTCTGGAAAAAATAAATAGGGAGAAAATGTTTCCAATTATGCAAGGATCAGAAAGAAGAGGGCACCATCTTCAAAAAATTAGTACAACACGCAAAAGTGACATGAAGAAAATCTTTTTCATGCTGCAATGGTTTAGAATGCATTGCCTGAGGATTGTCATGGAAGCAAGTTCAAGTAAAGCATCTAAAAGGGAACTAGCTGAGTTTTTGACATGATAATAAATACAGGATGACAGGGAGAAGGCAGGAGAGTGGCCCAAGTTAAATTGCTAATTTCGAGAGCTAGCACAGACACACTGGGCTGAATAGCCTTGTACACTGTAACAATTCTGTAATTCTGTGACAGTATGTTCAAAGTGAAGCAGAGAAATGTTAGCCAGACCTTGTTAGTTATAAAAATGTGTATTAATTTCATACTTGTTGGTCAGTCCAGTAAAATAGATATATCAATGAATATTTAAAATAAAAACAAAGTTAAAAATCACACAACACCAGGTTATAGTTCAACAGGTTTAATTGGAAGCATAGCTTTATGAGCACTGCTCCTTCATCAGGTGGTTGAGAAGATAATAAATACAGGATTACAGGGAGAAGGCAGGAGAGTGGTCCAAGTTAAATCGCTAATTTCGAGAGCTAGACACACTCGGATGAATAGCGTTCTACACTGTAACAATTCAGGTGGTTGACACCACCTGATGAAGGAGCAGCGCTCTGAAAGCTAGTGCTTCCAATTAAACCTGTTGGATTATAACCTGGTGTTGTGTGATTTCTAACTTTGTACACCCCAGTCCAACACTGGCATCTCCATATCATTAAAAAAAACAAAGTGAATGTTGGCCATATAGAAAGTGAGTCTGCGAAATTAATGATGGACATAAGCAGATGGCAGGTGGTTTGCATAAACCAAGAAACAACTTAAGAGAATTATAATCACCAGGGAACTGAGTAAATTGTTGGAGCTACAGGCTGACAAGTCCTCAGGATCCTTATAGATTTCATCCTAGGGTCTCAAAAAAAGGGCCAGTGAGACCATTCATGCATTGGTTCTAATTTTCCAAATTGGTTCTAATTTTCCATTAGATTGTATATGCAAATGTAACTCTTTTACTCAAAAAAGGAGGGTGACAGAGAGCAGAAAACTACAAGGCTAGTCAGCTTAACATCTGTCATGCTGGAAAATGTTGGAAGCAGTTATTAAAAATGTTATAGCAGGACACTTAGAAAAGCTCAAAGTAATCATGCAGAATCAACATTGTGTTATCAAAGGGAAATTATGTTTAATTAATTTATTGGAGCTCTGGAAAATAACAAATGCTGTGGATAAATGAATATTGATGGGTACACTGTATTTGGATTTCCAGAAGGTATTTGATAAAGTGCCACATAAAATGTTGTTAAAAATAAAATTTCATGGTGCAGCAGGTAACATAATGGCATCTCTAGAAGATTATGTCTAGAAGGCATGTCAGAAACAGATGGGCATTATGGGTCATTTTCTGAAAAGCAAGGTGTAACATTTGTACACCACCATTAGTACAGGGGTATCACCTTTGTACAGCTTGTTTCAATGACTTGGATGAAAAGATCAAAAGCCAAATTTGCTGTTGACACAAAGATAGGTGGGAAAGCAAGTTGTGAAGATGATGTAATAAAGCTACAAAGTGATATTAATAGGTTAAGTGACCACACAAAAATGTGGCAAATGAAAAGAATTATGGGAAAATGTAAAATTGTGGATTGTGGCGGGAAGAAATACAAAAGAGCATTTTGTCTAAATAGTGAGAGAATTACAGAGCTCTGAGATATATAGGGATCTAGGTGTTCTAGTGCAATAGCCACAAAAGATCTGTATGCAGGTCTATCCAACAATTAGGAAAGCTAAAGGAATGTTACTGTTCATCACAAAGGAAATTAACACAAAACTAGGGAAGTTATGGTTCAGTTATATAAGGTTTTAGTGACACCACATCTATGTAACAGTATTGCTCTCCTTACCAAAGGATGTAAATGCTTTGGAAGTAGGTAAGAGAAGATTTACTGGATGAATACATTGAAAGGGCATGTTATCTTATGATAAAATGTTGGACAGACCTGGCTTCTATTTGCTGGAGTTTAGAAGAGTAAGAGGTGACATGTCAGATCCTGAGGCATCTCGACATGTTGCATGTGGAATGAATGACTCCTCTTGTAGGAGAATCTAGAATTAGGGGTCACAGCTAAAAATTGGATGTCAGCCATTTTAGACAAAAATAAAGTGATTTAATTTCCTCGCAGAGTTCTGTGAGTCTTTGGAACTCTCTTCCTGCAAAGTAGTGGAAGCAGAGACCTTTCATATTTTTAAAGCAGAAGTTGATAGATTCTTGATCAGCAGAGGGGTGAAAGGTTATCAGTGGTCGGCCGGAATGTGAAGTAATTAGATTAGATTACATACAGTGTGTAAACAGGCCCTTCGGCTCAACAAGTCCACACCGACCCTCCGAAGAGCAACCCACCCAGACCCATTCCTCTACATTTACCTCTTCCCCTAAGACTGCCGGCAATTTAGCATGGCCAATTCACCTAACCTGCACATTTTTGGACTGTGGGAGGAAACCGGAGCACCCAGAGGAAACCCACGCAGACATGGGGAGAATGTGCTAACCCGAGTCTCTGGTGCTGTGAGGCAGCAGTGCTAACCACTGTGCCACCATGCCACCCTTTGTGCTACCGTGCCGCCCTCTCTGCCACCGTCATTAGCCAAGCTCTTATTCAATATTTGCAAAAACTGAGGTTACAAGTGGTCCACTCTTGCTCCATTTTGTATGTTGAACAAAGGTGGTGACATCATTAGAAGATGTGAATTATACAGTCTAACATTTAAGATGTTGTCTTGAAGAAATTTTTCTTGTATTGAAGATTATGTAGCAGCACCATTCAGTTATCTTAAGAAAAGCATGCATAAAACATGGACAAATTGTCATATGATTGACTGAAGAAAGTCATTGTTCAAACATTTTAAGAGACTCAAGGGATATAGGATCATAGAGTCATAAAGAACAAAGAACAAAACGCAATACAGCACCGGAACAGGCCCTTTGGCCCTCCAGGTCTGAGCCGCTATATTTTGCCGTTCCATACAAAAACATAGAGCTGTACACCTATGGAAACAGACCCAGGAGTCCAACTCATCCATGCCGACCAGCTATCCTAAATTAATCTAGTCCCATTCGTCAGCACTTGGCCCATATCCCTGTAAACCCTTCCTATTCATATATCCATCCATATGCCTTTTAAATGCTGTAATTGTACCAGCATCCACCCACTTCCTCTTGCAGCACATTCCATACACCAACCACCCTCTGAGTGAAAAAGTTGCCTCTTATGTCCCTTTTAAATCTTTCCCTCTCACCTTAAGCTTTTGCCCTCTAGTTTTGGACCACACAATCCCAGGGAAATTCACCAACCACCCTCTGAGTGAAAAAGTTGCCTCTTATGTCCCTTTTAAATCTTTCCCTCTCACCTTAAATTTTTGCCCTCTAGTTTTGGACCACACAATCCCAGGGAAATTCACCCTACTCATGCCCCTCATGATTTTATAAACTTCTATAAGGTCACCCCCAGCCTTCAATGCTCTAGGAAAAATAGCCCCAGCCTATTCAGTCTCTCCCTATAGCATATGATACAACAATGTCAAAGGTTGATGTGGAAATGCACTCAATGACCTTGTCTGGCTTGTAATTCATGAGAGTTGCATTATTAAACTGGTCAGCATTTACTGACAGTTTCAATACTCTACAGTCTCTACAAAATGAAAAGGAAGATTGAAACTGCATTTCCTGTAATCATGTTCAAGCAAATAGTTCAAGTCAGAGCGTTATCTTGGTGACTGGGCTTCACAAACACATAAAATTTCAAAATCAGAACTTCCTAATGGTAAGTGAAATGACAGTACCCTTACAGTCATAGTATTTGGAAAAAGGAACTGTGTAGGAATTTCCCTTGAAGCAATTCTATGTCTCATATGTTACGATTTTAAGATGCCGGTACTGGACGGAGTGTACAAAGTTAAAAACCAGGTTATAGTCCAAAAGCTTTATTTGGAAGCACTAGTTTTCGGAGCGCTGCTCCCTTATGCCCCTGTGTGATATGTTATACAACAATTTACTTGTATGTCACCAAAGTTACTTGGCCAATGAGTAAAGTATAAATAAATCTTTGTGTTCAAAATGACTTTCAACAGTCTAAAAATGTAAACATGCAAGATATATCTCGCCTACTTAAAAACTTTATATAATAAATATAAGTATCAGGTGAATGAGCAGATGTGACAGGAATTAAGTTAATTTTTCAGATAAGATCCTTCACAAGCTCACATCTCTTTCATATTTTACGTGTAAATGTAGAGGCTTCTCAAATCTGAAGTCTCTCTGGACATTCCTGTCATACCTTTAGCAAGACACTATTGGGTTGACCAGATCCCAGCCCTTGACTGGAATTTGATTAGATTAGATTCCCTACAGTGTGGAAACAGGCCCTTCGGCCCAACAAGTCCACACCGACCCTCCGAAGAGCAACCCACCCATACCCATTCCCCTACGTTCACCCCTGACTAATGCACCTAACAATACGGTCAATTTAACATGGTCAAGTCACCTGACCTGCACATCTTTGGACTGTGGGAGGAAACCGGAGCACCCGGAGGAAACCCATGCAGACACGGGGAGAATGTGCAAATTCCACACCGACAGTTACCCGAGGGGGGAATTGAACCCGGGTCTCTGGTGCTGTGAGGCAGCAATGCTAACCACTGTGACACGATAAAATGTGGAAGGTATAGGTTTTGCTTGCCCTCAACTTACACAGCCCTCAGTATGAGGTAGGGAATGCTAGTCTGTCAACAGCTGGAAATACAAGCCCCTTGCAGATTCAGGCTTGGACACTGAAAAATGAAAACAGCCAAAGAAAGGTCATAGAGTTATACAGCATAGAAACAGGCCCTTTGGCCTGCCTTGCCTTTGCTGACCAACAAACATCAAGCTACACTAATCCTATTTACCTGCATTGGCCATAGCCTACAATGGCCTGGCATTTTAAGTGCTTGTCCATATGCTCCTGAAATGTTGTGAAAGAACCTGCCTCCAACCACCCTCTCAGGCAGCATTTTTCATATTTCTATCACCTTCTGGGTGAATAAGATTTTCCTCAGATCCCCTCTAAACCACTTACTCTTCACCTTAAACTTTTGCCCTCTGAGGTAGGTTCTTTACACAGAGAGTGATGGATGCGTGGAATGCATGCCAACAGTGGTAGTAGATACATTAGAGATAATTAAGCAACTCTTGGATAGGCACATGGGAGCTAGTACAATGAAGTGTATGTAGTTTGATCTGATCTTAGAGTAAATAAAAGGTTGGCACAACATTGAGGGTCGAAGGGCCTGTACTGTTCTGTGTTCTATCTAGATCTTTTCTGCATCCTCTCCAGTTTAATAATATCCTACCTATAGCAGGGTGACCAAAACTGTATACAATACTCCAAAAGTGGCCTCACCAATGTCCTGTATGACTGTATCATGACATTCCAATTCCCATACTCAATGATCTGAGCAATGAAAGCTAGTGTGCCAAATGCCTTCTTTACTGCTTTATCTACCTGTGATGTAACTTTCAAGGAACTTTGTACCTGCACCTCTAGATCTCTCTGTTCCTTCTGTACAGATAGGTCCAACTCTTTCCCTGCATAATCCTTTCATTCTTAGTAGACTTAGAAATATCTGCCAAAGATAGTTCATGGTCCCTCTTTAATCTTATAAGCACTCTATACTTTTGAAGGGCCTCTCTTGTTTTTAATGCATTTCCATATGCATTACCATATACTTCCTTCTTTTCCTTTATCAAACTCTCGATATCTCTTGACATCCAGGGTTCCCTAGACTTGCTGCCCTTGCCCTTAATTCTTAGCGGAACACGCTAGCCCTGAATTCTCATTGAACTACTTTTAAAGGACATCCACTTTCCAACTGTAGACTTAATTGCAAGTAGTTGCTTCCAGTCTATGTTTGTCAGATCCTGTCTAATGTTATTCAAATTGGCATTCCACTGAAGGGCTTTTGCCCGAAACGTCGATTTTGCCTGTCCTCGGATGCTGCCTGAATTGCTGTGCTCTTCCAGCACCACTGATCCAGAATTCCACCAATCTTACCTAACACTATCCTTATTCCTTTCTATAATGATTTTGAAACTTATGGATTAAGATCACTAACCCCAAAATGCTCACCCAATAACACTTGACCAGCTTCATTTCCGAAGATTACATCTAGCACTGCCTCATCTCTAGTCAGACTGTCTATGTACTGGCATAAATCGCTCTCCTGGATGCACATTAAATATTCCACCGTGTCTAAAGATGATCCCAGTTAATGTTTGCAAAGTTTAAATCCTCTATATATAGCTCCAACTATAACTCTATTCCTCTCATGCCTTTCTGTGATTTGCGTACATATCTGTTCTCCTATCTCCCTCTGACTGTTGGGAAACCTGTAGTATAATCTCAGCAAAGTAATCACCCCTTTTTATTTCTAAGTTCCACCCGGATGACCTCATTTAAAGAGCCTTCTAGGACCTTCTCCTTCATTACTGCAGTGATGGTTTCCTTTATCAATAATGCAATGGTCCCACTTCTGTTACACCTGCAGCATGTTACCTGAAACTTTTATAATCTGGAATGCTGAGCTGCCAGTCCTACCCTTCCTTCGATTAGGTCTTAATGATTGCAAGAACATCATGCTCCCACATACTGCTGTAAGTTCAACAAACTTACCAGTCAAATTCCTTGCATTAAAGTCGATACAATTTAGCTTTCCAGATCTCCCATATGCCTGAAAATGCCCATATATTCTCTGCCTGCTGGAATGTTCTAATATTCCTTCTATATTTCATTGGACATTGCTCCAGACTTTATGTCTACACTGTGCCTCACCTCCTGGCCAAATCAGCTTAAATCTGATTTACCAGTACAAGCAAATAGAACATAGAACATAACAGCGCAGTACAGGTCCTTCAGTCCTTGATGTTGCACCTACCTGTGAAACCAATCTAAAGCCAATTTAATCTACACTATTCCATTATCATCCATATGTTTATCCAATGACCATTTAAACCCCTAAAGTTGGCGAGTCCACTACTGTTGCAGGCAGGGCATTCCACGCCCTTTTACTCTCTGAGTAAAGAACCTACTTCTGACATCTGTCCTATATCTGTCACCCCTCAATTTAAAGCTATGTCCCCTTGTGCTAGCCAGCACCATCCAAGGAAAAAGGCTCTCACTGTCCACCTATATAATCCTCTGATCATCTTGTATGCCTTTATTAAGTCACCTCCTAACCTTTCCCTCTCTAACAAAACAGCCTCAAGTCCCTCAGCCTTTCCTCATGACATCTTCCCTTCATATCAGGCAACATCCTAGTAAATCTCCTCTGAACCCTTTCCAATGTTTCCGCATTCTTCCTATAATGCAGCAACCAGAACTGCATGTAATACCCCAAATGCGGCTGCACCAGGGTTTTGTACAGTTGCAACATGACCTCATGACCTCTACCAATAAAAGCTAACACATCATAGGCCTTCTTAACAACCCTATCAACCTGGTTGGCAACTGTCAGGGATCTATGCACATGGACACCAAGATCTCTCTGCTCATGCACGATGCCAAGAATCTTACTATTAGCCCAACACTCTCTATTCCTGTTACTCCTTCCAAAGTGAATCACCTCATAATTTCCTGCATTAAACTCCATTTGCCACCTCTCGGCCCAGCTCTGCAAATTATCTATGTCCCTCTGTAACCTACAACCTCCTTCCGCACTGTCCACAACTCCGCTGACTTTAGTGCCATCCACAAATTTACTAACCCATCCACCCTCATCCATTATAAAAATGACAAACAGCAGTGCCCCCAAAACAGATCATTGTGGTACACCACTAGTAACTGAACTCCAGGATGAACATTTCCCATCAACCACTACCCTCTGTCTTGACATGTCTCTGTATTTTCTGCAATTTCCCACCAAGGATATTGGACTTATTCCGGTTCAGCTGGTACAGGTTGCACCTACCCCAGCATCTGTCCCATTGATCTAAAAATCTAAATCCCTCCCTCCTACAACATTCCTTTCAGCTCACATTTATCTAATCTATCTTCCTATTCTTATACTCAGCCGCATGTGGTACTAGAAGTAATCCATAGATTACAACCTTAGTGGTCTTCCTCATTAATCTAATACCTAACTCTCTAAGCTCCTCTTGCAGGACTTCATTTCTTTTTTCACTCATGTTGTTGGTCCCAACATGGACCATGACTGCTGGCTATTCACCTCCCCCTTCAGCATGATGTGCAGCTATGCTGAGACATCCCTGAACCTGGCACCAGGAAGGCACCACGCCATTCAAAAGTCTTATTTGCTGCCACAGACCCATCTGTCCGTTTCAGCTTTACTGTTGTACTTTCCCTCATAGGGGAGATCATGGGAATAACTGCATCCTCTTTCTGAGCAGTACCCAGCATCTCCCCAATATCGGATATTTACACAGGACCTCTCGATTTCCCAATAAATGCAGGTGGCTTCAATGTGCTCTTTGTGGAACAGGAACACCTCACCACTAAACACACCACACCCCATCAACTTTTTACCCAGTAATGAAGGAACCTCTTTTGAATTCACAAGAATTGGCATAGTCATTGCATGCCAAAGAAAGCAAGCAGATGTAATTTGACATTAAAGCACCTCCCACTGGGATCATCTGCTTCCCTGACATTTAAGTTTTGATCATTCCGGACTGACGTGATCTTTCCATTTTGTAAATCTCTGTTCCACAGAAGTAAATGTATTATTAAAAACATTCTCTAAGCTTATGTCTCTTACTTTAGCAGTTGTTAAATTAAAATGTGTTCCCTATCAGCTTGTGTCAACATATTATTTGTATCATCATGGAAACAGTGTGGCCACTGTTAAATAAACAGACTTTTTTTTTAATAGGTTTAGTTTGACCCAGTATCAGATGGATGGTAAATCCAAGGTCGTTAACACAGAGTACAAAATTCAACCCAAAGCTCCCAACAGAAGTTAATACAGGACATGTTAGCATTATGAGTTCCCGAAGCAAGGGTAAAAGGCACCTTGGCCATAAATCACCTTTAAAGCCTTTCATTTTAAATTATTTTGATTCCAGAGTGGAATTTATTTATAAATGCTGATTCTAATTGCATTTGCATTTGTTTAGCATTGTAATTCTTTTGATAAGCAATTTTTAATATGTATATATAATGGATTAATTTATAGTTTACATACTTAAACATCGCTCTGCTTCATTCCCAGCATTGACTTTGACTTCGAGAAATGGGGTCTTCACTTTTGGCGTCAGGTTGACTGCTTCTCTCTTTCCAGGCTTGTCAAGCTAGTTCTCATTTGTCATTCTTCTATTTTATTTTGATTTTTAAAAAACTTTAATTGAGATACAGGATGGCAAAAATGATGAACATCCAAATCACCTCATATACTCCCTTCACCCACAGCATTGTAGCAATGAATATAAAATAAAAATCCAAGTATTAACCAAGTATTGTGGGTGGCACAGTGGTTAGCACTGCTGCCTCACAGCACCAGAGACCCGGGTTCAATTCCCACCTCAGGCGACTGACTGTGTGGAGTTTGCACGTTCTCCCCGTGTCTGCGTGGGTTTCCTCCGGGTGCTCCGGTTTCCTCCCACAGTCCAAAGATGTGCAGGTCAGATGAATTGGCTATGCTAAATTGCCCGTAGTGTTAGGTAAGGGGTAAATGTAGGGGTATGGGTGGGTTGCGCTTCGGTGGTGCGGTGTGGACTTGTTGGGCTGAAGGGCCTGTTTCCACACTGTAAGTAATCTAATCTAATCTAACCATGAGTGCCAATATGTTTCTCCTGCACATTAAAAAACACTGAAATGGAGGCTCTTCAAATGTTGTAATTTTCAGGTTGTTATCCTTCCTCAGAAGCATAATTTCATGAAAGGCATGTTTTTGAAAATGAGACATTTTCAGTTTTCAAATTATAACATCTAGAATCTTGTATATTCAGCTAATTGTTCATCTTTCCCCCCAAAGATTGTCCTCACTGTTTGACAGCTTTATATCCACAGAATCAGGTCTGTGTCTGTGCTGTGACCCTCCAATTTCATAGAATGTACTCAAACTAGCAGGAAAGATATCTATTTATACTTCTAGGATCATTGCCATGACAGATAAAACAGCAATATTTCTTGCTTTGCTTCAAAAGGAAAGATTTTAGCTATTATACCCTGATATACAGCATTGGAGACAAAAGAGCACCTCTTTGCAAGAAATCTCTGTTCCCCCTCACCACCCGATTATTCAGTAAACAGTGTTTGACCCCACTGCCTCCCCTCTCACTTTCTTCCAATCATTGCCATTCTCTTATGATGTGGTTTAAAGTGGAGACTTTCAGATCCCTTACCAGAAGAAACAGGGAAACAGTCGGTTTCACTCATCCCACATTGTTTTTATGCACTTTTTAACAACCTCCTATATTTGAAAGCATAAACTACTATAGGGAGGAAAATACATTGGGAGGCTCAGAAAGAGAAGAAAGACTCAGATAGGCAAAAGGATTGACTCCTTAAACAAGATAAAGAACACTGTTCAATTTGCTTACTCTTGAAACTAATTTGAAACAAACTGCAAATACTAAACAAGGCATTCATTTATTTTATGATTGCAAGTTAGAGAATTTAAAGAAAACTTTGATATATCATTAAATCCTGTAAACACACTGGGTGGGCAATGTAAGTTGCTGACGCAATATTAAAAGCAACTCTAATAAACAAGTGTCAACAATGAATAAACATTCTGGAAGGATGGGATCTGGATGGAGTATCAGCTGAACGTATGATAAGAACCTCCATTTTAGTCTCTTCTTTCGAGAGGTAAGCTGTCTATATTTGTTTCCGAAAATGCAAATCTTGTTTACTTGAAAATGTTAGATTGTGTTTATTGTCGTAACAAGAGATTGACATTAATTTGCACGAAGGAAGAGTGTATTAAATAAAAAGTGGCATACAAGGTCTTTAGCTACTGTTTCCATTTAATTTCTAGAGTGATATCCTTCTTCAGGTGTGCTGTTAAATGAAAATAGTTGTTTCTGACACAAGACCATAATTGTGTGTTTTAAAATAACATCCAAAATTGTGTATATTCAGCTAATGGTTAATTTATTTTCTGAAAGGTGTTCACAAAGTTCCGCTCTATATTTGGATGTCTATACAATTATTTGTAATTGCCTCCCATCTCATCTTATAGAACTGAATAAAGTAACAGCAAATTGTAAAGCATTATTTATGCAGAGAACTGCCAACAGAAATGAACAGCTACGTATTCAACTGGGCCTCAAAGGGGGAAATTCTCGCTAACTGAGAATTTAATTCATAACAACATCTTGTAAGCAGCTGAATGAAGATAATGGAAGAACAAATAAATGAAATTAATGCATGATGATGAATTACTGTAGCTGATGGAATCTTGCAAGTGCTGTTTCTTGTAAATTTATGTTTAACCATTACAATTTCCAGTAAAATTACAATGTCGTATTCTATCAAATTCTTAGGTAAAGCAACATTTCACCTTGTGATCTCATCTGACAATATAAATGATTTAACAGCTTTAAATGATAAAAACAAAATTGGTAAATACCACAAGCAAAATGTAAAGAGAACCTTGCAGCCTGTCAAAATTATTTATTTGTTTGGAATTGCAATTCCTTCTTTCTAAAGTATGATGGAATAAAATTTCTGTGTGCAGTACCAACATTGTGCGTGCTGTACAAGCCCCAAACTGTACAGGCCGAAGCCTCACTAGAAATTTGGACTTAAGGCCTCTGTTAAATGACTTATTCAAACTGTTATCGATGATTGCATCTCCAAAGGCAGCTCTTGCATTCAAAATATTCATTTTGCATTGCCTGCCTCAGCAGCAACAATCCTCCTTTACATCCTGGGAGTAGCAGGATCAATACTGGGAGAGGAGGCCACTCATATATTAAGGTTAGTGCTCATGTGTGTTGGAGAGCTGGGAGGAATATACCTTCCTTTCACTTTTTGTTTTCACCTAGGGAGCAACTAGACCAAATCCAAATCGACAAGTATGTCTTAAACTAGGTCCCTCATCAACAAATGCAAGAGGCCTAATTCCTTTTGACAGCGATGGATTTTAAAAAATCATTCAAAACTAACTGAAATTCGACATATTTTAGAAATCCAAGGATGGAAGTATTTTAAGAGCCCTTGGTGTGCAGGGCAAATGTTTGACCTGGTTTCTATCTGCACAATGAATGCAATAACATCACTTTCAAACCCCTGGCATCTTGATAAATCTCAGCATTGTGATATGTTTAGTTTTGTCGTGAAGCTGATTGGCAGGGAGGTGTGTGACCACTTTTAGCAGTTTTGTAACATAACAGGAGGTTTATTATAGATGTGTATAATGATAAATATGTAATGAGTTTTGTTATAAATGGTGAACTTATCTATCTGTCAGTATGTTTTAAGCTGTATAAAATCAGAGAATGCTTTCTGTGATTTCCTATACGTTTTCAATTAATCTTAGATGTCTTATTGGAGATACTAATTTGCAGATGTTATGTCAAATCAGTTTCACGTGAGGTGAACACATTTTAGAAACATTGCATTAAGATAGGAAAAGAATAGACTTTTGACTTTGAGTGATAGTGTAAAAAGGTAATAACAAGTTGGCAGTAACCTTTTATAGCTTTCCCAATATCCCACTGATTTTAAGAGAAACAAACATCAAGAGCAATATAAAATGTGCTATCAATACAATAGCAAACATAATTATCAATTCTGAGTCCTGCTTCATTTAATCTTTTTGCAGGTTAGAAACGTCAGGAAGAATGGAAATTGAGTGTGTGAGAAGATTCTTATGTTTGCTCATTGTTCTCCAAGTACAGACATTGTCCTTCACTGAAACGCATCGTCCTGCCTCAGACGTCTGCGCAACTCATATCATCTTGCCAGGTCCAAAAGGTAACGAGGATATACTGCAGATAAACATCATTATAGTAATGCATTTATTGAACTGATTTCTCTGTAACTAATAAGATACCAAAATTTCAATTTGACTTCACACTACAATGGCTCAGTGATTAGCACTGCGGCCTAATAATACCAGGGACCCAGGTTTGATTCCAGACTTTGGGCGATTTGTGTGGAGTTTGCACATTCTCCCCCTGCCTGCATGGGTTTCCTCCCTCAGTCCAAAGACGTGTAGGTTAAGTGGATTGGCCATGTTAAATTGTCTATAGTGTCCAGGGATGTGTAGGCTAGATGGGTTAGCCATGGGAAATGCAGAGTTACAGGAGTAGGATAGAGGGGGTGGTGTCTGCCTGGGATGCTCTTCAGAGGGTCAGTTTGGACTTGATGTGCCAAATGGCCTACTTCCACAAAGGAGGTATCCTATTCTATTTTACTGACTCTGCAAACTTCTGTCAGCAACTGGATGAAGACATAGCCAGAAGCCTGCAATCAGGTTAACTATTCACCCTTTTATTCAACTTTGGAATAATGAAGGAAAATTGGATATGTTAAAAATAAAAATGAGAATAGTTGCTAAAATTGTAGAATGGTTACAGCTTGTCTTGGATGTAAGGGAGATGATTGTGATGGAGGTGTTTTGGATGTCAGGACTTTAGAGATCTATGTGTCCTTTCTGTCCCTTGGGAAATGGAGTTGTACGATTTATACTGACATAGACCAGGATTAGGCCATTCAGTAAATCGAGCCAGACTATTCAATATAATCATCGCTGATTGAACACTTCAATGCTTTTCATCCTAATATTTCTTTAAGCCATTGATAATCAAAAAGGTATCAATTTCTACTTTAAACATGCTCAGACACTGAGCTTCTATAACCTTCTGATGTCAAGAATTCCAATGATTCACAGCATTCTGTGTAAAGAACTCTTCACCTCTGATCTAAGTGGCATCCTCTTTTTTTAAAAATGTGCCCCTGGTCCTAGACTCTCCAAACAGAGGAACATCTGAACTACATCTACCCTGACTGTCCTTTCAAGTATTTTGTAGGCATCAATGAGAACACTCTCATTTTTCAAAACTCTGGAAATACAGGTCCAGTTTGCCCTATTGCTGTTCAGAGGATAGTCCTGCCATACCAGAGGCAAGTCTTGTAACCCCGAATTACTGACATACCAACTAATGAAACAGTACCTGCCTCCATGACAAAATATTTTTCCTAAATATTTTTAGGCCAATCTCCTGAACAACAGAAGAAACATTTCATTACATTTGCATTCAAATTCTTTTGCAATAAAGCCTAATTTAGTCTTCTCAATAATCTACTACACTGCATATTAGTCTTCAGTCAACTATTGACACAGACACTCAAGTGTGAGTGTCTGTAGACGAAGCATGGAAAGACTCAATGATACAACTGTGACAGGAGTACAGAAGCAGAGGGACCTCGTGGTCCATGTGCATTATTCTCTGAAGGTGGCCAGACAATTTGAAGCATTTGCAAAGAAGGCTAATAGGATCCTTGGGTTTCTAAATACAGGCAGAGAGTATAAAGGCAAGGAAATGATGTTGCACCTCTACAAATCATTGGGCAGACATTTGGAGTATTGTGTTCAGTTCTGGGCACCTTATTAAATGAAGGATGTTAAGGCCGTACAAGAGTGCAAAGGAGTAATATTTGAATTATACCAGGGATGAGGGATTTTAGACAAGAAAAGGTTATAGTAATTGGGCTTATTCTCCTTAGAGTAGAGAAGACACAGAGGTGACCTCACTGACATGTTCAAAATTGCGAACAATTTTGACAGGTACTGTTTCATTAGTCAGTAACTCGGGGTCACAATATCAAGATTGTCAGCAAGGGAGCTAGAATTGCAATGAGGAGAAACATTTTTACTCAGAGAATTGTTAGGATTTAGAATGCGCTGCCTGGAGAAGAGCCAGATTCCATACAAGGTTTTAAGTGAGAGCTGTCTATATATTTGAAAGTGATGAATTTAGAATATTCCATCACACTCCTGACTTAGGCTTTGTAACTGGTGGGGAAGCCTTGGAGAGTCAGGAGGTGAGTTACTTGCTGCAGGATTCCTAGTCTTTGACCTGCTGTTGTAACCACTGTGTTTTTATTGCTAGTTCAGTTTCTGATCAATGATAAACACTAGGATGTTGGTAATAGGGTATTCAGCAATAGTAATTCCACTGAATAGTCATAATCATAGTGTCATAGAGTCATACAGCATGGAAACAGACCCTTTGGTCCAACCAGACCATGTTCTCAAACTAAACTAGCATCACCTGTCTGTGCTTGGATGATGGTTAGATTGTCTCTTGTTGGAGATGGTCATTGATTGGAACTTATATGACCTAAATGTTATTTGGCACTTGTCAGTCCAAACCTAGATATTGTCCAGGTCTTACTGCATTTGGACATGCATTACTTCAATATCTGAGGAGTCATGAATGCTACTGAATATTGTGTGAACATCCCCAATTCTGAACTTATGATGGAAGGAATGTCAGCAGCTGAAGATGGTTGGACCTAGGACACTATCTTGAGGAACTCTTTCACAGATATCCTGGAGGTGAGATGACTAACCTCCAATAACCACAATCAGCTTCCAATGTGCCAAGTATGACTCCAAACAGTGGAGAGTGGACCCTGATTCCTACTGGCTCCAGTTTTGCTAGGGCTCTGATGCCACACTCTGTTAAGTATGGCTTTGAAGTCGAGGGTAACCATTCTCACCTCACCTCTGGAATTCAGCTCTTTTGTCCATGTTTAAAAACCAAGGCTGTAATGAGGTCAGAGTGGACCTTGTGGATCCATAACTGGGTATCAATGAGCATGTTTCTGTTGAGCAAGTGCTGTTTGGCTAGGGGTATAGCATGTTTTGCTATCAGGTCCCAGTGCCTTCTGTTATTTCATGATATATGGAATGAATCAAATGAACTGAAGACCGATGTTTATGTTACTGGAGACATCTGGAGGAGCCCAAGATGCATCAGCCACTTGGCACTTGGCTGAAATTTATTGCAAACATTGTACTGGTGTGCTTTGTGGCCACATCATTGAGGATGGGGACATTTGTGGAACTTTCCCTTCCAGTGAGTTGTTTAATTTCCCATCATCATTCTTAATTGATATGACAGGACTGCCGAGCTTAGATCTAATCTATTGGTTTTGGAATCACTAACCTCTGTTTACCATACTTGCAATGTTTTCTGCTTTGTACAAATGTAGTCCTGTTTTGTAGCTTCATCAAGTTGAGACCTATTTTTACGTATGCATGATGCTGCTCTTGGCATGCCGTCTTGCACTCTTCATTGCCATTAAGCCAGAGATTCAATGGCAGAGTGAGGGATATTGCACTTGAATACAGTTTTGCTGCTCCTAATGACCTACAGCACCTCATGAATACCCTATCTTGAGTTGCTAGATCTGTTTGAAGTCTATCCCATTTAGCATGGTGATACTGGCACACAACACAAAGTGAAGGTGGGACTTCACTCCAAAAGGACTATATCAATGGTCAGTCATAAGGTTCGCCTCCTTACAATGGACAAATGCATCTGTAACAGGCAAATTGATGATGAGATCAAGCATATTTTTCCCTTTTATCATTCCTTCACCATCTAGAATACAATTCCTTTAGGACTTGACCTGCTCGGTCAGTAAACATTTTGATTCAGGAGGATGGCATTAATTTGCAGGATGTTTCTTTGCCTATGTTTGCCCTGATTCAATAAGATGTCAATTTTGAGTACTCCCATGGCAACTCACTCCCAACTGCCACATCTGTTGGAGTTGGCTTACCAGTGGGACAGGACATATCCACGAATAATGACAGTGGTGTCTGGGACATTGTAAAGTATGATTCCAGAAATATGGATCTGCCAATTTGTTGCATGACTATTTTGGATATGGATCTCTGAGTTCTGTACCAGACCACATATGTTTGTAATGTCATCAGTCTGAGTTTGCCATTGTTTTCAATGCCTAGGTCAATACTAGGTGGTCTGTCCAGTTCCTTTTTGAGAAATTTTAGTTGTTTGATACAATTGACTTGATAGGACATTGAAGAAAGGAGTGAAGAACCAAACACATTGCTTTGTGAATAGAGTCACATGTAGGATACTCCAGGTAAACTTGACAGCTTTCCTTCCCTAAACGACATTATTGAACCAGATGGTTTTATTATAATTGACCATGGTTCCCATGGTCAGAGTCAGATTTTTAATTCTAGATTCCTTTCAACTTCAAGTTCCAGCATTTGCTGTGATGAGATTCAAACCTGCCTCCCAAAAACGCATTGCCTTGGTTTCTGAGTTACTAATTCAGCACCAATAGCATTGAGCAATTGCTTCCCCGAAATGCCACAATCAATAGACCTATCAGGCAGTTTGATGTTTGCATACTACCTGCATTGATTGGAAAAGGTGCAAATTAGTCACACATTGTGATCCTTGCATCAAATTTCAGAGGATATTCAATTCAGTCCCCAGAGTTCACCTCCTTACTATTTTAGAACCTCTCCCTGTGTAATCTAAGGGAACAGTTATGTGCATAGTGCATGTATTTCGAATTTCTGTATTCAAATGATATGGTTTGGTTTTCTCCTAAGTTGAAAAATGTGATGCTGGAAAAACACAGCAGGCCAGGCAGCATCAGAGGAGCAGGAGAATCGACGTTTCGGGCATAAGCCCTTCTTCAGGAAGGTTTTCTCCTAACCATGTTGCACTGTCTATACTTTTTAATCAGGATGTAAAATGATAATTTATGGCTTTTGGCTTTCGTGATGCAGTAATATTGGTCTCATTTCAGGTCGCACCTGCCACTAAGGTGTGTCATGAAAAGTTTGATGAAAAATATTTTTATTTTACAACATAGAGCTTAGTCAAATGAACTATAGAAATAAAAGTTATTAGTAAAAGCTTGAGATGGGCAATTCCTCAATTAGTAGGAAAACAAGTTGCCAAGAGCATAATTTCTTGAAGGCATTTTTCTCAGAATAGCTCTGACAATAACTGTTGCCCTTGCTTCATCACTAAATTCTGCTTGTTAACCCTGTGGGTCATAATGTTGAAAGCATTTTAATGACATTCCTATCATTCATTCACTAATGACATTCTGCCCCCACACAGACCTATGCTGTACTTATAGTCAACTCAATATTTATCACTCAGGAGATTTACAAAAATTACACCTCCCCAGTTTGGCAACCAAGATAGCTCTAGTGAATAACTTGGTTTCATTTTCAAGTTGTTGTTTAGAAACAAAGTCATCTTCTGGCATTTCAACTGAAAAAGTCATTTACTCTAGAAAAGGGAATGCATTTGCCATAAAAATGTAGGCAGCTTGCAAAGGTTTACAGGAAGACTTCTAACAAATAATACACAGAGAATTAGTTTTGACATTTAAAAAGTCGTTGACCAGAACAGACATAATCCTCTTGGTCAAACTGAAATAATTCCAAATATTTTTGTTCCAAATCTTCATGCACCAGTAAAATTGCTCAGAGATGTTTGCATAGCTGTTCTTTCAAGAATACTTCACCCCATATGACCTCTTTCTTCCTTTTCTCAGATCATGGGTGGAATCTTAAGGTTCCCCTCAAGGGCTTTGCAAGCATGGGTCTGTAAAATTCTCAAAGCAGCCTTCCTACTACTCTCATATCCTGTTGTTACTGGCCACTCACAGGCAGCGTCCTGTCTGGCTTCAATATTTCAGGCTGGAAGAGCAAGTTCCAGGGCAGGAGGAGCCCAGTTTGTCACCCTGTTCAAACCTTGGGCGAGAAGGTAGCTTTACAGCATGGAAAGAGGCCCTTCGGCCCATTCTTCTGGAGTTTTTTGAGGATATGACCAATGGAGTTATCAGGGGTGAATCAGTAGATAATCTGGCCTTTAAAAAGCCTTTTGACAAGGTTCCATACAAGAGATTAGTAAGGAAAATTAAAACTCATGTTATCGGGGGTAATGTATTGACATGGATAGAGAACTGGTTGGCAGACAGGAAGCAGAGGGTTGGAATAAACAGGTCCTTTCCAGAGTGGCAGGCAGTGCCCAGAGGGGTACTGCAAGGTTCATTGCTGGGACCCCAGTTGTTCACAATATACACTATTGATGTGGATGAAGGAATTGAATGCAATATCTCCAAATTTGCAGATGACATGAAGCTGGGTGGCAGTGTGTGCTGTGAGGAAGATGCTAAGAGGCTGCAGGGTGACTTGGACAAAATGACTGCGTGGGCAAATACTTGGCAAATGCAACGTGGTGTGAATAAATGTGAGGTTATCCATTTCGGTCACAAAAACAGGAAGGCAGATTATTATCTGAATGGTGGCAGTTTAGGAAAAGGTGATGGGCAAAGAGACCTGGGTGTCATGGTGGAACAGTTGTTAAAGGTTGGCATGCAGAAGCAGCAGGCGGTGAGGAAAGCTAAGGGCATGCTGGCCTTCATAGCGAGAGGATTTGAGTATTGGATAATGATGACTTGCTGCAGTTATGTACAGGGCCGTGGTGAGGCCACACCTTGAGTTTTGTGTACAGTTACAGGAAGGACATTTTTGCTATTGAGGGAGTCCAGCGAAGGTTCGCCAGATTGATTCCTGGGATAGTTGGACTGACATATGAGGAAAGACTGGAATTTAGAAGAATGAGGGGGGAATTTCATAGAAACATAAAAAATCCTGATGGGACTAGACTGACTGGATGTGGGAAGAATTTCCTGATGTTGGGCAAGTCCAGAACTAAGGGTCACAGTCTAAGAATAAGGGTAAGCCATTTACGACAGATGAGGAAGAATTTCTTCATCAAGGAAGTTGTGAACCTTGGAAATCTATCCCACAATAAGCTGTTAGGGCCAGTTCATTAGATATATTTAAGAGAGAGCTGCACGTGGCCCTTGCGGCTAAAGAGATCAAGGGGCGTGGAAAGAAAGCGGGAATGGGATACTGAAATTGCATGGTCAGCCATGATCATATTGAATGTAGGCTTGAAGGGCCAAATGGCCGATTCCTGCACCTATTTTCTATGTTTCTATTCCTCACTGGCCATCAAGCATCTATCTGTTCTAATCATCATTTTCCAGCACATAGCCTGTTGTGCAATGATATTTCAAGTGCTCATCAAAATACATAAGACTATAAGACTAGGAGAGGTAGTCCATCAGCCCATTGAGTCTGTTCCACCATTCAATGAGATCATGGCAGATCTGATAATCCCCAGCTCTGCTTTCCTGCCGTTTCCCCATAACCCTTGATTCCCTGACTAACTAAAAATCTATCTTCGTTAGCATTGATACTACATAATGATCCAAACTCAATAAAGAATTCTACAGACTCAGAGAAAATTCTACAGATTTTGAGAGAAAATATTGCTATGGTGCCCAAAATTGTCGCCATTATTTCCGGGATGTGCACACTGAAATATGGAAAAGCTCATCCCTAGGCAAGTAATAACTTAACAAGAATTTAAACCTTCAGTAAGAAATGAGGGTTAAAATGCTTAAAATTAATAAGTTTTAACAATAATGGATAGCTAAACTCTTGTAGAAGTTATAGACACACAGAAAATAGGAGCAGGAATAGGCCATCTGCTGTTCAAGTCAGTTCCACTATTCAATATGATCATGACTGATTATGCAACTTTCTGTTCTCACTTTCTTTCTGTACCCTTCTGAACATCCCTTGTGCATTTGCCTTGTTTACTCCTGTTAATTGCATAAGTTTTTATGAGATTCCCCCTTCTCTGATTCTTTTAATCTCCAGTGAATATGAACATGACTGATCCAGTCTCTTTTCATACATCACTCCTGCCATTGTAGGACTCAGTCTGTTAAATCTTCATTGCATTCCCTCCATAGACAGAACATCTTTCCTCAGATAAGGAGACCAAAACTGCATACAATACTACTTACAGTTGCAGCATGACGACCCTGCTTAAATATTCTTACTGTGAAGTCATACATACCATTTGCCTTCCTAAAGGTAGGAGCCCAAAACTATTCACAGTATTCCAGATATGGTCTGACTAGTGTATTCCAGATGTGGTCTGACTAGTGTATTCCAGATATGGTCTGACTAGTGTATTCCAGATGTGGTCTGACTAGTGCCTTATATAGATTTAGCAAAATCTCCATTCCATTTGAAATAGAGACCACCAATTATTTGTCTTCCATATCACTCACTGAACTGGCTTTTTGTCATTCCTGGACAAGGACACTCAAATTACTCTGTTCCATAACTTTTTGCACACTTTTGCCATTTAAATAATATTCAGCTCCTCTATTCTTCTTGCCAAAGCACATACTCCATATTATATTCCATCTACCAAGGCTTTGCCCACACACTTAACCTGCCTGAATCCATCTGCAGAATCTTTGTGTCATCCTCACCACTTGCCCTTCCACCTTTTTTTTGCATCTTCTAAAATGTTGGCTCTAATATATTATGTTCTTCATCCAAGTCATTAACTTGAAAATCTTGTGGATTCCAGTCTCTACAGCCTTTAGGCAGTAAGTTCCAGTTTATTCACAGCTCTCTGGGTGAAAACGTTTTTCCTCAAAGCTCCTCTGAATATATTGCTCCTTAGCTTAAAACAGTAGACAAGTCAATAGCCAAGGGTCTCAAAGTACAAAAGCCTCTCCCTGTAGGGATGATTTGGAGATGCCAGTGTTGGACTGGGGTGTACAAAGTCAAAAATCACACAACACCAGGTTATAGTTCAAAAGGTTTAATTGGAAGCACACTAGCTTTCGGAGCACCGCTCCTTCACAACGACATGATGAAGGAGCGGCGCTCAGAAAACTAGTGTGCTTCCAATTATCCCTGTAGGGAATGTGGCTTTTTATTCTTTAAAAAAACTACTATGGTATTGAAATGGGAAACAGCTAATTTGAAACCAATGTTTGAAAGAATGCTTTCAAAACTGCTGCCAAATAACCTGACAAACAATAATTGAAGAATTGCAGACTATTTAGAGCCATAAGCTTATACTGATGCAGCTTTTGCTAGCAATAAGATGTTGATTGGTCTATGGACTAGTGACCAGTTATCAGAGACCTTTCTATCCGCCAGCAACTGTGTGATTGGATCTCAGGTAACCGAAGAGTTTGGAGTGGGAACAATTTACAGAGAGAGAGAGAAGTGTTCAGTTCAGGAATGTTCTCTGCAGTCAAAACTTACTGTAAGACTGATGAAAACTGGTTGTGTCTTTCTTGCAGCAGTTGGTATAAGCCGTGACTTTTAACTGAAAAGGCAAAGTTTTTTTACAAGTAGGTTAGCCCCCTTGTATCTTTTACCAATCAGTGGAGTCATCCAGAGAAAATAACTGAAGCAAATGTGCTGGCCAGCAGAAGTGTTATCCGAATCACCTCAACAGTAGAACCTGAGAACAGAAACTACTGAACTGCCTTTCCAATTTTCTCTCTCTGTCCAGAACCTATTTTACCCAATTTGTTTGTCTGTCACTGTGTGTGTCAACTGGAGTTTACAAGGGGATACAGTTTTAATTATAAGTATTTTATGTCAAGTTTATAACTTTATTACCTTTAGCTAGAGTCTAATTACTTGTGGAGTTTACAAGGGGCATACAGTTTTAATTATTCGTATTATATGTCAACAGTTTATAACTATTTACCTTTAGCTAGAGTCTAATTACTTGTGGAATTTACTAGACGATACAGTTTTAATTATTAGTATTATATGTCGACAGTTTATAACTATTTACCTTTAGCTAGAGTCTGATTACTTGTGGAGTTTACAAGGGGGATATAATTGTAATTATTAGTATTATATGTCGACAGTTTATAACTTTTTACCTTTAGCGAGAGTCTAATTGCTTGTGACAGAGATGGTTCTTGTTCAATAGAGAAAGTCAGACCATGTTTTCTATCAATCTGGGTCTGAGAATGAGGCAAATGGGGGAACCTTGTGGATGTTTTAAATTCTTTAACTTTTGCGATAACCCTGTAACTAGTAGGGTTTGATTTCTAATGTGGTAACCCAGTGAGTCATTACACTCTATCTACCCTGTCAATGCCACTCATAACTTTATACACCTCGATCAGGTCCCATCTTCACCTTCTGCTGTATGGAAAGTAACCCCAGCCTATCCAGTCTCTTTTCAGAGTTGAATCGCTCCAGCCCAGGCAACATCCTGGGAATCCCTTCTGTACCGTCTCGACTGAAATCACATTCTCCCTACATTGTAGCGACCAGAGCCACATGCAGTACTCCAGCTGAAGACTAACTAATATTATATACAGCTTCATGATTCCTCCTTGCATTGGATTTGATGCCTGTCTAAGATAGACAAATATCCCATCCGACTTCTTTATCATCTTATCCACTTATCCTGCTGCCTTCAAGGATCTATGGACATAGAGATCAAAGTCCCTCTGATTCTCTGTACTTTCTAGGATCATACCAGTCTATGAGTATCCCTTTCCTTATTAGTCCCCCCAAACGGCACCCTTATTACTTTTCAGGGTTAAGTTCCATATGCCACTGTTCAGCCCATCTCACCAGCCAGTTTATATTGCCCTGTAGTTAAACACGTTTCACCACCAAATGTTTGTCATTATCAATGATTCCTCCTATGGATTGGTGACTCCCTATTCGACCTGGATGGACCACAAAATATTCCCCCAATAAGTACTCCATCCCAACCTGGCAATTCCACAATCCCTCTTCCCCCTCTCCAAACAGGTCTCATCTCCATTCCCTGTCATGCGATTCCCTATATTTACCTGGTCCTGGACTCCAGGAATTAAAATCTAGGAATTGCTTGTAATCCTAATTCTGTCTGTCTCTGATACTGAGGCCTCTGAGACTTAATTAAGAGGTCGGGTGAAGGCTGGAATTCTTGTCTCCAGATAATTAATGCATCTCAGAAACAGCACCATTCAGAAAATCCTCCCCCATCATATTTTTACTTCAAATTACCTTTTAAAGCTTGTCATTTACTATGTTTTCTGGTGGACCAAAATGTCCAGATTGAATTTCCATCTGATTTTTTTCAAGAAACAATCAATTCAGATTTAAATATATTTAAATAGTTACGTTCAAAACTCCAGCGTACCATTAACAAGGTACAAGTTAGGATTGTGTTTGAATACTGTCAACCTGCTTGGATCAGTGCAGCTACAACAACTTTCAGGAAACTTAACTCCTTCCAGAACAAAACAATTCACTTCAGTGGCATCCCAATCACTGCTGTAACATCCACTCCGTACACCACTAATGCACGTATACCATCTACAAGATGCATTGCAGCAACTTGCCAAGTCTCCAACTTCCAAACCCATTACCTCTATCACCTAGCAGGACAAGAACAGCAGATGCAAGGGAGTATCACCACCTGTAAGTTTCTGTCCAAGCTACGCACGATCCTGACTTTGAATCAAATTGCCATTCCCTCGCTGTTACTGGATTAAAATTTTGAAACTTGTTCCCTAACAGTACTGTGTGTGTCCCTTCACATCAACAACTGTACCAGTTCAAGAAGGTAGCTGATCATTAACTTCTCCAAGATCATTGATATGGGCAGCAAATTCTGGCTGCACCAACAATACTAATATTCCATGAACAAATAAAACATTTGGCTCCATATTTCTGAGTCCCATTTAAACATTGAATTTTTTTTAAAAAATCATTCCTGGGATGTAGGTATCCTTAATTGTTGCTTGATTGACAAGCTTCCCAAGGTCATTTCTGTTGGTGTGGAATCACATATAGACCAGACATTTCCTTCCCGAAAGAACATTAGTGAACAAGATTGTTTTTTGTAACAATTGATAGTGGCTATATTGTCATAATTAGGCTAGCTGTTTAATTCCTAATGCCACTGCAGCATTTAAACCCCTATCCCCAGAGCATGAGGCTGGGTCTCTTGATTACTAGTGAAGTAAAAATATCATGACATGACTGCTTCCCTGCTTATAATACTAAAATAGATGCCTGTTCATTATCTCATTTTGGAACTTCCCATTTGCAAATTGGCTGCTGCAATTTTCAAATGAAAACAGTGACTACACTTTAAAAGAGTACTTCTTTTGTTATAAGTTAGTTTGGGATGTCTACAAATCATGAAAAGCATAACGTAAAGGAAATTTTTCTATTGCCTAATTTCTCTTACGAGGGATGTCGGAAATGCTGATGCCACCTTCCTGTTTTTGTGGTCAGTTATGATTTTAGGGAAGACTTGATATTGTCACAATGCCGTTCCCTTTTTTCGAAAAGCTGTTCCTTTTCTCTTAGGTACTGTGTCCTTGGCTTTTTTCAGAGGGGTCGTAAATAGCTCCTGGTTCTGATTAGACTGGTTTGGTACAGAGCTTAAAGGATATTGAGAAGCCTTTTTGTTTATATGCTGCTGGATTACCCTGCCACAAAAGACTTTAACAAAAAGATAAACAAAAAGAAAAGAAAAAGAGCAAAACTGAAAAGAAGAAGTAGAAAGGAAAGAAAGGTGGCGACTATACGAGCCCCAGTTACAGAAGTCTAAAGCCTACAGAGGCCCTGCTAATCAACTGCCATCTTGGTATATTGGGCTTTGTTTACTTAAAATGGAGTAATACTGAAGAAAATCTATTTAGTTCCTAAACTGTGCAGATCCATTACTAATGCAATCTTACGTACCCTCAGAGCAGGATTTCATCAGGAAATTTGAGTAGAACTTTGCAGTTCACTGCTAATCATTGCTGACATCAGAACAGTCCCTCATGGGACAAATTATGCCAACTCGGCTACAGTTTGACAGCTTAACAGGACTGGTGTCAGCTTAGAAACAGCAATAACATCACAATAAAAAAACCCTTCAATGCAGTCCATAGACTAAGTGGTCTGTGGTGGAGTCAAAGTGAATAACTATGTATTTAAATGAGGTTTACAGCTTTTCCAAAATAATCTGGTCTTTGAATTATCATCTTCTGAACAAGGAAATGTTTGATTTGCAGGAATTCCCCTGTCTCTATTTAAACAGTTACATAAAGACATTTAATTAAACTTTGTGACAATGTTATTTTTTTGCCTCACCAAGGGAATTTACTGCTTTTCCAAGAAGGGTGCTTTGTTACTTTGGAATGTATTTTTTTCAAGTAGTAGATGCGACAAATTGGGTACCACAGGAATCATTGTTAAGGCACCAGCCATCACAATAAGGATATAAGAATGATTCATATGAGGGAACTAAATGTTTTTCCAAGTTTGCAGCGAACACAAACATAAGTTTCAGGTTGAGTTGTTGAGAGGATGCAGAGATGATTCAGTGTGATTTGGACAAGCTGAATGATGAGGAAAATACATGGCAGATGAAGTATAATTTGGATAAATGTGAGTTTACCCACTTTGATTGCAAAAACAATAAGACAGGTTGTTTTCTGAACAATGATAGATTAGGAAAGGGGTGAAGTGTAACGAGACCTGGGTATCCTGGGCATGCAGGTATAGCAGGCAGTTAATAAGGCAAATGGTATGTTGGCTTTCATAGCAAGTGGGTTTGAGTACACAAATACAGAGCAATTGTACCCAGGGCTTTAGTGACACCACACTTGAAGTATTGTGTACAGTTTTGATCTCCTTAAATAAGGAAGGATGATCTGACTATGGAGGGAGTGCAAAAAAGGTTTAACAGTCCAGTAAAAAACACCAAAGGACCGCAGATGCTTGGAATCAGAAACAAAAATAGAAATTGTTGGGGAAACATAGCAGGTCTGGTAGCATCTCTGGAGTGAAAGCAGAGTTAACATTTCAGGTCCAGTGACGCTTCTTCAGAATAGAGACTAATGTGCAGATTCTGTTTAAAAAAGGGTGAAATTTCTACATGTTGATGTTTGGAGACATTTATATATACTCAAACAATGAACACAGGAAGTTAGAGTGCAAATGCTCCAAGCAATTAGGGAAGTAAATGTTGTGTTGGCCTTTAAGCAACTGGAGTGCAAACATAAGGAAGTCTGCATTTGGTGAGACCATACCTGGAGTACTCTGCACAGATTTGGTCTCCACATTTAACAAAGGAGATAGTTGCTTTGGAGATGTTACAGAGAAGAGTCCCCAGATTGGCTCATGGACTGTGAGAGTTATCCTTGTGAGGGAGTAAACTGAGTCTAAATTCATGAGTTTAGAAGAATAAAAGCTAATCTCACTGAAACATACCTGATTGTGACAGGGTAGACACTGAGAAACTGCTTCTACTGTTTGAGAAAATTGAGAACATAGTGGCATTATCTCATGATAATGGGTTATCATTTAAAACTGAGTTGAGGAGAAATTTCTCAATTGAAGATTGTGACCCTTTGGAATTCTCTCACATGTATGGTCCATGGTTGAAGATGTTTAAAACTGACATATATGTGGCCCCTCATGGAATCGAGGGATATGACAACAAGTGGGAAAGTAGAATTAAAGCCAAAGATCAGCCGTGATCATATTGAATGTTGGAAAAGGCTTGATAAGTCATATGTTCTACTTCCTTCCTGTTTCTTATATTCTCATGCAGATTTCCTTTCTTCCCATCCCACCAAAATGTCAAATATCTTTAAATACTCAGTTCCCCACCTTGTCATTTTGCAACCACTATCGTATTTGTGCTAGCCCCAATTCATCCATTTTGTTATGAATACTTCATGCTTTTGAATAAGGATTCTTTAATTAGCGCAACCTGTATCTGAAGACTGTTTTCTGTTTTAAAGGTGAGCAAGGTGAAACAGGTGACCCTGGTGAACCCGGAAAAACAGGAAAACTGGGTCCACCTGGACCAAAAGGTATGGTGCATGGTAGACAAAAATATACTATAATTTTAATCTGCAGGAGTTTCTGTAATAACTGGATTCTTGTGTATCTGCTGGTCAATTAACATATAATGATTGTTCTATAATACTGTCACAATCACTGGGAGAGTTTGGTGATCTTGCTGCATTTTACAATTATAGGTTGACCCTTTAGCATGCTACAGCAGAGTTTACACTCACAGTGTCCCATGCTTCCTTATGACGGGGAATGAAGTTCGTCCCCTAAAAAACTGATATTCCAGACTTTCTCCACTCCATCCAAATCCTGCTACAGACACTCTCTTGCTTTCCTGCTGTCTCCCTTTTGCACTTGAGGATCTTTTTTGCTTCATCACCTGCAACCTGAGCCTCTGCTAATTTCTTAGTGCATTCAGGTTCAATCTAGCCATCGCTTTTAGTGCAGCCTATCCCTTTCAGTGACTCTCAATAGTTCATTGCCTTCCTTTTCCCCTGTTGATCGATCTCCTGTTCTCAGGTTTATGTCTCTAAACCTAATTTTCACTTGTGCAATCCGTCTCTTTTTGCTTTTCTCCTACTCATCTTTCTTTTGTTGCATCTGTAATTTCCCGTGCATACATTTTCCTTCCTGAAATTTAGGCAAAAGTTTCTATCAGGTAATACTGAGCATTTTATTTGTGATAAATCCCCTCTCAATGAATAGCACCCTCCTCTATGCATTTCAACTGTTTTAATAGTGCCAAAAAATGTATTATCGCTGTGCAGGGAAGTGCAGGTGCAAATTGAGCAGAGACCTTTGGTATGTTCTCTGAAATTTGTGCGCTAGAAATGCTGAGTGAAAGTGAAATATCTGCCACATAGGCATGTAATATTCTCAATGGCTCAGATGAGGTCAAATTTCTAAATGGCTGGTTGCAGCAAAACAATTCATCACAGAGAAAATTCAGTAATATTCTTTCCCTGTCCCACTCCACACAACTCTGCTACCTTACTACCTTAGGTAGGCAACTCAGCTGTGCCCCCAACGGTGATAACAATCAGGTAAAATATTTAAATGCCCCCATTCTAGGCATTTAGGCCAGGATCGCGGCACAGTAAAGGTTTGGAAGAAGACCAATGTTTTTACTAAATTACATTTTGCAACTTCAGAAGATGTATTTGTTTACTTTGTGAATTCATTGCTGTGATTCTATGACTCTACATAAATCCAGTCCCTAAATGAGTTTTGCTTTTCAACAATGCCAATAATCTTTTGATGAAAGGGCCAGCTAAACTCTGTAGGATTGACTGAATAGAACAATTATCACTTTACTGTCAGATAACATTGGCGCTAATTTAGTTTTCAAATTCACTAATGTGCATGGATTAGTACAAGGAACGATTCTTTGGATACTCCCGGCTCATTTATATCTTTCTCTCTCCTGATGAGCATTTCACACTGTACCAGTTCCATCCTGCCTGAAGAGGATTGATCATCGGTATGCAAGCTCTACAGTAACTTCATGTCACTTAGCTACCATACAGTTAACAGAGAATAGTTTGATTCAATCAATCCAGATAAAGTTGAGTTTTACCATTCTGTGTTAAATCTTTCAAATTCATCAGCACACTGATTTATCACAGAAGGCTATAAGTTTCTGAGATTTGACTCAAGGCACTTTGATATGGAAAAGTAGAGGTTTAGTGGACACATGGGCGTGCGAGTGGAAGTGATCTATTGCAAGGTTATTTGATTTTGGCAAATACGAGCCTCGCCCACTCAAATGATGCAATGGAAATTTGTCTGCATTGTGCCCAATCTTCTGAGCAATGCATGTGATAGCTAGAAACAAATTTACATCGCATGAGTGGAAAGTGCAAATCTCAAGTGCCAGTATAAACATGGAAGATTCTCGACTTGTTCTTGACAGTGGCATGTTCTCTTGACGCATATCACATTCGTTTATCACACACCTTCATTTCCAATAAAAATTGAAACAATTGTCAAAAATTATAACCATTGGTGATCCCTGAGGCTTGATCCAAAATGTTATTCTTTATTCCTGTAATTAAGGCCAGGACAAGTAATTGCATGAGCTATGCAAGTACATAAAACTATGGCTTTCTATTGTGATTGAGCATAAGTGATATTTGTTTCATTTATTATTCATTTAGCAGTTGCGGGCTTTGCTGTTTGGGCGGGGGGGGGGGCAGTATTTATAACCTACTGACTGCCCTTGAGAAGGTGGTGGTGAGCTGGCTCCTTGACCTGCTGCAGTACACACACTGTAGGTAGACTTACAATGCTGTTGGGGAAGAAATTCCAGGCTTTTGACTCAGCGACAATGAAGGAATGGCAATACATTTCCAAATTAGGATGGTGAAGGGCTTGGAGGGGAAATAGCTGGTGGCAGTGTTTCCATATGATGGCTGTCCTTGTCCTTTTGAAGGCTTATGGTTCTGGGTTTGGAAGATGCTGTTTAAGATCCTTGGAGAATTTCTGCAGTGCATCTTTAAGATTGTGCCACTGAGCGTCAGTGGTGAAGAGAGTGAATATTTATGGATGTGGAGCCAACCAAGTAGGCTGCTATGACTTGGATGGTATCTTGAGTGTTATTAGAGCTGCAAACACCCAGCAAGTGGGAGTATTACATCACACTCCTGACTTGTGTCTTGTCGCTGGTGGACATACTTTGAGGAGTTAAGAGAAAGTGAGCATTGCAGATGCTGGAGATCAGAGTTGAAGAGTATGGTGCTGGAAAAGTGCAGCGGGTCACGTAACATTCGAGGAGCAGGAGAATCAACATTTCGAGCATAAGCTCTTCATCAGGAATTTCGAGCTTATGCTGGAAATGTTGATTCTCCTGCTCCTCGGATGCTGCCTGGCCCGCTGTGCTTTTCCAGCACCACATTCTTCGACATTGAGGAGTTAGGAAGTGAGTTAGTCGCTGTAGAAATCCTAGCCATTGATCTGCTGTTGTAGTAATTACATTAAATCATTCATCCAATTCAGTTTCTGGTCAATGGTAAATCCACAATATTGATAATAGATGCTTCAGTTATGATAATGCTATTGAATGTTAAGGAGTGATGGATAGTGGCACAAATGTACTTGCTACTTGTCAGCCTCAGCTGAATTTTGTCCAGATCTTTCATTTGGATGTGGACTGCTTCACTATTTGAGGAGCCGTGAATGGTACTGAACATTGATGAAAATCCCCATCTACTGATGGAGAGAAGGTCATTGATGAAACAGTTGAAAATGATTGGGTATAGTTAGAACCCCGAGGAACTCCTGCAGACATGTCCTGGAGCTGAGATGATTGGCCTTCCACAACTATGATGATCTTTCTTTGTAGCAGGTATGACTCCAACCAGCCAAGTTTCACCCTTGATGTCCATTTGGTCAAATACAGTCTTGATATCAAGTTTGGTCACTCTCATCTCCCCTCTGAAGTTCAATTGTATGTTCAAACCAAGGATGTAAATGAAATAAGGAATTGATTAGCCTTGGCTTAACCCAAACTAGGCATCACTGAATAGATTATTACTAAGCAAGTGTTGCTTGATAGTACTGCCAGTAACATTTTCCATCACTTAACTGATGGTGGAGAGTAGACTGATGGCATAGTAATTGGCCAGGTTGCATTTGTCCTGCTTTTTGTGCACAGGACATATCTGGCAAACTTCCACATTGCCAGATGGATGCCAGTGTTGTGGCTCTACTGAAACAGTTTGGCTAGGAACACAGCAAATTCTGGAACATAAATCTTTAGTATTTTTATTGCAAAGTTGTCAGGTCCTTTGCAGTATCCCGTGCCTTCAGTTGTTTCTTGAAATCATTGGGAGCAAGTTGTATTTGCTAAAAACTGTTATCAATGAAGCTGAAGACCACTGTAGGAAGCCAAGATGAATCGTCCACTCAACACTTCTGGCTGAAGAACTGCTCTGAAGAAGGGTCACTGGACCCAAAACATTAACTCTGATTTCTCTCTACAGCTGCTGCCAGATCTACTGAGCTCTGCCAGCAATTTCTGGTTTTGTTTTTGGTTCCTAATTCCAGATATGTTTTATTGAATTCAAATTCAACCATCTGCCATGGCGGGATATGAACCTGGGCTCCAGAACATTAGCTGAATTTCTGGATTAATAGTCTGGCCATAATGCCACAGTCATTGCCTCCCCCATTCACTTTTCCTGTCCCGATTAGATCCATTCAGGTACTGGATACAGGAATGTGGATCCAAACTCTTGCTGCAAATTTCCTTCACAACTCCAGCCACATCATGTTGTTCTTGTGAGCAGGCTTCTTTGTGTAATTGGGTAGGGAAAGGGATAACCCTACAGACTCTTGCATATTGCAGCCTGAGGTCTAGTAAGTCACCTGGGAAGTGAGGTACAGCCATGTATGTTGAGAAACATACAGTTATTTCCTCTACTCCACTTTCATATTATTCACTGTCATCTATACAGTGTCCCTTTGAGTAGTTCAGCTTATGGGAAACTCTCCAACTTGCTCGGTTTAATGCAGCAATACTCAAGGAGTCTGGCAGCATCCAGAACAAACGATTCTGTTATTTGAACCCCATCCAGCCCATGTAGCCTTGATTCCCTCCACAACCATCTGCATTATGCACTGCAGCAACTCACCAAATGATTCTTCATGATACTAAAACAGGTGAGAAAGCAGGCTGTGATGAGGAGATAAAGAGTTCACAGATCGATGTTGATAGGCTAGGAGAGTGAGCCGGAATCTGGAAGACGGAGTTTAATGTGGATAAGTGTGAGGTTATCCATTTTGGCCGGTAAGGTAAAGGGGGAAATTATTATTTAAATGGGAAGTAGATTCAAAGTGCATCAGTGCAGAGGGATTTGGGCATCACTGTGCATGAATCACAGGAAGTGGATATACAGGTGCAGCACACAATAAGAAAGGCAAATGGACTCCTGGCATTTATTACCAAAGGACTGGATTATAAAAGTAAAAATGTCTTGTTACAATTATCTAAAACATTGGTGACACCTACATCTGCAATATTGTGTCCAGTTCTGGTCTCCTGACTTGAGGAAGGATGATGTGTCATTGGAGACAGTGCAGAGGAGATTCACCAGTTCCAGGGAGGGAAGAGTTGTTGAACAAGGAGTAGTTGAATAGCTTGGGCTTGCACTCTCTGGAGTACAGAAGAATGAAGGAGATCTGTTTGCGGTATATAAAATGCTAAAGATGATTGATAAGGTCAACATGGAACAGATGTTGATCAAGAGTGTGGTGCTGGAAAAGCACAGCAGGTCAGGCAGCATCTGAGGAGCAGGAGAATCGAAGTTTCGGGCAAAGGCCTTCATGTCAATTCTCCTGCTCCTCGGATGCTGCCTGACCTGCTGTGCTTTTCTAGCACCACCCTCTCGAGTCTGATCTCCAGCAGCTGCAGTCCTCACTTTCTCCATGGAACAGATGTTGCTTTTTGTGGGACAGTCTTGAACAAGAGGTCATAGATATAGCGAGACAAGATAGGTTCAAAACTAAGATGAGGAGAAACTATTTCTCTCAGACGGTAGTGAATCTGTGGAACTCACTGCCCAAGAGTGCAATGGAGGCAGAATCAAACAACAGATTCAAGAAAGAAATAGATAGGTTTCTGACAAAAAAGTGGGATAAAGGGCAATGGGAACAGGCAGAAAAGTGGTATTGAGACCAGGATAAGATCAGCCATGATCATGTTAAATGGTGGAGCAGGCTCGAAGGGCTGAATTGCCTACTGCCTCTCCAAATTCCTCTGATTGTATGTCCCTATGTTCCTCAGCAGTTAGCCAGACACATGAAATTTACTATCTAGAAGGTCACACTTGAATACCACCACCTCCAAATTCCTTTCCAGGTTACACGCTACCCTGCAATGAAAACATATCCTTTTCTTTTCAGTGTCACTGGGTCAAATGTCTTGAAATCTTTACCTAACAGCATGAAGGGAGCACTTCTACTGCACGACTGTAGCTGTTCGCCACAAGTAACATTAGGGATGAGTAATAAATTCCAACAAAGTGCCGTGATTGCAAAAAAGAAAAATATTGAGTAAAGTGCAATGAACATTTAATTGCTTGCCAGAGTAATCAAAGATGAGGTTAGACACAGAGGGTGGTATTTAATCTTGGTGAGAGGAATATTGTTCGTTGGCTGGTGACTCAGTGAGAGTCATATATCACCTCCTTTGGGCAAGCACACCAAATTGAGTGGCTCAATGGCAGACCTCCTGGATGAATCCTATACCTGCCCCCCGGCAACCTCCTGAAGAAGTGCCAGTCAATCAGAAACCGGCAATTATCCAGTGCAGAATGTGTCAATGACAGTAGCAGTACCTGCCAGCAATGTACCAATGAAAAACTCAGGATCAGTGAGGGAGTTACACCACAGATGAGGGAGATTGGGGTGGGATAGCAGCATTGGGGCTATGTAGGAAGACAAGGGGCTCCCCATCTACCACCTTCCCATCATATGTCCAAGCCTTCCTTGGGCGAGGGTATTAAATTCCACACAGAGATTCATTAACTAATGCTATCTTATCTAATGATATCTAGGGTAATACAATTAATAGTGATTGGAAGATTTTGAGGATTACGTAAAGCATTTAGATATGTACTAATAATTGGCAGAGTTCAAATTATCATCATCACAGTTAGCATTAAAGTATGTCTCAGCATTTGTTGGATTTTGTTCTATTATTACAACAGTGGTAAAATTCAAGGGTCTGGCTGACTCTACTGAAGATTATATCAGCATAGGAATTAGAAGTGGGCATTCAACCCTTCAAGCCTGCTCTGCCATTAACATGACCATGGCTGATCCTCTGTTGGTCCCTACTCCACATTTAACTATGTACTGTTATAACAATAGAACAAAATTATGTTCAGTGTGTGAAGTTTAATCACAGCTAATCAGACTCTAAAAATAAATGTATCATTGGTAATTTTCCATGATTTGGGTATTCCTCTTGTATGAGATTACAATAAATGACTCCACCTAATGTATTGTTTTATCTATTGTGCCACTAAGTGCAACTACCTACTTCTACTTCAGTTTTGGGGAATGCAATGGGAAGTTGGCATCTTTGTTCATTGTCTTCCTTCTGCAAACATCTTGTTTGCACTCGTATTGCACTAGTTTGTATTCTTTGTATTTTTCTACAGCTGTTTTACTCTTAGAGTTGAGGCATTTCTTTCTTTGTAAGAATTGTATTTGTTAGTCCTAACACTCTGCGTTCCTCTCAACTTTTCACTCTTGTAATAGGTAGGGACATAATTCCTGCAGAGAGTCAGCTGGATAATGTAAATGGGGTCTGCGGAGTTAAAAACTGTTGTGTCCCAAACCCTGACATGGATACCTCCACTTCAGCACCCTATCCCGCCAGTGCACGCGCACACGCATACACACACACACACATGCATTTGTGGGATTGAATTACAGTAGACCACTTTAACTTCATAAATATGGTGAATAACTGACTGGTTATTGACTATTAGACCAGTCACCTGTTTTACACCCAGTTAATGCTATTTTACATCAATAGGGAATAAAATATAATGGAGGACAAATTGAGTGATTAATCCAGCCCTGACATTTAACTGTATACTTTTAACAGTATACTTTTAACATTATACCCTTGAATTTTTCCCAAACATAATGTAAAATTACATTTTCTCAGTGTTAAAAATCTTAGCATAAATGTCCTTTAGGGAGGACATTTGTCATTCATACCCAGTCTAGTCTATATGTGATTCTCCATGTACCAGCAAAGTTAACTTTGAAATGTCTTGGCAAACTAATGACAATTATGGACAGGCAGCAAATTCTAGTCCTGTCAGCAATGCACACATCCTGTGAAAGAATAAATTTTAATCTCTGTTAGATTTAAACTGTAACTTTAGTTTTATACCTAATGAATGCATTTAAGGAGACCTACATTGTCCATGATCATTTTAATTATACTTGACACAACTGCATATATTTTAATGATGAATTGAGTTGACTGTGAAAAGCTTAGCAATATAGCTTTGTATACTATACAGAAACATTCAGCTCTTCAGAAAATATTGGCATTAATTGCAATGAATCAATTTTTAAATTTAAGATCATTGTCATTTAAAACAAACCCGAAGAATTCTTCTTTTCATTCCTTTTGCTGCTCAGAAATATACATATTCTAATTTAATTAATTGCATAAAGTATACCGTGAACTACTATTTTGCCATTTTTGTCAATAGCTATGCTGCAATGCAATAAATTAGCAAACTAACCTGAAGCTTTACTTTTACTAAGGAATGATTGGTGAACCTGGTCAGAATGGAGAAGTTGGACGTAGGGGTAAAATAGGTCCAGTTGGTTTAAAGGGTAAGTCTGAAATTTGAATAGTGTAAGAACTTTGAAGTTGCAATGTTTAGTTATAATTAGATATTTTCTGTCTCAGGCAGTTGATTATATTACGGAATGTTATTGAAGAATAAACAAACATAATTGAGAAATAACTATCTCTCATTTAGCATACAATAATGTTTAGAATAAAATATAATGGAATAAAAGTCCTATTGCAAACATTTAAGTAATTAATTCACATTCATTCAGTTAAGGAACAATGCATTTATTAATTCCATATCATGTAATAATGAGTTTGTTCTCAGTTTCTTTCGTGAAGTGTGAACATTCTCGAGCAACACAAACTTTGGTTCATATTCTTGTTTTTTGTGTATATTTTGTGTATTAGTGAGAAAAAAGGGTTATCTTGTGGTGCAATAGTAGTGTCCCTATGCCCAAAAGATCCAGGTTCAAGTACCACACCAGGACATTTGAGCCACAGAAAGTGCATATATAACAATGGGCAAACAAGCTGGTTATCCGTCTGTAAGTCCTTCCAAACAGCTTGATGGCAGGTGATAAGAGTGGACAAGTTTCCTGATCAGTCATCCAGAAGAAGGAAAGGACAAACCACTGTAGTACTTTGCTACAAGCACCAATCCAGGGGAGGCGAGCCCATAAGAAGCAAGGACAGATAAAAAAGCGACAGTGAAAGAAGGAATTAGAAACTATATTAACTTACATTCAGTAAAAGTGATACCAGTATTTTATTTAATCTTAGGTTTAAGTGCATGTGTTGCATTTCATCATGTTTATTTCCACATTTATTGGATAAAATATTTGCACATATCCCAGTTAATCTAATTGATAGAAGTCGATTTTACATCTAAATAAATGGAGAAAAACAATTCACAATTCTTCCTGTGCCTCAGGATGAAAATGACTTCTGTGATTTTTGTGAAAACAGTTCAGTTCCTCTCTTTTGATTTAGATTCAATCTGCAGGTGCAGAAACAAACCATTTCCTACAACACCACACCATTGCTGGACCAGAGAATTACTGGGCATACCAAAGCAGCACCTCTGCTTCAACAATTGTAAATTATCAGAAGAAAATCCAGCCCCTTATCTTTGGTGCAAAATAGTGCCTTACCATCAAATAAAATTAATAAATCAGTGCCAGAGGTACAGAAAACATTCTAGTAATAACGAGGCATTCATAAATTCAGGTAGTAAACTTTATAGGTGCAACAGTTAATGGAACTCCAGTATTTTCAGCAAGGAGATCAGCACATTATAATTCCTGGTACAGTATAAAAATCTTATAAATAGCTGATACAGAGCTACAGTTCTATCATGATGAACATATTTTTGCACTGTAGTGTATTTATCCCACCGGTTGGATGTAATAGCTGTAATTTGTGAACAAGTAGTTTCAAGCATGTTATACTGGTTGCAGGCAATGGGATACATTTCTTAAAACTGATAATTATTGTACATGTTGAATGACTTTTTAACCTCCAACACATTGGGTGGCAAGTGACTGCCTTTATAAAATAAACTTGCTGATAAATGTTGTCAAAATTGCTGTTCAAACCTGATTTATCCAAATATTAATTTTGAATTTTTTGAATAAACAGTCAGATATAAGTAAAAATATTTGTTGGATGGTATTTTCCAGATAATGGATTGATACAACCATTAACATAAAAGATTATTTGTCACATCTACTTTTGTTCATTTATGAACATGTCTTGCAATTAATGTATGCAAATCACATTGCAATACATCATTGTCATATACATGTAACTTTGATTTGACAAAAATGAAGCATGACTATTTCCTACAAAAACCTCTAATTATATTTTCATTTTAAAATGTTATAATACTGTATAAGTGGTAATAAGTAGTCTTCTATCTGTGAACTCATCTATTCTAACTCATTTTTTATTATAATTTAGGTGATAAAGGAAATAAAGGTTACCCAGGACCACCTGGGTTGAAAGGTGAATCAGGTATTGTTTCTGATTTCTAAAATATATGCTTTTTTATTCAGTTGTGGGATGTGGGCATCACTGGCAGTTGGAGATGGGGTGGACAGAGGCATTTATTGCCTGTCCCTAAATGCACTTGAGAAACTGGTGGTGAGCTGCTTTCCTGACCACTGCAGTCCATGTGCTATATGTAGTCCCACAATGCCATTAGGGAGGGAATTCCAGAATTTTGACTCAGCAACAGTGAGGGAACAGCAATATATTTTCAAGTCAGGATGGTGTGTGGTTTCAAGGGGAACTTGCAAATGATGGTTCTCCATGTACTCACTGCCCTTGTCTTTCTAGATGTAATTGGTTATGAGTTTGAAAGGTGCTATCTGAGGATCTTTGCCAGTTTTCTGCAGTGCATCTTGTAGATAGTACATAACTGCTCTTACTGAGCGTCAGTGGTAAAAGGAGTGGATGTTTGTGAATGTGGTGCCAATCAAGTGGGCTGCTTTGTCCTGGAAGGTGGCAAGCTTTTGAGTGTTGTTGGTAGGTGGGGAGTGCCCCATCACACTCCTGACTTGCACTTTGTAGATGTGGACAGACTTTCTGGAGTCATTTCTAGCTTTTGACCTGCTCTTGTACCCACTGTATTTATTTGGTGAGTGCAATTGAGCTTCTGGTCATTGGTAACCACCAAAATGGTGATAGTGGGGGATTCAGTGATGGTACACAATTGAATGTAAATGTAATAATCCCAAACAAAACCCACAAAAGTCCACAGAGGATAGTACAATTGCAACATTTAAAAGGCATTTGGATGAGTATATGGATAGGAAGGGTTTGGAGGGATATGGGCTGGGTGCTGGCAGGTGGAACTAGATTGGGTTGGGATATCTGGTCGGCATGGACAGGTTGGACCAAAGGGTCTGTTTCTGTGCTGTACATCTCTATGACTCTATGACTCTATAATTATTAGGAGCTATAATGGATAGGTGACTGTAATTTATTTGATGACCATTTTGTTAATAAAGTTTAGAATTGTTCATGCTGGAGATAAAATGCTTTCCAACTTTTGGCATTAGGTGCACTAATGCAACCAACAAAGTGAGCCAAATAATATTCCCATTGTATTGTTCCATTAATGTGTTTTTGAAATGTGTCCATATTACACAGGGAAGAGGTGTTGGATGTCTTAAAACACATAAAGGTGGATAAATCCCCAGAACCTGAGGGAAGCTAGGGAAGTGATTGCTGGGCCCTTTGCTGAAATACATGTATCATCGATAGCCACAGGTCAGGTGCTGGAAGACTGGAGGTTGGCAAACATGAGGCCACTATTAAAGGAAGGTGATAAGAAAAAGACAATGAACCATAGACCGGTGAGGCTGACACTTTGATGGGCAAGTTGTCAGAGTAAATCCTGAGGGACAGCATTTACATGTATTTGGAAAAGCACAGACTGATTAGGGATAGTCATCTTGGCTTTATGCGTGGGAAATTGTGTTACACAAATTTAATTGAGTTTTCTGAAGAAGTAATAAAGAGGATTGATGAGGTCAGAGAGGTGGATGTGATCTATATGGACTTCAGTACGGCATTCAACAAGGTTCTTCATGATAGACTGGTTAGCAAGGTTAGATCACTTGGAATACCGGGAGAACTAGCCATTTGAATACAGAATTGGCTCAAAGGTAGAAGACAGAGGGTGGTGGTGGAGGTTTGCTTTTCAGACTGGAGGCCTGGGACCATCAGTGTGCCACGGGATCAGTGCTGGGTCCACTACTTTTTGTCATTTATACAAATGATTTGGATGTGAACATAGGAGGTAAAGTTAGTAAGCTTGCAGATGACACCAAAATTGGAGGTGTAGTGGACAATGAAGAAGGTTGGAGCTGAAAATGTGTTGCTGGAACAGCGCAGCAGGTCAGGCAGCATCCAGGGAACAGGAGAATCGACGTTTCGGGCATAAGCCCTTCTTCAGGAATGAAGAAGGGTTTATGCCCGAAATATCGATTCTCCTGTTCCCTGGATGCTGCCTGACCTGCTGCGCTGTTCCAGCAACACATTTTCAGCTCTGATCTCCAGCATCTGCAGACCTCACTTTCTCCCCAATGAAGAAGGTTACCTCAGAGTACAAGGGGATCTTGATCAGATGGGCCAATGGGCTAAGGAATGACAGATGGAGTTTAATTTAGATAAAGGTGATGTACTGTATTTTGGAAAGGCAAATCAGGGCAGGACCTATACACTTTATGGTAATTTCCTGGGGAGTGTTGCTGCACAAAGACATCTTGGAGTTCAGGTTCATTCTTCCTTGCAAGTGGCGTCACAGGTAGATAGGATAATGAAGAAGGCATTTGGCATGCTTGCCTTCATTGGCTAGTGCATTGAGTATAAGAGTTGGGAGGCCATGTTGGGGCTGTACAGAACATTCAATTCGGCCACTGTTGGAATACTGCAGGTTGTGAAACCTGAAAAAGTTTAGAAAAGCCTTACAAGGATATTACTAGAGTTGGAGGATTTGAACTACAGAGAGAGGCTGAATGGACTGGGGATATTTTCCCTGCAGCATCGGAGAGTGAGGTTAGGGTGAACAGACTAGGTTTTTTACCCATGGTGGGGAGGAGTCCACAACTAGACGGCATACATTTATGGTGAGAGGGGAATGATTTAAAAGGGACCTACAGGGCAACATTTTCACACAGAGGGTGATGCGTGTGAGGAATGAGCTACTCGAGGAAGTGGTGGATGCTGGTACAATTATAACATTTAAAAGACACCTGAATGGGTTTATGAATAAGAAGGGTTCAGAAGGATATGGGCCAAATGCTGGCAAGTGGGACTAGATTTATTTAGGATATCTGGTCGACATTGAATTGAAAGGTCTGTTTCTATGCTATACATCTCTATGGTTCTATGACTCTAAAAAAACACCCTACCATACTGAGTGTCCAGTTTCCTCTGCCAAAGTAGAGACTATTTGTTCAGCTGCTTTTTTGTCTTCCTCCCATTCTGCTTTCCAAACACTTACTTCAAAGACCAATCATAAAATTAACAAAGATCCCCATCACTCTTTTGTTCTGATTATTTCCTTCTATGCCCTTGCGGATTTCATAATCATGATTCATTTCCCACTGCCTTGATTCCCATTCCCAATAAAACTGGTGACAGGTCAGCTTTTCTTCCTGCCTCAAGGGTTACACCCAAAGCATTGACTTCTCCACCTCCTGATGCTGCCTGGCTTGCTGTAGTCTTCCAGCCTCCTGCTTGTCTGCCTTTGTCCCAACTTCACCTGTTAGTTGATATTCCAAACAATTCCCTCACCTTGGGCATCTTTTTCTTCACGCTTAAAACTACCGTCATCATCTCCCTTCACAAAGTCATAAATACCCTTGACCATGCTTTGCCTGCAAACTCCTACCTCAGGTTCCAATGTCTCATGAACTTGATTGAGTTTTTTTGAAAAAGTAACAAAGAGGGCAGAACAGTGGATATGATCTATATGGACTTCAGTAAGGCATTCAACAAGGTTCCCCATGGGAGACTGGTTAACAAGGTTAGATCTCATGGAATATAGAGAGAACTAGCCATTTGGATACAGAACTGGCTCGAAGGTAGAAGACAGAGGGAGGTGGTGGAGGGTTGTTTTTCAGACTGGAGGCCCGCGACCAGTGGAGTGCCACAAGGATTGGTGCTGTGTCCTCTACTTTTCATCATTTTTATAAATGATTTGGATATGAATGTAGGGGGTGTAGTTAGTAAGTTTGCAGATGACACCAAAATTCGAGGTGTAGTGGACAGCAAAGAAGGTTACCTCAAATTACAACAGGATCTTGATCAGATGAGCCAATGTGCTGATGAGTGGCAGATGGAGTTTAATTTAGGTAAATGTGAGGTGCTGCACTTTGGGAAAGCAAATCTTAGCAGGATTTATACACTTAATGGTAAGGTCCTAGGGAGTCTAGCTGAACAAAGAAACCTTGGAGTGCAGGTTCACTGCTCCTTGAAAGTGGAGTGACAGGTAGATAGGATAGTGAAGAAGGTGTTTGATATGCTTTCCTTTATTGGCCAGAGCATTGAGTATAGGAGTTGGGAGGTCATGTTGTGGCTGTACAGGACATTGGTTAGGCCTCTTTTGGAGTATTGTGTGCAATTCTGGTCTCCTTCCTATCAGAAGGATGCTGTGAAATGTGAAAGGGTTCAGAAAAGATTTACAAGGATGTTGCTAGGGAGAGGCTGAATAGGCTAGGGCTGAGGGGTGACCTCATAGAGGTTTATAAAATCATGAGGGACATGGATAGGATAAATAGACAAAGTCTTTTCCGTGGAGTGGGGGAGTCCAGAACTCGAGGGCATAGGTTTAGGGTAAGAGGGGGGAGATATAAAAGGGACGTAAATGACAACTTTCATGCAGAGGGTGGTGCATGTATGGAATGAGCTGCTAGAGGAAGTGGTGGAGGCTGGTACAATTACAACATTTAAAAGGCGTCTGGATGGGTATATGAATAGGAAGGGTTGAGAGGGATATGGGCCAAATGCTGGCAAATGGGACTAGATTAGGTTAGGATATCTGGTCGGCATGGACGAGTTGGACCAAAGGGTCTGTTTCTGTGCTGTACATCTCTATGACTCTATCCTTACCTGGTTAAAGCTAGGAATGTGGTGTTCTTCTTCAGTTTCCCACCTCAAGGCATGTTCTTGGTGACCAGTCTCTGAATCATAGCCAGTGTTGTGACATTTTGCGATGGGTAGGACATAAGAGGCAGCTGCCTTATCTGGAATGGGAATTGAACCCTCTGCTCTAGGAGTTTATCCAATCCACACTTGAGCCATCTAACCAACTGAGCAAGTAATCCCTTCGCGATTTAATATGATATGAGAACCCAAAACTGGTCCTATTTTCATGCAAATCTATGTTTGAATTCTGTCAATTAAGTATACATCCATCCTATTACACAGAAATGTGCCCTAACAAAATTTAGGATTGACATCCACCATGACCATGATGCATTATTCATCTTCCATTCACCTTACCCACACTACATCCTTTGACATCTCCTTTAAAGTCTTGCTTATGCTGGATTGTTCCAGACAGTGGCACTCATTCAGGCAAACAGCAGTGTAATCTTTAACAATTACCTCTGCTCCCATGAGCATATCAAGCCATCAGCAGACTCACAAGGCAACTTTTTCTTCCAGATTTCTGTGCTGCTCCTGATAATATTGGCTGCAGACATGGGGCCAGCTTCTCAGTTATGCTGATACCACCTATTGTCATCTCTCTTTTCCCCTCCACTGCCTTTATGAACTGCATTGACAGGAAAAGATCTATTTCTCAAGATGACCTTATGATGCCTGCTTGACTGAACTCCAAACTTTAGTAATGGATTGGATCAAGAGAGGTTGTTTTCACAGGTGCAAGTGGAGTGTCTGGTTTGATTAATTGACATCTTTACAAGGTTAGAACAAGCTATTTTATCAAGTCTATACATTAATTTGGACAAGATTAAGAATTATGATATGAGAAAAAGCTTCTGGTATTGATGTTATAATGAATTTGATCCTCTTACAGAGTTGTTAAAGAAGCAGGTTTGCAAAACAGATTTTGAAATGGGTATTTTCTTAAGCGCATTTCAAAACTTGGCTCGTTGGATTTTATAGTTCACACTGAGTGAGTGAGCATGGAAGGTGCAAGAAGACATAAAAGATGCATGGGATGGGGTGCCATGAAGATGGAGTGGAGGGGTTCTGGTGAGGATGTAAGAGGAGTGGAGGTATGGGGAGTGGGGGGAGCAGATGTGGTATGAAGCCTGGGAGCTAAAACCTTTGATACATCCGGGACAAAATCTCAGAGAACTGAGGCAGATCTTTGAACCAGCCCACTTCAGTGTTTGTCCATCTTCAAGGCTGCATCTGGACTGTCTCTGGGATTGCTGGGGCTGACTTGTTCTTGCCCTTGCCCTCACCCTCACCTGAGTAATGCCGTCAATTACACGCCAATTTGACAGTCCGGTGCAGTGAATATATAACTGCAAGTAACTGGATTGAAACTGCTTCCATTTGGACTTGCCCAGATTTCATGGGGCAAAAGGCCTGTTTTTATACACTTAATACAACATGAGACACCACATTACAACTGGTAATGGAGCTACAGATCTCATTAACTTGGGACTGAATTTCATTCCAGAGGCTATATGCCTGTTTAGTGCTGTCCCTAAAAAATAATCCAGCATTCAGTTACTATCCAGTACAACTGCAATTATTTCTGCACATCCATGAAAATCAATTAGTCCTGTAAATATGAATATATGAGTGTTATTGATGAGGCAGATCTGGAACATTAATGCAAACTTTACTGTGAAAGCAAACTATGGCCAACTCCCATGCAAAGGGTAAGAAACTGGACACCAATGCGGTCTGGACCTGCAAATTGCCAAATTTTGGGTTCTGAATCACTGCAGAGTATTCAACTTAAAAGTCTTCTCCTTCTATTGTAAGCAGTTTTCAGTTCTATTTTAATATTAATTTTAAATTTACAGTGTATTAGTGGCCGGCAATAATTGGCCAAAACTAAAATGTCAATTCATTCTTGAGAGTTGAAACTCCTCTGACATCTATTTCTGGTGCTCTTATGAATGTATTACTACAAAATTCCTCCATATCACAGACATCTTGATAATTAGACAGTGAATTGTTTTGTGCTACAGTCACAGTTATCAGATAAACAAAGGATGTTCATTCTGGCAACACCACTTCCATATGTATTCTGGTCAATTAACAGGTAGCTTTTGTGACTGCGGAAGATACCGGAAAATTGTAGGACAGATGGATATCAACATTGCTCGTTTGAACAATACAATGCGCTTCGTGAAGAATGGTAGGTCATTTTAGTTTTAAGTTGAATTGAAGCAGTTGCTTATGAAATAGGTATGCTGTCTTATGTTTTTGAACAATACTAATTGAGGAGATTTTCAATTAGACCAAAATTTATGCTTGAATACAGTAAGACATTACAACTTATGTCCCTAGAAATTTATTGTTCTAATATCCTTTAGGGAACGAAAATCTGCCTCCTAACCTGGCTTTGCTCACATCTGACTCCAAATCCATAGCTGTGTGGCTGAGTCTTACGTGCCTTATGGACTGGTCTAGCAAGCCACTTAGTTATACTTAACTGCTATAAGGTCTGGTAAAGGGAATGAAACCATACAGACTACCTGGCACCAACCAAAGCATCAGAAACAACAATGGCACATGCAGCCCTGTCCACCTGAAACATCCTCCTCACTCATATCATAGAATGCCTATAATGAGATAGAGGCCATTCAGCCTGAGTCTGTACTGACCCTCCAAACAGCATCCCACCCAGACCCACCCTATCCCCATAACCCTGCATTTGCCATGGCTAATCCACCCAGCCTGCATATCCCTGGACACTGCAGGCAACTTACCATGGCCAGTCCACCTACCAGCATATGTTTGGACTGTTGGAGGAAATGGGAGCATCCAGAGGAAACCCATGTAGACACGAGGAGAACGTGCAAACTCCACACAGTCACGCAAGACTGGGATCGAACCTGGGTCCCTGTGAAGCAGCCGTGCTAACCACTGAGCCAGCCACCCTGCTGACTGGGGGCTTGTGCCAAAACTACGAAAGCTGTCACATAGACTAGTTCAGCAACAGCTTGACATAGTCATGCTCGTGGAATCAGACCTGTAGACAATGTCCCAGACAACACCATCTCATCCCCTCATATATTCTGTCCCAATCAGCTGGACAGACATGGCAGAGATGGTGACAAAATGATATTTTGTCAGGAGGAAGTTGCTCTGGGCATCCTCAAAATTGACTCTGGACGCCAGGAAATCTCATGGCATCATGTCAAAATTAGCAACAAACCCTCATGCAGATTGCCACCTCAAAGCTCATGAATCAATTGTCCTCCATGTTGAACACTACTTGGAGGACACACTGAGGATAACAAGGGCATGGAATGTATCCTGAGTGGAGGACTGCAATATCTATCACCAAGTGTGGTTTGGTAGCACCACTACATCCTGAAGGAGATAGCTGCTGGACTGCACCTGCAGCAGGTGCTGAGGGAATCAACAAAAGTGAAAAGGATACTTAATATCATCCTCAATCTACTTGTCGTAAATGCATCTGTCCATTACAGTATCAGTAGGAGTGACCACGACACAGTCATTGTGGAGATGAAGTCCCATTTTCACCTTGAAGATGTTCACCAGTGTTTTGTGTGGCATTGTTATCAAAGCAAAATGGGATAGTTTTCAAACAGATCTAGCAAATCAAGACTGGGCATCTATGAGGTGCTGTGGGCCAACAACAGAATCTTATTCAACCACAATTTGTGAACTCATGGCCAGCAGATTCCCTGTTCCATGATTACCATCAAGAGATTTCTCTGCAATTCTCATGGTCTCTAGTTTTGATAGGGCTCCTTGACACTTAGTCAAAGTCACCATGGACATCCAATCCCTGTACACATCGATCCACCACAACAAAGGTTTCCAAGCCCTGTGTTTCTTCCTCTCATGTTGTTCCAACCAGTACTCTTCCACCAACACCCTCATCTGCCTGGTTGAACTGGTCCTCACCCTCAACAACTTCTCCTTCCAATCCTCCCACTTACTCCAAACCAAAGGGGTAGCCATGGGCACCCGCATGGGACCCAGCCATGCCTGCCTGTTTGTCGGGTACATGGAACAGTCCATCTTCCGCATCACCCCCACCTGTTCCTCCACTATATCAATGACTGTAACAGCGCTGCCTCATGCTCCCACGACCAACACCTTCCACCCCGATCTCAAATTCACTTGAACCATCTTGAACATCTCCCTCCCCTTCCTGGACCTCTCCATCACATCTCTGGTGACTGATTAATCACAGACATCTACTACAAGCCCACCAACTCCCACAGCTACCTCCTGTAAAAATGCCATCCCTTATTCCCAATTCCTCCATCTCAGCAGTATCCAGGATGACCAATTGCACCTCACTAAGTCCCAAGTGGCCTCCTTCTTCCATAGTCCCCACTTCCCTTCCCACATGGTCAACGATGCCCTCCTCTACTTCACGCACCACCGCCCTTGAACCACACCCCCGTCCCAGTGCAAGAAGGACAGAACCCCCCGGTCCTCATCATCCTCTGCCACTTCTGCCACCTCCAAAGATATATTTCCCTCCTCACTCCTATCAGCATTCCGGAAAGACCATTCCCTCCATGACTCCCTCATCAGGTCCACACCCCTCATTGGCCCACATCCCACTCCTGGCACCTTTCCCTGCCACCGAAGGAAGTGCAAACCCTTCACCCACACCACTCCCCTCACCTATGTCCAAGACCCCAAGGGATCGTTCCACATCCATTAGAAATTTACCTACCTCAATGTCATCTACTGCATCTGTTGCACCCGGTCTGGTCTCCTCTACATCAGGGAGGCAGGATGCCTCCTTGCGGATCATTTCAGAGAACATCTCTGGGTCACCTGCGCCCACCAACCCCACCGCCCCGTGGCTGAACACTTCAACTCCCCCTCCAACTCCATCAAGGACATACAGGTCCTGGGCCTCCTCCACTGCCAAACCGTTAACACCCGATACCTGGAGGAGGAATGCCTCATATTCCGCCTTGGGATGCTGCAACCACATGGGATAAATGTGGATTTCAACAGCTTCCTCATTTCCCCTCCCACCACATTATCCCAGTCCCAAGCCTCCAACTCGGCAGTGTCCTCCGAACCAGTCCATCACTCCCCCACCTCTGACCTATCACCTTCTCCCTCACCTTCATCCATCTATTGCTTTCTCAGCTACCTTCTCCTCAACCCCAGCCCCCTCCCATTCATCTCTCAGCCCCGACCCACAAGCCTCATTCCTGATGAAGGGCAGATGCCCAAAACATCGATTCTCCTGCTACTCGGATGCTGCCTGACTTGCTGTGCTTTTCCAGCAACACACTCTCAACTTATTCAAAAACAGCCTTAATATTAAGGGCAGTCACTCTCACCTCTCCTATGGAGTTTAGCTTTTTTATGCATGTTTGAACCAAGGCTATAACGAAGTCAGGAGTTGATCGAACCCAAACTGAGTCTGAATGAGCTCATTGCTAATAAAATGCCAACATGGTTCCATCCTTTTGCTGTTGATCGAGGGTAGGTTGTTGTGGTGGTAATCAGCTGGTTAGATTTGTCCTGCTTTGTGTACAACACATACCTGGGCAATTTTCCAAATGGTCAAGTAAATGCCAGAGTTGTCACTGTACTGGAACACCTGGCCAGGGAAAGGCTGCTTCTGGAGCACATATCTTCAGTACCATCACTGGAATGTTATGCATCTTTGAGAGAAGGAATTAATGATGCGCTAAGTTCCAAAATGGCAATGATGGCATATTTCTGAAAACTACACTGACTGGGGTCATCATCCATCTATCCTACTGACTTCTGGCAGATGCTGTTTGCACATGCTCCTGAATGCTCCATACAGACACACAGGATAGCTCAAAGCAAGAGTGTGAATGTGCCAACACCAGCTTCCTGGAGCCAAAATTGCCCTGGTGTGCCAAAACAACAGGTGTTACCTGGCAAACAAAGAGTCATCCACCACAAGGAAGTGTAAGTTAAAATACTTAATTCAATGTGAAATCCTGTGCAGAAAGAGAGAGGCAAAGAAAGATGGGATTGAGAATGATAAGGAAGGAAGTTACTTTTGGCAATAGGAATGCTGCCCACCAGGTGAACAATGAATGGGATCCCTATGTGCTTTTTCACAATTTGCCTCTCTCCAGGTTAGTTTCAATTGAATTGATTGAATGGGATTTTCCACCTCTCTTCCAGAGAATGTGAAAAAGTCAGGACGCAATAAAATGATTAAATTACATCATCTTGTTGGCCTCAGAGGATTTAACCAAAAGTGTTTGTCAAACATGCTTTATCAGTTCATTTTGGCTGTGACCTCTTAACGTATTTTCATTTGTACAATGCAAATCTGTGCAGGGAACAAGTTAAAACAAACAGTGTTTGTTTCATTGAAGAAAATTAGGTTTCACAATTTCCAGACTTGTGCAATTTTTCCAAACCGATCTGACATCAAGCTCGCTCAAGTAGGCTTCACTAACTTACACCAAAGGATATAGAAAGAAAAAGTAAACATCTTAGTTTATTCTAATCTCCAATCTTAATTAAAATTTGAAAGAATAAGGCTCCATTCTTATACATAAATTTGCAGTGCCAGTGAGATTGTATGGCAACAATTAGGGTTTACCACATCATTAGACTTTCCAATTTAGTGAATATTAGTGTTCTTGGGTAACCACTGTGGACAAATTCCTGTGAAGTAAAGCAACTTTACCTTCTGTTCAATGCCAAGTCTCTCAATCAGATACCACTAAAGCATACCTTTTGTATGAAGCAGGCAACTTGGACTGCAGCATCTTGATTTCCACATTTAACTGCATGTGTGATCGCTGAAAGTTGCTCACCAAATTACTTCTCAATAACTGAGTGCTGATAGCCTCGGTGCCATTGTTGCAGCAAATTCTGATACATTGTATTCTGCCGCCACAGGAACCTAATTTTCTTCCATGAAACAAACATTGTTTGTTTTAACTTGTTCCCTGCACAGATTTGCATTGTACAAATGAAAATATGTTAAGAGGTCACAGTCAAAATGAACTGATAAAGCATGTTTGACAAACACTTTTGGTTAAATCCTCTGAGGCCAACAAGATGATGTAATTTAATCATTTTATTGCGTCCTGACTTTTTCACATTCTCTGGAAGAGAGGTGGAAAATCCCATTCAATCAATTCAATAGAAACTAACCTGGAGAGAGGCAAATTAGCCAGTTATTAAGAAATACTAGCAATATACATGGTCATATCCCTCATCCAAAATATTTATCATTGTAAATTAATGAAATATTGTCATGTCAGAAGGTTGTAGTTGAAAACCTAAGGGGGACAATATCTCGTTTTTCAAATAAGGGTAAGAAGAAAGAATAAACAGGGATTTATTTAGCATTTTGCAGCACAGTACATTTTAAATATTTACTGCCACTAAATATTTTTGAAGTATGGGCCTTGTTGCATTACGAAGAAATGCAGCAACTAATTTGTGCAAATGGTACCACAAACAGCAATGAAATGAACCAGGCTGAAAGTTGCTCCAGAATCTCGTTCCACCAACTTTTCAAACAGTGTTTTCCAGATCATCATAATTTGCTGCTTAAATAATTTATTCTTCCCGTTGGTTCTTCTGTGAATTTGCCAACTACAGCATCTTAGCAAAAAAAGCAGTCATAACTGCTGGCCACTTGTTGAAAAACAAAATTAATTCTCTGTTTTATTCTCCACAGTTATTGCAGGTATTAAAGAGACAGCAGAGAAATTCTACCTAATTGTGAAAGAAGGGAAGAATTATAATGCTGCACTTCTGCACTGCCAAGACCGAGGAGGAACACTGGCAATGCCAAAGGATGAAGAGACAAACACACTGATTGCTGCCTATGTGAATAAGACAGGTTTATCTCGTGTGTTCATTGGGGTGAATGACCTAGAAAAGGAAAGACAATTCATGTACACCGACGCTACCCCTCTCCAGGATTATAGCCATTGGAGACCAGGAGAACCCAACAACGCATTTGGTGGTGAGGATTGTGTAGAAATTGTGAGCGATGGAGGTTGGAATGATGTGGAATGCCATATCACCATGTATTTCATCTGTGAATTTTTAAAGAAGTTTTCATGATCTAAAAGGAGTTTGTAGGTTTTACCAAAGGTAACACTCACTAGTGGCTTATAATAAAAACATTTTGTTTTTATCTTTGGTTTGTAATGTAGTGAATGATAATTAATTACACTTAATTAGATCAGCCAATTCCAAAGTAAATCATAAAATTATGTACAGAACTTTTGGATTTCAAAGGAGGAAGTTAGGGTAAAATATTAATCGAAGATTTACTTTTCCAATTTGGAATTTCACTATATTGAACTCTGATGTTATATTTATATATTGTTTAGTATATTTTGCAATTTAATGCAGATGATCTAAAATGTTCCCTGCAGTGATCCATTTAATTTAGCCCCATACATTATTTCCTACTATACAGCCCAAATCTTTTTGTACAATTGTCTCTTTTATAGTTTAACAACAGACCCCATTATGAAATCTGGCTCTACCCAATTCTTAACATCTTTACAAATCTCTTTTCAAAAAGGTGAGTACACTAGGGAATATGCATTTCCCATCTCTTACAGTATTTAATATAGACGACACAAAGATACCAAATTCTCAACAATGTGGTCATTTTTTGTAACTTTTGAGCATTTGTAACTAAGGCAATTCTCTCACTCTGCTGTTAATTTTTTAAACTCCATTCCATCAGGTCAGAAAGCTAGAGCGTTAAGGGTATTAAAATGGGGAAAATTAGCTGATCAGTCAAAGGTTGCTCTTGTATTGTTTCCTCTTTGTTGACATCCAAGTACTCTTCAGGAAGCAAAACATCCAAAGATGCAAAATCCTTGGTGCTGCAATATTTTAGACATTCCTTCTTTCATCTTCCCTGATATTCAAAAAGTAGACCAAGTTAAAAATCACACAACACCAGGTTATAGTCCAACAGGTTTATTTGGAAGCACTAGCTTTCAGAGAGCTGCTCCTTCATCAAGGAGCAGTGGTCCAAAAGCTAGTGCTTCCAAACAAACCTGTTGGACTATGACCTGGTGTTGTGTGATTTTTAACTTTGTCCACACCAGTCCAACACCGGCTCATCCACATCATGTTCAAAAGGTAAACAGCTATCTATATACTTAATTCCAAACAGAAATAACCCAATGGAGAGTGCTACTATTATTCTTAAGCCCATTTCTGAGATAATGGCAACCTGTACAGGAAGGTTCAGTGGTCATCTGCATAGACAGAACCCCAGCTCATAGGTGAGCTCATATGATTTGAATCTATCCTCGGACCTCTGAGAGAAAACAAAACTCTGCTCTGAGAATAAATCCAAAAGTTGTTTTTACAAGGCTAACAGCATTGATTTCATCTCAGTCCACTGCCAAGAAATAGTCAATAGCTGCCCCATGGGAATGAGATATTTCTATCATTTGGTCAAATTCCAACTTTTGGATCATGGAATGTGATCAGTTTCACTTTTGTTTTTGACCTTCTCCCCGGCTCATCTTTCAATTCAGTCAAAGCCAAGAGGAAAATCTCAGAAAGCCTAGAAAATCTCCACTGGAGCCAAGGCCAGGAGTTGGCCCCCATAAGCTATTAATTAACTCCACCTTTGCCTCCACTGACATCACACAGCCTGTGACAACCCAGAACCAGGTGCCATCTGCAATCACTGTCAAACTGGTGGTGCTGGTAATGGTCATCGTCTGCTGGTTCCATCTCCAGTTGCTTCAGGCTATCATTGAGGTGTCTGCCTGCCAATTTAATTTCAAGTACACATGCACAATCCTTTATCTGAAATGCTCGGGACCAGCTGGTTTTCGGATATCAGAATTTTTCGAATTTCAGAATAAGTGACAGTAAAAAATCTTACCGGAGAAGCAGACTCACTGAGCAAAACAGGGCCTTGAAACAGAATCGAGGCCTGCCGGTGCTGGGCCACGCCCCCCCACGTCACACCTGAGTGACATGCATCGAGTGGGTGTCAACTTGGGTTAACTGTTAACATGCCAAACAACCTCATTAATGAGAAAAAAAACTCACAAAAAAACCTTTGGACTTTGGAGCTTTTTGGATTTTGGATTTTTGGATAAAGGATTGTCTACCTGTATAGCATCAAGAGGCTGCACCTAATGCACACTGATGGCAGTACCTGCTCCTGGGCACATGCGAATATAACTGGTCATTGTGTACACCACTAGCTTTCAGGATGAGCCTGTTTCCCTGGAGGTGGGTATCAGTCACACAGTGAGGAAACATGTGTCAATCACTGCAACACAACTTGCTGTGGTTTATCACAGCCCTTTTCTTTATGCTGTAAGATTGTGCCACTTCCCCAGAGCAGCCAACAGCAGCAGTGAGAATAAAGTTCAGAGTGTGAGAAGATACCAAGAGTTGGAACTTTCTTTCATTTTTGGAAAATGCTGTTATCAAGTGGAAGAGACTGACAAATTTTATTTTGGCTTTTTACTCCTAAATATTCGAACATTACCTTAGTTCCAGTCTAAAAGTACATGGGATAAGTGTAAATCATTGTTATTTTACTTTGCCTTGTATAGTGAAACTTCAGTTTGCCTGCTTGTTTATCTCTTTTTGGTAAATGTAAATAAAAAAAGATCTGTTTGAAAAATTGGCTTTTTTGATTTTCAAGTAGAATGTAGAAGGTATAATTAGTAAGCTTTCAGATGACATGAACATTGGTGGTGTTGTTGATAGTGAGCAGGATGGTCTCAGGCTACAATCCGATACTGATCAGTTGGTAAAGTAGGGAGAGCAATGGCAGATGGAATTTAATCCCAATGAGTGAGGTGATGCATTTTGGGAGGTCTACTAGGGGAAGGATTTACACAATGAATGGTCGGGCCTGAAGGAGTGCTGAGGGATCTTGATCCACAAGTCCATAGGTACCTGAAGATATCTGTACAGATACACAGGGTGGTGAGGAAGGCATTCAGGGTGCAGAATATAGGAGCAAGGAAGTCTTGTTACAACTTTAAATAATATTGGCTAGGCCACAGATGGAATATTGTGTGCAGTTCTGGTCGCCGCACTCAGAGGGACATAATTGCACTGGAAACGGTGCAGAGGAGTTTGACCAAGATGTTGCCTGGAAAGTTATGTTTCAGTTATGATAGGCTGAGTTTGATTTCCTTGAGCAGAGGAGTCTGAGGGGAGATCTGTCTGAGAAATACAAAATTATGAGAGTTATAAACAGAATATTTCCCCATAGTTTCAAACCAGAGACCATAAGTTTCAGGTGAGGGGTTTAGAGGAAATCTGAAAAAGTAAATTTCACTCAGAGGGTGGTAGAAGTGTAGATGTGCTGCTGCCTGAAAGGTTGGTGGAGGAAATTACTTGCAACATTTAATAGGCATCTGAATGACACATTGGGCTATGGACCAAGTCCAGTTAATGGAATTAGTGCAGTTTGGTGTTTGTTAGTCAGCATAGACATGGTGGGCCAAAAGGCCTTTTTAAAATATATACTGCATGACTCTATAACTCTAAGGAAATCTAAATTTTAATCCTCCTCTTGATTTTCAACTGTACTGTTCTGGATGTATTCAGATGTAAGTACAACTGCATGTGAACTGCAGCACTCTAATTTTGCTGTAAAATTAAACACACAAAACATTAAATCATAGAGTTATGACAGCATAGAAAAAGACTCTTCGGTCCATTGTGTCCATTCAGTACCTATCTGCTCTAATCCCATTTCCCATTTGACCATAGCCTTGCATGCTACAGTGCTTCAAGTGATCACCTAAGTACTGCTTAAAGGCTGTAATCTTACCATTTCAGGCAGTTAGTCCAAAATACCCAACACCTTCTCTGTGAAAAAAAAATCTCCTTAAATCCTCCCTATACATCTTGCCCTTTACCTTAAATCTACACCCCCTATTAATTGATCTCTCACTGAAGGGGAAAAGATCCTGACTGTCCCCTTTATCATTTTGTAACCTCAATCAGGGCCCCCTTGGCCTTCTCTGATCTGAGGAAAAAGGCTTTGCTGTTATAAGCTCTCTCTAAATACATCAGCCCAGACAAAATCCTGGTGAATTTCTTCTCCAACCTCTCTAGTGCAATCATATCTTTCCTATAGTGTGGTGCCAAAACTACATATAGTATGCCAGCTATGGCCTAACACCTATACAGCTCCATCAGAACTTCCAGATTCTTGTATTCTATGATTTGGAGATGCTTCTATGATTAGTGTGCTTTCAATTAAACCTGTTGGACTATAACCTGGTGTTGTGTGATTTTTAACCTTGTATTCTATAGTATGCCTTGTCTAATAAAGGCAAGTATTCTATATGCCTTCTTAACCACCCTTTCCACCTGTCCTCTTGCCTTTAAGGATCTATGGGCACGCATACCAAGATTCTGCTGATCTTCTGCACTGCTAAAGATCTTGTAAACATTTTGTCAACATTTCAGGCAGAAAAGAGGCAAATGAAATGTATTCAACATAAGTATGAGGTAAAACACTCATGGCAAGACATGGACATACATAATAAATGGTAAGATTCAGATAAGTACAAAAGAACAGCCAGTCCTAAGAGTTTATATCTATTACTCTCTGAAAGTTGCTGGACAGGAAGACAATGTTATCAAGAAGGTTTGTGGAATACTTTCCTTTGAATGGCATGAGTGATTTTATACCGAGAAGCTGCTAAAACTGCGGAAGATTAATGAACAACTTTGCAAGGTAACATACAGATGAAAAACTCTGAGCTCTGAATCAGCACTGCCAGCAGCAACCATACAAGGAGATTACAGTGAAACAGTTTTATTTGTCTTCTGAGTAAGTGATATTCTTGGTCATGATGCACTAGTATTGTTCTCAGATTGCTTTAGTCTTCTTTCCTTTTATTTTGTTTTAGATCAGCCCACAAAATACATTACATAATGAAGGTGAGATCATTAGGTAATGAAGCTTAGTACCTGGTAGAAAAGGTAATAATCTTGCTGCTGATAGTTCTCAGTCACTAACAGCCAGAGGTACTGACAAATACCTTGAAGTGGAGTCTCCTGAATCCTAGTTTGAATTGCTTGATGCAAAGATTATAAATAATCTTAGAGCAATGTGATAGCTATTACTTTCCCTTCCAATGGCCTGTACAGCTGCAAGTGATTACAGAGCCACACGTATACTTAGTCTAAAATTTATGTCTGATCACAACATTCTGCTCCTCCATATTATGTTCAATAATCATTCTTGATAATTTACAGCATTAAATATTGGTCTGAATATTGTTTCCTTTTTTTAATCTTGTATCAACTTGTGATCAATCTGTTTAAATTTCCAGTCTGTATAGTGGATCCTTATTCTGTATGTACATTTTAACCACATTCCAGCGATAAACAAGCCCTATTCCCATCACTTCCACCTAAGCCTTTCCTAAATGTTGACATACTTTGTACTTCTATCACTAATTATGTGCAATCCTCTGTGTTAAATGTTTCAACCACTTTGGCCTAAACACTGTATATTGTATTTATCCTCCATCTATGTCCATTCATTCTAGAACCCTAAATCAAGGGAATCACTGTATTTTTATCTCTTCATCCCTTTCACTGTTTTAATCATCTCTATCAAATTACCCCATAATCTACCTTATTCAAATGGAAAAAAGCTTCATTTGACTTGCTGCATAAGTGAACATGCAAGTTCTCTGTATTTCTTTTGAAGATTTCACAGACTATCTTTCAGGAGAAGCCTTTCAGATCTGACAAAAATTGAAAATGTACTCACATGGCAGGTGTTGTGCAGTAGCTGCAGGTGGTCTTGTACATGTTTTCAGGAGAAATCTGGAAACATTACAAATGCAATCTAACTCGCTTGTTCTGCCAGAACTAAAGAGATAACCACATTTAGAGTCATAGAGATGTACAGCACGAAAACAACTTCAGTCCAACTTGTCCATGCCGACCAGATATCCTAACCTAATCTAGTCCCATTTTCCAGCACTTGGCCCATATCCCTCTAAACCCTTCCTATTCATATACCCATCCAGATGCCTTTTAAATGTCACAATTGTATCAGCCTACACCACATCCTCTGGCAGCTCATTCCAAACACACACCACCCTCTACATGTAAAAGTTGCCCCTTTGGTCCCTTTTAAATCTTTCCCTTCTCAGTCTAAACCTATATCCTATAGTTCTGGACTCTCCCACCCCACGGAAAAGAGCTTGTCTATTTACTGTATTCATGCCCCTCGTGATTTTATAAACATCTATAAGGTCACCCCTCAGCCTCTGACACTCAGGGAAAACAGCCCCAGCCTGTTCAGCCTCTCCCTATAGCTCAAATCCTCCAACCTGGCAACATTCTTTCTGAATCTTTTCTGAATTCTTTCAAGTTTCACAACAACCTTCCAACAGGAGGGAGACCAGAATTGCACACAATATTCCAAAAGTGGCCTAACCAATGTCCTGTACAGCCACAACATGACCTCCCAACTCCTATACACAATGTTCTGACCAATAAAGGAAAGCATGACAAATGCCTTCTTCACTATCCCATCTATCTGTGACTCCACTTTCAAGGAACTATGAACCTGTACTCCAAGGTCTCTTTGTTCAGCAACACTCCCTAGGACCTTGCTTTTAAGTGTATAAGTCAGCTTTGATTTGCCTTTCCAAAATGTGCCACATTACACTTATCTAAATTAAACTTCATTTGCCACTCCTCAGCCCATTGGCCCGTCTGATCAAGATCTGAAGTAACCTTCCTCACTGTCCACTGTACCTCCAATTTTGGTGTCATCTGCAAACTTACTAACTAGACCTCCTATGTTCATATCCAAATCATTTATATAAATGACGGAAAGCAGTGGACCCAGCCTCCCATTCCCATAATCATAACATCTTCACTCAGTTTTCATTTATTACTGGATGAATAATTTCACACTTCGATCATATAATCGATGGACAAACACAATAAGGAGCTTTTGGAAGTCATTGGGTAAATCATGATATAAGCTGAAGAGGAAACTATTTCTGCTCGTCTTCCTGGATCACACTCATTTTTCTCCTCAATAAGACTGCAGGCAACTAAATTGCCATTAATTCTATTACTGTTTTATGAGATGGTGATGTGTACATGGCATCCTGATAAAACCACATCGCTGAGATGAAAAGAAAATCGGTCAAGGTAAAATGATTTTGAAACTCAAAAGGGTATTTCAAGTGTTTGCCAAGCCCCACACAACATAGGAAAAATGGAAAAGAAACAGAATATTTAGCTCAACTAGTTCATGCTAGTGCCTTTGCTTTATTCAAGCACCCTTCTAAGTTTTCTCATTTAAATCTACCTTCAAAGCCATCTATGTCTTTATCCTTCAAACACTTGTCTAACTTAAAACAGTGAATTCAGATATCTCTTGTGCAGATGGTTCTCAGAATCATAGCATCATTACAGTGCAGAAGAAGACCTGTTGGCCTATCGTGTCTTTCTGAGCTATTTCAATAGGTTTCAATCTCAAGTCTGTTTCCCATGACCCTGCAGATTTTATTCCATTTAAATATTCAACTAATGCCACAATTGAACCTGTCTTCAGCAGGCTTCTTGGAGAAGCAGGAAATCATTCAGAAATTAGGAAAAGAAAATCATAAGGAATAGGTTCAGCTGTCAAACACAAAATAAAATGGCCATTATATTTCTGGTAACTTAAATTAATCACATGTCTCCTATTACTGGTACTAATAGGAGTGCCACTCTATCTGGCACTTTGGTGTAACAAGTCAATTTGTTTTGTTGATCAAATGTTTAGTTTGATGTACTTGCAAAACTGTAATCACATTTAAGAGGCTTCAACTCTATTTTCCGAGAAATCATATAGGTTGAACTTCTGCTTGTGTTATTTGGAAACTGCACACTACACATGACAGAAGCAAGTAAAACAGGAATGGTGAGGTGTATAGTGAGTTGCTCAGGTTATCTCAAAGAATTTCCCAAAATTAAGCAAGGCTGGAATAATATTCTTCTGCTTCTTGACTATTGAGGAGAAAAGGAAAGAACCTCTTTACTTACCCAGGTCCGGAAATTATAGTCATGGATGTGTAGATCTAAAGTTTAGGATTCCAAGTGTGAATGCGAGACTGCTAAAAGTTAATCAACCAAAACTTTGTGGTCCACCAATAATGGGAACTTGTTAAATTCTTTCCACTTATTTGTCAGGACAGCCTGACCTGTTAAGTCATTGACTTGCATAATTATCTGACATTCAAATTTTCATTTGACTAAATTGCTCAAGCAAGCTCAAAAGTGGGAAAACCCAACAAGGAAACCATAGTAGGCACCTGATAGGTTCAGCTCACCGCTGGCTCTGAACTACTTCTGTGTTATATCCAGGCACCGACATTTCAGAATATGCTTCATGGGCATGGCTACATGTGCCCATATAAATAGACATTTGCATCTGACAAGTGCCAGCCTTTAAGAACCTACATGTTGCATTTCCAATTCATTTGCAGGATACTTCTGCACTTCAATGCTGCATCTTGGCCTGCACCAGCAACAATCATTGTGATGCTGCAGCAAGCTGAGGGAAGATACTGGAGACAATGGTGGGAGTGTCAGAACATGAACCTTGGTGGGAAGTAGCGTGCTTAAAGTGTGAGATATCAGAGAAAAAATGGAGGAACTCATGCTGATGGAGTGGAGAAGGTGATTGACCTTCTTCCTACAGTCTTGGCATTCCTCCAGACCACTGAGACCACACTAACCCAGGTGGCAACCTTGGGTCAGACTGCCATGATGTGCTCTGGTGTTATGGCCTCCACTGCTGGTCCTGGGAGAAGAGAAAGTCCCAAATCAGCACCAACCCATCCAGTGGGAGCGCCAAGACCCTGTTCCCAAAGCAGGGTGCCAATTTCCCTGTGACTGCAATGTCCGGGGCAAATCTCTGCAACTGTGCAAGTCAGCTCTACACTGATATTGTTTGTCTGGGTGCACAACAGGCTTTTAAAGATGACATGGGCATAAAAGATGCCAGTTAATTCCAAGATATCTGCTGAGCGGCAAGTTGTTCAGGGAATGGTGTCTGATGGGCAGGGCAGAAATTGGGCGTGAGAGATCCTATACGGTTGTGGTAGGTAAGTAATGAGGCAGCTTCAGTAAGAAACAACGAGAACTTGCTAGGCCTTAGAGCTTCAAACCTTCCAAATAAATGTGGAGAATTCAGACTTAGTCAAAATATGTAATTTGAGGTGTGGTGGATGACTCCCTCTATTGACTGTGAATGATACTTATTTTGCTTCAGCCTCTAAGTGTAATAACACAGGAAGACAGAAACTACAGAATGCATGAATTTCAGTCATAGTACTGGTGGAGCTTTAACTGGTTGTGTAACTGTTACACTTCAAATAGATTTTAAAAATTGTTTTACAGGAACACTATGCCAATCTGATTTGCAAAATCAATGGTAAAGGCCACTCCTTCCACATCCAGGGCAGCAGATTGCATTCTTCAGCTTTAGAGCTCTCTGAGGCTCTTTCACATTTCATCCAGCCTCTGGCAACTGTCTGTGTGGAGTTTGCACATTCTCCCTGTGTCTGCGTGGGTTTCCTCCAGGGGTTCAGTTTTCCTCCCACACTCCAAAGATGTGCAGGTCAGGTGAAGTGGCCATGCTAAATTGCCCATAGTGTTGGGTGCAATGGTCAGGGGTGAATGTAGGGGAATAGGTATGGGTGGGTTGCTCTTCGGAGGGTCGGTGTGGACTGGTTGGCCCGAAGGGCCTATTTCCACACTGTAGGGAATCCAATCTAATCTAATCTAAATTTGCAACACACAACGTCTTCCAGTTTTATCACATTATCATGGAAAAGTTTTTAAAAGTTAAGTCAAGAACGATAAGAGGCATATTTTTATGCATTATGCTGTACTTTACAGCTTCCAAATGATCACATTAATTAAAAGGATCAGTGTGCCCTAAATAAACCTGATCAGTTGTGCAGCTAGAACACAATTACAGGTGAGACTTTCATTGGAGGAACAGGTTTTATGGTTGTGATCATTATTGTTTCTCACATAGCTAAGTTATTGATTATTATTAAATGATAATGATAAATTATTAAGATCTATTTGTTAATCGTGAGAAACAGTAACTAAAAAAAAGCTTGATTTTTCACATCTCAACATTTGTCTTAAAGATGGTTTTGACAGAGAAAGGATGCGAGTTGAGAGATGTGTATCAGAAACCCATGGATGTCCTGATGTGCACACATACACTGAAACTCCTGATGGTCTGATTTCTGCTGTCCTAGGACATAACACCAGGCCTGAGCTCTGTCAGAGACTTGGGACAGATACATAAAACTTACCTGGACACTTACCAAGAAATGCTGTTCTGGTTAATGTCTGGTCTAACTTGGTGATTGGTCAATGCAAGTGAACCAAACATCACAACCAAAAACCACCTTCCCCCCCACCCCAACACCCCACAATCAACTCTAACCTGACTGTTCCCTAACGTAACCCAACTAACCACTCTCATGATTTAGTTAGGAAGATTACACCGATAATCTTGCCCCATTGTTCCACAAGCTATCACAAAATTCCCAATTAGATTACCAAGATGATTGATTTACCTGACTGACCGTTACTCAGGATATAATTCACACCAAGATATACTGTTAACAGACAATAACTCTTTATTTTAACACATTTTAATGAGTGGCAGAGAGAAGAAAGGCTTACTAATCTATACCATTTTATGGATAGTGCCATAGAGGCTACCAGACGATATCGAAATGAACTAGTCAACCATCACCTCTAATGGAAAAGCAGTTTTTAAAATCCCTACAGTGTGGAAGGCCATTCAGCCTGCAGTGGGAGATGGCACGGGCAGGGTGACACTAGACACATGGACACACAAGATGGCCGCTGATCCATCAGTTGGACACTTGACACATAAGATGGCCACCAGACCACAATATGGATAGAGACAGTAGAGCAAACACAGACACTGCCTGGGGCCACCAGAATGCCAGCCCAATGCACTCACAACTTAGTTGATTATTTTAAGGTGATTGGGGGAGAGAATACACATGAGTAGCGTACACTGCCCACCAAAGTGTCTGGGTCCAGCCAACACCTTTGATAGAAATGTTAACAGTGTGATATGGACTCAATACAAAGTGCTAATAGCCAGGGCTGCAGTAATCATCCTTCTCAGGAAGAGTGATTAGTGCCCATTACTACAGCAATGGACTTCTGTGCAGACACTGAAACTGACAATGTCCGCATTGAAACTAACAACAACCGCACTGAAATTAATGAAGTCTGCACTGGAATTGACAATGACTGTATCAAACTACCAATGATTCTGCAATGATAGCCATAAACAAATCATGTTACAAAGACAATAATCTCATCACTGACCTACTGTATCACAAGGTGTATAAAAGTATCTTGACATGTGCTCCGGGTGGAGAGAAGTCTCGCAGCTGACCACTGAGCTGTTGGTGTCTTTCTCTCCCCAGAGCTCTGGTATTTTCTTGTGCAATAAACTCTGTCATTGAATCCTGAATCTGACTCCGTGGCTGGTGATTTTCCCCATAACAATTGGCACTGCGAGCAGGGTTCTTATTACTGTGCCCTGGTCGAAGGCCACGATCAGGGGCGTTGGAATAAGAACCAATTTGTACCCGCAAATGGGAAGAGTCAGACCGGGCCAAGGGCACAGTTTAAAAGGTATACTGATTGTAATGTCTGATTTGCTGCAGTACTGAGTTAAAATTTTCAAGTGCATGTCTGTGGAGAATAGGTGTTTAACTGTTGTAAGAACCTGCTGCTTGTGCTGAAACAGCCAGAGGACAAGGTAGTGCCTTTCTCAAAAACCCTGCCCTAAACTGGTTGTTAAGAGGGGTAGCCCCCCCATGCAAAGTTGAGTTTTGAAGTGGGAATTGAGGTGCCGAGGGCACTAGGAACTGTGAAGTCAGGTAACATTGGACTCTATTGGGGCGAACAACACAGAGTCCAGTTGGAGATTAAGTTAAAAGTTGGGTGCTGTTATAATTTCCAGTGTGGTGAGGAAGAGGAGCTGATCAATCTGACCAAGAGCCAAACCTCAGTGGAGCGCGTGTTACCAAAGTGGGGAACGTGGATGCTGTGAGTAACCGTGATACCCTGTCAGTCCATAGTAGAACGACAGAGCTTGAATAGTGGCGGTGGCCGGGAGGGCAAAGAGTCCCACCGGTAGAGAGCACACCGGGCTGGAGGTAGGTTTCTGGGCCTATCAGGAGGCATTGGGTCAGTAGAGGGGGCCAGAAGGGTAGAGAAGTCCTACCGGTAGACAGACACTTTGTTAGGAGACTGCTACTGCTGTACTGACGGTGCTGGGACAGTGTTATTAGCCAGGGGGTAGAGAAGTCTGCACTGGTTAGGAACATTTATTGTTGGTGGTATCCAATCTACTAAATGGCAGATCAAAGTTTTAAGGGGGATACTGTAGGTTCCCTTATTGAAAAATATAAGGCAGGCAGACAAGGGCTGACAGAGCAAATGAAGAAAAGTGGTTGGGACCCATTGGAATAAAACTAAAAAGATAGGGGTAATGTTAGCATACCAATTAGCCAGCCTAATTGAACAAGTGATTGCCTCCACGAGTAGGTGGAGAAAGGACCAGGAACAAGTTAAAGAGCTGGAGATCAGGATAAAGGATCCAGAATTCACATTAGAAAGAATACAAGAGGAGAGAGAAATTGACACTCTCCCCTCCTACAAAACCATTTAGCGGGGACCAACTGCTCCCTCTGTTGGACAAATCGTGCAAGAGTATAACTTAGCACCCATTACCAGAGGGGGGACAGAATCACAACCCAAAGCGAATTATAAGCCATTCACCCAGGGGAGAGGCAGCAGATTACGGCCTCACTGGGCAAATTACAGTCCTGGAGTGCAAACACCCTGTTCTGGGAAGAGCTGGATGGTGTATGGATAGGGCACCAACTACACCTGAGGGACATACACCAGCTGGTCCAGGCTGCTTGCCCAGCGGACAATTGGAGGCAGATAGCTGGCAGACCCGACATCACAGCAGCCCGAGACTTTAAGGGAGGACAGTGGACACATGCCGTTGCCCTCAAAGCTGAGCCTCACCTCATGAGGGCAAGGGAGAGGGGAAAATTTACGTGCCTGCAGTAATAGGAGGGAGGAAATGTGAAATGTTAGTAGACACAGGAGCGGCTGTATCCATCTATCCAACTATATGGACTTCAGTAAGGCGTTCGACAAGGTTCCCCATGGGAGACTGATTAGCAAGGTTAGATCTCATGGAATACAGGGAGAACTAGCCATTTGGATACAAAATTGGCTTAAAGGTAAAAGACAGAGTGTGGTGGTGGTGGAGAGTTGTTTTTCAGACTGGAGGCCTATGACCAGTGGAGTGCCACAATGATTGGTGCTGGATCCTCTACTTTTTGTCATTTACATAAATGATTTGGATGCGAGCATAAGTAAGTTTGCAGATGATACCAAAATTGGAGGTGTAGTGGACAGCGAAGAGGGTTACCTCAGATTACAACAGGATCTGGACCAGATGGGCCAATGGACTGAGAAGTGGGAGATAGTGTTTAATTCAGATAAATGCGAGGTGCTGCATTTTGGAAAAGCAAATCTTAGCAGGACTTATACACTTAATGGTAAGGTCCTAGCGAGTGTTGCTGAACAAAGAGACGTTCATAGCTCCTTGAAAGTGGAGTCGCAAGTAGATAGGATAGTGAAGAAGATGTTTGGTATGCTTTCCTTTATTGGTCAGAGTATTGAGCACAGGAGTTGGGAGGTCATGTTGCAGCTGTACAGGACATTGGATGAAACATGCCCACCTCCCTCCCCGCGCAGAAGGAAAATATCAGCCTTTTTTTTTGTCAATTCCAGTTGTAATGGGGTATGCTATCAAGTATTTCTACCGACAGACTGAAACCATGTTGATTCCTGCAGTAATGTCAACCTCTTGCAGGAATAAATTGGGTGGAGGGATTTAAGGAGAAAGTGAGGTCTGCAGATGCTGGAGATCAGAGCTGAAAATGTGTTGCTGGAAAAGCGCAGCAGGTCAGGCAGCATCCAGGGAACAGGAGAATCGACGTTTCGGGCATAAGCCCTTCTTCAGGAATGAAGGGATATGGGCCGGGTGCTGGCAGGTGGGACTAGATTGGGTTGGGATATCTGGTCGACATGGATGGGTTGGACCGAAGGGTCGGTTTCCATGTTGTATATCTCTATGACTCTATATCACAAGCTTACCCTTACCCCACACAAATAAAATGATTCACTTAACTGGGGTAGGAGGGGTAAAACACCAGCTTACCTAAGTGAAACTACCCTCGTAGAATTAAACAATATATATATCCCCATGAAACTCTATGTATGCAAAAATAACGAAGACTGAGATTGGGAAACTTACAAGTCACGTTGAAACTATTAAAGTGGCTACAGTCACCAGTCGGGACTGGAACCTCAAAGGAGGGATTCAGAGCTATCTGCGCCTCCATCCCCAGGACATGGGCAGAAACAAAGTTAGATACAGGTCTAAGTTAACATAGACCCAGTACGGGTTCCCGGATGGGAGCATAATCCCCACCGGCAATGCCGAATAAAATCCAAAGCAGAAAAAGCCGTTGTGGAGACAGTGCAAAGACCAGTGAAACAGGGAATCCTGAAAAAACCCACAAGTACAACTAATTCCCTAACATGGCCAGTAATAAAGTCTGATGGGAGCTATAGGCTCACCATTGATTATACAGGACTAAATAAGGTCACCCCCAAATTGCACCCCATGGTGGCAGACCCCTCCACCATCTTAAACGGCTTGGCCCCTGAGCACAAGATGGTTACTGTTTTAAACATAGCCAACGGTTTCTGGTCTACCCTGTTACACCCTGAGTCCCAGATCAAATTCGCTTTTACAATAAGGTACAGGCAGTACACGTGGACCCGCCTGCCACACAGGGTGATGAGCAACATTCTGAAGAGAGTAGATTTACCAGAGGGTGGCACTGCCCTCCAATATGTTGGTGATATTCTAATTGCCTCAGAGTCCGGGTCAGGACACCAGGAAGCTTTATGTCTACTATTAGAGGAATTGGCAACCATAGGGTCAAAGGTTACAGAGGCATAGACTGGCAAAACACAATTCTTATACCTGGGATACCTTATATCCCACGGACTCAGAGAAATGCCCAACGACTGCAAGAAGGGAATCCAACAGATGACACGACCTGCCCCTGTCAGGTGAGTCAGAAAGGTCATGGGGCTATTTAACTACAGTCGGAGCTTTATACCTGAGTTTGCAAAATTGGCTGAACCGACCAGAGATTAACTAAAGGAGGCAATCCTGCCTTGGAACCTGTAATCTTGGGACCAGAACAGGAGGAGGCATACAGTCAGCTTTAAACTCGACTATATCGGCCCCCGGGCTAGGGCTGCCAGATCCCAGCAAGGATTTTCACATCCACTGTAATAATGAGGGAGGGTTTTCCTCTGCAGGGAGGTCACCCAAGACCACGGTAGCAGGAGAAGGCCCATAGGGTACTACTCAACTACAGAAGTACCAGTAGTCAGCAGGTTGCCCAGGTACATAGCAGCCTTAGACTGTGCTGCTTGAGCCATTAGGGTAAGCAAGCCCATAGTAATGACAGGGAATGTCATCCTCCACACTAAACACACCCTAGTAGAGATACTAAATTCAGGGAAACTGAGCGCCGTCTCCAATACGAGAGTGGCAAAGTGGGAGGCAGTTCTTTTACCCCCAAGTCGGTCTGTGGTAATAGTTAGGGATACAGGAGAAAACACAGCTGAGGGAATTCCAGACACAGGGGAACTGCACAGCTGTGGGGCTATAGATGGGAATGAGGGTAGGGGGAGAGTAAAGGATACCCCCTGGACACAGCCGAGGAGACCCTCTTCGTGATAGGTCACAAAAATACATAGCAGGGTCGCCCCGAACAGGATGGGCTGTGATAAATGATAAGTTAGAAACACATATGTGCGGAAGGATTGATGGAAGTCAGTCCGCACAAGTAGCAGAACTGTAGCACTCACCAAAGCATTGGAACTAGCAAAAGGAAACATCATGAATATGTATACAAACAGTCACTATACCTTCGGGTGCATGGTGGCATGGGGCAGAAGAGGGTTCACCACTATAGGGGGAACCCGTATCAGACACCAATTAAGGATTCAGGCAGTATTGCCTGTCAGTGAACAGCCAAAAGAGGTTGCAGTAATAAAAATAAAACCCCATCAAAAGGAGGCAGCAAAAGAGTGTCCAGGTTGGCTAAAATTCAAAGGAAACCAGGCAGCAGCCTGAGCAGCTCAGAAAGCCCCAGAACAAGAAGCCATTGATGAGGCTGCAATAACCACTATTGAATTAGTGAAAGACGCTATCCAAATTCAGCATCGACAGAAGGACACCCCGCAGGAAGAGACAGAACAATGGAAACTTCAGGGGGCATTCAAAGGGGAGGATGGTGTCTGGAGGCGAACAGACAAGGTGGTAGCACCCGCATGTATACAGAACACATTTCTTGAACTGCACCGTGGGCTCTCCCATACAGGTAGAGAGGCCATGATAGCAAGCATAGGGAGAGAGTGGTGGTGGAAAGGAGACCTGGCCAAGTACTGCCACAGATGCATGATTTGTGCACAACATAACCCAGAGAGATCAGTAAAGGTACAGATGGGAAGCTAATCCAGACCTCGGGGAACCTGAGAACACCTTCAGGTGGATTTTACAGGCCACTACCACCCTCCCGTGGGAAAACATACTGCCTGGTCATCGTAGGCCAATTCAACCAGTGGGTAGAAGCATTCCCGACCAGAAGCTACACTGCAACCACTGTAGCCAGATATTAGTGGAGGAGGTAATGCCTAGGTGGGGGGTACTCCTCCGGATTGACTCCGACCAAGGAAAACATTTTACAGGCAAGGTCGTGAAGACTGTCTGAAAATGTGTTGCTGGAAAAGCACAGCAGGTCAGGCAGCATCCAAGGAGCAAGAGAATCGATGTTTCGGGCATGAGCCCTTCTTCAGGAATGAGGAAAGTGTGTCCAGCAGGCTAAGATAAAAGGTAGGGAGGAGGGACTTGGGGGAGGGGCATTGGAATTGCGATAGGTGGAAGGAGGTTAA
>NC_057713.1:112440573-112460558 GCF_004010195.1 Chiloscyllium plagiosum | reverse complement strand
CTCCCCCAAGTCCCGCCTCCCTACCTTTTACCTTAGCCTGCTGGGCACACTTTCCTCATTCCTGAAGAAGGGCTCATGCCCGAAACATCGATTCTCCTGCTCTTTGGATGCTGCCTGACCTGCTGTGCTTTTCCAGCAACACATTTTCAGCTCTGATCTTCAGCATCTGCAGTCCTCACTTTCTCCATGAAGACTGTCTGCCAATTACTCAGCATTAGACAAAAAATTCACATCCCCTATCACCCCCAGAGCTCAGGGATGGTAGAGAGATTGAATAGAACGCTCAAAAATACTTTAGCTAAGACTATACCAACCTCAGACAGAACATGGGTTGAAGTGCTGCCAGCCATACAAATGAAATTAAGAGCTACCATGAATCAGGCAACTGGGCTAACACCATATGAATTAATGACCGGGCGAGCAATGCAATTGCCAGAGACAATAATCACAGGTGGCACCATTGTGGGTCCACTAAAAGACAAAATTCTGCGATATGTAATAGAATTGAGTGCCCAATGGAAAGGGATGCAGAAATCTGCAATTGATAAACAAAACAAAAAGGACAGGGCAGGGGAACTCGAAATCTTCCCTGAGGTCCCAGCAGCAGGAAGCCATGTCCTGGTGCAAGCACTGCCCAACAAACCAGGCTTTGCCCCAAGATGGAATGGGCCATACGATGTGGTAATAAGTGGGGACCCTTGTGCCTGCATAGATAGTAAAGAAAAAGGCACATGGAAGCACTGGACCCAAATCAAACTGTTTAAAAACTCCTGTGACCAAACTAATGTCATTGGCCATTCCCCAGGTATAGACAGGAACAGCAGACAGGACAGTCATCCTGCAGGGGGGGGGGGTACCAAAAAACCCAACAGAACAAACCACACAAAAGCACGACTGCACCTCCTGACGCAAGCAAAGACTTTGACTGATAACTTTATTTTAACTGCAAAATGTATATATCTGTATGCATTTCACTGTGTTTAACTGTCAAAACTGTCAGGAACATGTCAGGATTTGAGGATGACCTCTTGTCTCAAACCCAGCTAAGCTTACATAGGAACTGAACTGTCTGCTACCCACTGGCACGATGAGTGAAATCCTTATTTGTGGCCCCCCCCTCCCCCGATGTGAACCCCTCGCGACCTGTATACAGTAGACAACTCCGGAGCGCCGTGTAAAGGGCAAATAGAGAAATACAAACGGGGACTCCAAGGTAGGTGTGTGCAGCTGAACAGAACCACCAGCCCATGGGGCCGGGGACCCCAGCCTAGGGAAGGGAAGACCCAGTAATTACCCACTCTGTTTCACAGGGCAGGGATGGGGATGCATTTATGCCCTGGTTCCCAAAAACAACTCCTGCCTCCAGACTCAGTGCACTTATCAGCACTAAGCAGTCACCAGGGGACAGTTTACATGCACTTGCAGCAAGCAGGCGTGCTTGAATGTGACCGCGGGCAGATAGTTGGGTGGGTTGCTCTTCGGAGGATCAGTGTGGACTTGTTGGGCCGAAGAGCCTGATCCCACAATGTAACTAATCTAATCTAATACATGTGGTCAGTGCAATGGCACCCATGTCAGCTCTGCCACATGGACGTACCCGTTCAATATTCACCAGCTCGGGTGGGGCGCCCAGGGGTCAGTGACAATGTGGGTGCACAGACAGATGGAAGGACAGGACAATGTCTGTTACTGAGCAGCGAAGGGATTTGTTTTTCTACTGAAGAGGATTTACGTGACAGACACATCAGACCTCCCAGACCTGTTCGCAGTAGAGATCTCTTACTGTACCATTCCCAGCGGGGGACATGTTCGGAGAAGGATAGTGACCCACTCCATCAGTCAGGAGTTCTGAGCTGACTAGCAGGTCCCCACCCCTTGGGATCTCTATCTTTGGGGAGGGGCGCTGCAGAGGTCATCAGCGCTAAAAACCAAAATTATCTTGTATGTGGCCTGACTATCCTAGGCAATCGTACCTCAAAAGCTCTGGAAGCAATTAACAGAGCTGGCTCAACTCAGACTCTACACACAGCAGACATGTGGTGGATTAGCAATTAGCACAACAGGGGGCAGTTTGTACAATTATTGATGACGATTGTATCACCCATGTTATTGATGCCTCATATAACACTACAGAATCCATCAAGAATATCCGAGACCAGCTAGATAATTTTCGACAGGGAGTCACAATCACAGACAGCTGGCTAAATTGGTTGATAGGTAAGTCTTGGGGAGCCTATTTGGCACACGGGATAGTTCTCCTAATTGCACTCATGCTGGCATGCTGTGTGGGCCTCGGGTGTTTAAAGCTCTGCTGTAAGGCGCAACTGACGAGAACTGATGGAAGAGACCCCAATGAAATTAGCACTCCATGATACCTGTCAGGAGGAAGACGTCCTAGAGATGACCTACTTCTACATGTAAATTGGGTGATCTGCGGGAGATCTCCGAAGTTGCCTCCTTGACCACAAAGGGGAGTGAAATGGGAACTGCATGGGGCAGGGTGACACTAGACACACGGACACACAAGATGGCCGCTGAGCCATCAGTTGGACACTTGACACATAAGATGGCCACTAGACCACATTATGAATAGAGACAGCAGAGCAAACACAGACACTACCTGGGGCCACCAGAATGCCAGCACAATGCACTCACAACCTAGTTGATTAGTTTAAGGTGGGTGAGGGAGAGAATACACATGAGTAATGAACACTGCTCGCCGAAATGTCTGGGTCCAGCCAAAACCTTTGATAGAAATGCTAACCGTTTGATATGGGCTCAATACTGAGGGCTAATAGCCAGTGCTGCAGTAATCGTCCTTCTCAGGAAAAGCAATTAGTGCCCATTACTACAGCAAAGGACTTTTGCGCAGACATTGAAACTGACAACGTCCGCATTGAAACTAACAACAACCGCACTGAAATTAACGAAGTCTGCACTGGAACTGATAATGACTGTATCAAAACTATTAACGATTCTGCAATGATTGTCATAAACAAATCATGTTACAAAAACAATAATCTCATCACTGACCTACTGTATCACAAGCTGTATAAAAGTGTCTTGACCTGTGCTCCGGGGGGAGAGAAGTCTCGCAGCTGACCACTGAGCTGTTGGTGTCTTTCTCTCCCCAGAGCTCCGGCATTTCCTTGTACAATAAACTCTGTCATTGAACCCTGACTCTGACTCCGAGAATGGTGATTTTCCCCATAATAATCTATCGAGTCCATACCCACTCTCCAAAGAGCATCCCACCCAGACCCACCCCATCCCTGTAACCCTGTTGTTCCCATGACTAATCCACCGAGCTGCACACCCTGGATACTACGGGCCAATCTGTACAATATAGAACAGTACAGCACAGTACAGTGCAGGCACTTCAGCACTCAATGTTGTGCCTTACCTTTTTCCTACTCTGAGATCAAACGAACCTACCTACCCTTCATTTTACTGTCATCCATCTACCAATCCAAGAGTCGCTTAAATGTCTCTCATGTATCTGACTCTACTATCGCTGCTGGCGGTGCATTCCACACACCCACCACTCTCTGTGTAAAGAACCTACCTCTGACATCTCCCCTAAATCCTCCTCCAATCACCTTAAAATTATGCCCCCTCATGATACCTATTTCTGCCCTGGGGTAAAAAAAATCACTGGCTATCCGCTCTATCTATGCCTTTCATCACTTTGTACACCCTTATCAAGTCACCTCTCATCCTTCTTTGCTCCAATGAGAAAAGACCCAGCTCCCTCAGCCTTTCTTCATAAGACATGCCCTCCAGTCCAGGCAGCATCCTGGTAAATCTCCTCTGTGCCCTCTCTAAACTTGAAATCCTTCCTATAATGAGGTGACCAGAACTGAACACGATATTCCAAGTGTGGTCTAACCAGGGCTTTAAAGAGCTGCAGCATAACCTTGCTCCTCTTAAACTCAATCCCCCTGCTAATGAAAGCCAACACACAGTACGCCTTCTTAACAATCTATCAATTTGGGTGGCAAGTTTCAGGGATACATGTACATTGACTCCAAGATTCCTTTGTTTCTCCACACTGCCAAGAATCCTGCCTTTAACCCTGTAATTTTTATTCAAATTCAACGTTCCAAAGTGAATCACTTCACACTTTTCCAAGTTGAACTTCATCTGCCACTTCTCAGCCCAACTCTGCATCCTGTCAATATACTGTTTAAACTTAAAACAGCCCTCCATACAATCCACAACTCCACCAAAGTTTGTGTCATCGGCAAATTTGCTAACCCACCCTTCCACTTCCTCATCCAAGTCATTTATGAAAATCACAAACAGCAGAGGTCCCAGAACAGATCCCTGCAGAACACCACTGATCACCAAGCTCCAGGCTGAATACTTTCCATCTACCACCACCCTCTCTGTTCTATGGTCCAGCCAATTCTGTATCCAGGCAGCCAAATTTCCCTATGCCTCCTTACTTTCTGAACGAGTCTACCACGGGGAACCTTATCAAATGCCTTGCTAAAATCAATATACATCACATCCACTGCTCTACCTTTATCAATGTGTTTTGTCCCATACTCAAAGGATTCAATAAGGCTTCTGAGGCATGACCTGCCCCTCACAAAGCCCGCTGACTATCTCTAATTAAACTATGCTCTTCAAATAATTATAAATCCTGTCTCACAGAATCCTTTCTAATTATTTGCCCACCATTAACATAAAACTGACTGGTCTGTAATTCCCAGGATTATGCCTATTCCTTTTCTTGAACAAGGGAATAACATTTGCCACTCTCCAATCATCTGGTACTATTCCAGTGGACAGTGAGGATGCAAAGATCATTGCCAAAGGCGCAGCAATCTCTTCCCTCACTTCCTGTAGTAAACTAGGGCATATCCTGTCTGGTCCGGGGACCTATCTATCCTCATGTTTTTCAAACTTTCCAGTAAATCCTCCTTCTTAACATCTACCTGTTCGAGCATATCCGCCTGTTTCATGCTGTCCTCACAAACAACAGGTGAGTACTGAAACATTAAGGACCTCCCCTCCCTCCTCCAACTGCAGGCACAAGTTCCCTCCACTATCCTTGAAGGCATTCTACATTTGCATGAGGAACAAGAGGATGGCCAGAGTAATAAAAGCCAACACACCGTACGCCTTCTCAACAATCTATCAACTTGGGTGGCCAAGTTGGCCATCCTCTTGTTCCTCATGCAATTGTAGAATGCCTTGGGATTTTCCTTAATTCTACCCGTCAAGCTCCTTCTAGCTATCCTAATCCCATTCTTCAGTTCCTTCCTGGCTACTTTGTAATCCTCTAGGTCCCTGTCTGAACCTTGCTTCTTCAACCTTAAGTAAGCTTCCTTCCTCCTCTTGACTAGATATTCCACATCTCTTGTCATCCACGGTTCCTTCGCCCTACTATCTCTTCCTTGCCTCAGTGGGACAAACCTCTCCAGCACCATCAGAAAGTGCTTCCTGAACCACCTTCATATTTCTGTCATGCATTTCCATGAGAATATCTGTTCCCAGTTTATGCTGCACAGTTCCTGTCTAATAGCATTGTAATTAAATACTTTCCCATACCATCTGCTCCTATCCCTCTCCATAACTGTAGTAAAGGTCAGGGAGTTGTGATCACTATCACTGAAAAGCTCTCCCCAAGAGATCTGACACCTGACCTGGTTTGTTGCCAAGCACCAAATCCAAAATGGCCTCTTCTCTAGTCAGCCTATCTACATATTGAGTCAGGAATCCTTCCTGGATACACCTGACAAAATTAGCTCCATCCAAACTATTTGAACTATTTGCACAATCAATATGAGGTAATTCAGCATGGTCAATCCACCTAACCTCCACATCAGTGAACCGTGTGAGGAAACTGGAGCACTCAGAGGAAACCCACGCACACGCATAGGGAGAATTTACAAACTCTATGTAAACAGACAGTCACCCGAGGCTGGAATCAAACCCATGTCCCTAGCACTGTGAGGCAGCAAAGCTAACCACTGAGTCACCAGGCCACCCCATTAAAATCAAGCACACTCAAGAAGCCAGAATTAGAAGGGTACAGATTCCTCACAGGCTTATGGGGATGGTAGAGATTGCATAAAAGCGAATGGTGAGGTGATGAAGAGATTTGAAATCAAGAATGAGTTTTTTTTTAAATTGAGGCTTTGCTTAACCAAGATCTGAAGTAAACCAGAGAGTACAGGAGTAATGTGAGGGGATTGATGCAAGTCAGGACTTAGACAACTAGATCTTATATGCAAAAGTGATGACTGCAGATTAGAGTCGAGAGTGTGGTGCTGGAAAAATACAGCAGGTCAGGAAGCATCTGAAGAGCAGGAGAATCGACATTTCGGGCATAAGCCCTTCATCAGAAATGAGACTTGTGGGCCGGGGGGAGCTGAGAGATAAATGGGAGTAGATAAAGGTGGGGGAGAAGGTGATAGGTCAGAGAGGAGGGTGCAGCGGATAGGTGGGGAAGGTGATGGTCAAGAGGGTGGTGCTGAGTTGGAGGCTTGGGACTGTGATAAGGTGGAGGAGGGGAAATGAGGAAACTGGTGAAATCCACATTGATCCCGTGGGATTGCAGGGTCCCAAGGTGGAAGATGAGGCGTTCTTCCTCCAGGCATCAGGTGGTAATATTTGGCAATGGAGGAGTCCCAGGACCTGCCTTGATATATTGGAGGGGGAGTTGAAGTGTTTAGCCATGGGGCAGTGGGGTTGGTTGGTTGGTCAAGGTATCCCAGAGATGTTCTCTGAAACGATCTGTAAGTTGGCATCCTGTTTCCCCGATGTTAAGGAGACCAGATTGAGTGCAATGGATACAGTAGATGACATTGATGGAGATTTCAAGTTTGAAGATACTAGAAGCGATGCTGGCTGGGGTGGGTAGAAGTGGTCAAATTGGCAAAATTAGAAGCAGAATAACTGAGGCAGAACAGGGCAATATCGAGTGGGAGTAGAGATGGAAATGGTGCTTTGGTGATGCTGTGGTTGAAAACTCATCCTGATGTCAATTATGGACAGAAAAGTTGTGAAATACTCAGTCAGAGAGATGCCAAAGAGGGGAATAGAGTTGCTGGTTAGGTAATTATATTAGTGTCAGGGGGCAAGGAACAAAGACAATTCCAATGTTTAATTGGAGGAAATTTCAGTTCATTAGTCCCAGTTAGCAGACAGTTTGACACTTTGGAGTCAGTAGGAGTGGGAATAATGTGAGTGGTAGAGGCAGCAGTTGGTGGTGGTATAAGGTAGATGTGGGTGTAATCAATATGCCCGTGAAAACTGACACTGTGTTCTCAGATGATGTCAGTGAGGAGGTCACGTAGGCGAGAAATAGGATGAGGTAAGGCTACATCCCTGGAAGAAAGGAGAGGTACAGTGTGGAACAGTGAAGAGAAAATCACGGCAGGGGATTCTCCAGTTACAACTGCACTGATGCCCACAGTTCAAAGATGTGCAGGTTGTAAGACTGACCATGCAAAATTGCCCTGCATTGTCCAAGCATGTGCAGACTAAGTGAATTAACCATGTAAATGTGGGGTTATGGGTTTAAGGTGGAGGGGTGATATGGGTGGGATGTTCAGGGAATTCTATGCTGCACTGTAGGGATTCTATGCTGTTCAGCAAAATTTGCTTTTCTCATTTACGATGCGTTGTTTCACATGTGTTCTTGTGTGAAAATTCAGAGCCTGCCATTTCAATCTTTCTCCTGTGTCAAACATTGCCCCCTGTTGGATCCCCATGCAATTGCAAGCACACCGCAGTCATTATGGATTTTAGCAAGGCCTTCAACAAGTTTCTACATGGTAAACTAGTTAGTAAGGTTAGATCACATGGGATCCAGGGAGAGCGAGCCAAATGCATACAAAATTGAATTAAAAACCAAAAGAACTGCATATACTGGAAAACAGAAAAAAAAACAGAAATTGAAGTAATTGAAGAAGAGTTACTTGACCTGACATGGTACTCCTGATTTCTCTCCACAGATGATGCCAGACCTGATGAGTTTTCCAGCATTTTCTGTTTTTGTTAGATACAAAATTAGCTTGACAATATGAGACAGAGAGTGGTGTTAGAGGGTTATGGTTCAGACTAAAGGCCTGTAACCAGTGGTGCAAGGATCAGTGCTGGGTCCACTGTTGTTCATCATTTACATAAACAAATTGGATGGGAACATAGGAGGCATGGTTAGTAAGTTTTGAGAATGTGTTGCAGGTCAGGCAGCTTCCGAGGAGCAGGAAAATCGACATTTCAGGCCGGAGCCCTTCATCAGGAATGAAGCTGGGACCCTCGGGGTGGGTGGGGGAGAGGTGGAGAGATAAATGGGAGGGGAGTGCTGCTGGGGAGAAGGTAACTGACACTGCAATAGGTGGATGGAGGTGGGGGTGAAGGTGATAGGTCGGAGAGGAGGGCGGAGCGGATAGGTGGAAAGGAAGATTGACAGGTGGGACAGGTCATGAGAGCGGTGCTGAGCTGGAAGGTTGGAACTGAGGTAAGGTGGGGGGAGGGGAAATGAGGAAACTGGTGAAGTCCACATTGGTGCCCTGGGGTTGAAGGGTTCTGACGTGGAAGATAAGGCATTCTTCCTGACCAGGTAGTTGTGGAAGGAATGGCACTGTTTCCTTCGTAACTACCTGGTCCACGTCCACTAACAACCCACCCTCCCCTCCCAGCACCTTCCCCTTCCACCGCAGGAATTGCAAAACTGCACCCACACCTCCTCCCTCACCTCTGTCCAAGGCCCCAAAGGAGCCTTCCACATCCATCAAAGTTTCACCTGCACGTCCACACGTCATTGCTCCTAATGTGGTCTCCTCTACATTGGGGATACTGGACAACTTCGCGCAGAGCACTTTAGAGAACATCTCTAGGACAGCCACACCAACCAACCCAACCACCCAGTGGCTGAACTTTTCAACTCCCCCTCCCACTCTGCCGAGAACATGCAGATCCTGGGCCTCCTCCATTGCCACTCCCTCACCACCTGATGCCTGGAGGAAGAATGCCTTATCTTCCTCCCAGCCTCATTCCTGATGAAGGGCTCTAGCCTGAAACGTCGATTTTCCTGCTCCTCAGATGCTGCCTGATCTGCTGTGCTGACCAGCAACACACTCTCAATTCTGATCTCCAGCATCTGCAGACCTCACTGTCTCCATGGTTAGTAAGTTTGTGGATGACACCAAAATTGATGGTATAGGCATAGTGAAGAAGGTTATCTAAGAGTAGAATAGGATCTTGATCAACTGGGGCAGTGGGTCAAGGAATGGCAGATAAAATTTAATTTAGATAAATGTGAGGTGTTGCATTTAGTAAGACACACCAGGGCGGGACTTACACAGTTGTTGAACAGAGGGACCAGTGTCGGGGGGCAGGGGGGTGGGGGTGTAGTTACATAGTTCCTTGAAACTGGCATCATAGGTAGACAAGATGGTGAAGAAGGTATGCTTGCCTTCATGGGTCAGAGCATTGAGTACAGTAATTGGGACGTCATGTTATGGCTGTATAAGTCATTGGTGAGGCCACATTTGGAGTATTGCATACAATTCTGGTCAACGTGCTATTGGAAACATGTTCTAAAACTGGAAAGGGTGCAAAAAAGATTTACAAGGATGTTACCAAGACTGGAGGGTTTGAGTTATAAGGAGAGCTGAAAATGTGTTGCTGGAAAAGCGCAGCAGGTCAGGCAGCATCCAAGGAGCAGGAGAATCGACGTTTCGGGCATGAGCCCTTCTTCAGGAACCTGCTCCTTGAATGCTGCTGCACTTTTCCAGCAACACATTTTCAGCTCTGATCTCCAGCATCTGCAGTCCTCACTTTCTCCTCTGAGTTATAAGGAGAGCCTGGGTAGGCCAGGACTTCATTCCCTGGAGCATTGGAGGTGGGGGGGAGTGGGGGGGGGGGGGGTGACCTTATAGAGGTTTATTAAATCATGAGAGGCATGGATAGGGTGAACAGCCAAGGTCTTTTCTCCAGGGTAGTGAAATGCATAAGTTGAGAGGGGAAAGATTTAAAAGGGACTTGAAGGGCAAAGTTTTCGAATAGAGGGTGGTGGGAATATGGAATGAGCAGCCAGAAGAAATGGTAGAGGCACATTGCAACATTTAAAAGACATTTGGACAGATGCATGGATGGGAAAAGTTTAGCGAAATATGGGCTAACGTCGACAAATGGGACTAGTTCAGTTCAGGAAACCTGGTCAGCATGGATGAGTTAGGCTGAAGGGTCTGTTTCTGAGCTGTTTGACTCTCTAACTATATGATTGTATGAGAAAGGAGCCAGACAAGTGTGGTTTCCTCTAGCTGAGTGACCATTTACAGGCATTTGCGGAGGATTGTGCAATAGAGAAGACTTGTACAAAAATGAAGGTGGTAAAGAAATGATGATTCTGATGTATCTACCATTTGATAAGAGTAGGAGAACTGAAATGGAATATTATAGGACTATCATAAGGCCATGAGACATAGGAGCAAAATTAGGCCTTTCAGCCCATTGAGCCTACTCTGCCATTCGATCATGGCTGATATGCTTCTCAACCTCAATCTCCTGCCTTCTCCCCAGAACCCTTGATCCCCTTACTAATCAAGAACCTATCAATTTCTGTCTTGAATACACTCAGTGACTTGGCCTCTATAGCCTTCTGCGACACCGAGTTCCACAGATTCACCACCCTCTGGCTGAAAAAATTCAGTCCGTTCCCTGAACACAATAGGGTCAGCTTTGAACGAAGTGGTTAGCTATAATGGGAAAATGGTCCCGCACATGTGCAGACATTGCGAAATGGGTCAGCTGGCTATGACAGGCTGCAGGACATATCTGCTCATGTACTGCTAATGTCACCAGGTTAAGTGAGGTGCAGGGTGTGGGATGGTCTGGTAGAATCGTTCCCATCTCCTAACTCCAATCCTCCTCACCTCAATCCATTTCCCCATCACACTGACACATGCACAGGAAGTGACATCAACTGGCTGCGACACTGTCTTCCTGCACATGTGCATTAAGTATTCATCCTGATGGTGGGGATCACAATAAAACATAACCTTTACTAAAATCAGTTTAGTGAATGCTGTGCTATAAAATGATCTTTAATCTGCTCAACAGTTCCTGGTTCAAATTTCCCTTTGTGGAGAAATTGAATTATTCTACAACAGACTGGATTAAAATACACATTTCACACAAGGCATTGCACGAGTAGTTTTTCTTTTACCTATTCACTGAGTATCACTGGATTGGCCAGCATTTATTGCCTGTCTCTAGTTTCTCTTGAGAAGGTGGTGGTGAGCTATATTTTTGAACTGCTGCAGTCCACCTGCTGTGGGTTGATCCACAATACCATTTGGGAGGGAAATCCAGGATTTTGACCCAGTGACAGTGGAGGAATGGCGATATATTTCCAAGGCAGGATGGTGAGTGGCTTGAAGGTGATGGTGTTCCCAAGTATTTGCTGCCCTTGTCCATCTAGATGAAAGTAGTGGTGAGTTTGGAACCAGCTATCTAATGTCTTTGGTGAATGTCAAGAGTGCATCTTGTAGATAGTACACACTGCTGCTACTGAGCATCAGTGGTGGGGAGAATGGATACTTGTGGATGTGGTGCCAATCAAGTGCCATGTTTTGTCACAGAGTCATAGAGATGTACAGCGTGGAAACAGACCCTTTGGTCCAACTCGTCCATGCCAACAAGATGTCCTAAATTAATCTAGTCCTATTTGCCAGCACTTAGCCCATATCCCTCTAAATCCTTCCTATTCATATACCCATCCAGATGCCTTTTAAATGTTGTAATAGTACTAGCCTCCTCCATTTCCTCCGGCAGCTCATTCCATACACGCACCATCCTCCACGTGAAAAAGTTGCCTTGGGTTCCTTTTAAATCTTTCCACTTTCACCCTAAACCTATGCCCTGTAGTTCTGGACTCCCCACCCCAGGGAAAAGTCCTTGTCTAGTTATCCTATCCATGGCCTCATGATTTTATAAACCTCTATAAGGTCCTGGATGGTGTCAAGCTTCTTGAATGTTGTTGGAGCTGCACTCACCCAGACAAGTGGCTCCTGACTTATGCCTTATAGGTGACAAACAGGCTTTGGAGAGTCAGGTGGTGAATTACACATGTAGTATTTCTATCCTGTGATTATCCTCCCAAATCCAGCACTGCTGCCTCACAGCGCCAGAGACCCGGGTTCAATTCCTGCCTCAGGCAACTGACTGTGTGGAGTTTGCACATTCTCCCCGTGTCTGCGTGGGTTTCCTCCAGATGCTCTGGTTTCCTCCCACAATCCAAAAATGTGCAGGTTAGGTGAATTGACCATGCTAAATTGCCCATAGTGTTAGGTGAAGGGGTAAGTGTAGGAGAATGGGTCTGGGTGGGTTGCGCTTCGGCGGGTCAATGTGGACTTGTTGGGCTGAAGGGCCTGTTTCCACACTGTAAATAATATAATCTAATCTAAATAGATGCAACTGAAAAAAAATTAATTAAATGACAATGTAGTACCACTTTATTCCTTAAGGTGGTGCTCCTAATAGCAGTGATTTCATTTTGAAATGACAGATTTGCCAAATAACATTCAAGTCATTCATTAACACAGCATTTAAAATGGAAGGCTGAAAGCAATAAAGAAAAGGCTGTGTCAAATAGTTCAGAAACAGCAATAACAACATATTATCCCAAATCATTTTGAACTGCTAAATGAGATCCTAAGTCTCCAAAAGGTCAGGCAGGAAATGCACACCCATTTGTACTTTGCTGCAGGCAAAAGAAACAGGTTGTGCAATCTCCAGGCCTCAGGCAGATCAGGTGTTATACCTGTTCCATAAATTTAAGTAAAGTTCCTAATGTCGAGCTTCTTGAGCCCTTCTTCCCCCTCTACCCTCTCTCCATGGGCTTCACTTAACACAGCTGATGTCCGAGGCAAAAACAATGACTGCAGATGCTGGAAACCAGATTCTGGATCAGTGGTGCTGGAAGAGCACAGCAATTCAGGCAGCATCCGAGGAGCAGGTAAAATCGACAGCTGATGTCCGCCCAGTTGCTTCAGATCAACACAGGCCTGACAGGGGCTAATGAATTGAATCGAATTGAATTTAATTTATTGTCATGTGTACCAAGGTACAGTGAAAAGCTTTACCTTGCAAGCAACACAGGCAGATCACATAGTTAAATATCATAGAAATGTAAATAATAGGTAAACAGCGGCAAAACCAAAAACACAGATACAGGCGAATGTTAAGCATTTGTGAGTAAATTCAGTATTCTAACAACAGTAGGGTAGAAACTGTTTCGAAACCAGCTGGTGCATGTCTTCAGGCTTCTGTACCTTCTCCCCGATGGTAGAAGTTGTAGAAAAGCATTGCCGGACTGGGATGGACCTTTCAGAATGCTTCTGGCCTTTCCTTGACAACGGGCCTGGTAGATGGATTCTATGGGTGGGCAATTGGCCTTTGTGACTGTCCAGTCCGAGTCACCACTCTCTGTAACCGTCTCCAATCTTGAATGGTACAGTTGCCATACCAGTTAGTGATACATCCAGACAGAATGCTCTCGATGGCGCACCTATAAAGGTTGGCAAAAGTATTTACCGTCATGCCAAATTTCCTCAGCTGCCTGAGGAAGAAGAGACATTGGAACCAGTGTATCCACATGAAGAGCTCATGAAAGCTTGTTGTAGATGACCATTCCCAGGACCTTGACACTCTCTACTCGTTCCACCTGTGTGCTGTTAGTGTGTAGTGGGGCATGAGTAACATCCCATTAAAAGTCAATATGAGTTCCTTGGTTTTGCCAGCATTGAGAGCTAAGTTGTTCTCAGTGCACCATTTTTCCAGGTCTTCCACCTTCTGTCTGTAGTCTGTTTCATCGCCATTTGAGATTCAACTGACTATGGTGGTGTCATCAGCAAACTTGTAAATGGCATTAGTCTGGTTTTTGGCGACGCAGTCATGGGTAGACAGTGAGTACAGTAGGGGGCTGAATACGCACCCCTGGAGGGATCCAGTGTTGAGTGTTAGTTAGGATGAAATATTGTCCCCAATCTTCACTGATTGTGGCCTGTGGGTCAGGAAACTGAGGATCCAGTTGCAGAGAGTGCGGCTTAGTCCGAGATCACGAAGTTTAGTGATCAGTCTCGAGAGGATAATAATGTTGAAGACTGAACTGTAGTCAATGAATAGGATTCTTCCGTAGCTGTTCTTGGTGTCAAGATGTTCTAGGGAGGAGTGAAGGGCAAGTGATATGGCAACTGATGTGGATCTGTTGGTTTGATAGGCAAATTGGAGTGGGTCAAGAGTAGTCAGGAGGCTGGAGTTGATTAATGTCATGACCAGCCTTTCAAACACTTCATGATCACCGAAGTTAGGGCCACTGGGCAGTAGTCATTGAGACATGCTGCATGAGCCCTCTTAGGCACAGGGATGATACTGGCCCTCTTGAAACAGGCAGGGACAATAGCCTGCTGCAGGGAGAGGTTGAAGATGTCCGAGAAGACCTCTGCCAGTTGATCTGAGCATGCTCTGAGTGCACGGCCTGGTACTCCGTCTGGTCCCATCACTTTCCTTGGATTCACACAAAGGAAAACTGATCTGATCTCTGATGCAGTGACAGTTGGGATAGGTTTGTCAGGACTTGTCAGAATAGGTGTTACCTCTCCGCCTAAATTCTGCTCAAAGTGAGCATAGAAGGTGTTGAGACAATCTGGGAGGGATGTGTCATCGTCTACTATCTTGCACTGTCTCTTTTTAGAACCTGTAATGTCATTCAGTCCTTGTGCTGAAAACAACCAACACAATGCAATAGCCACTGAAACATGGAAGATACTTGTTTATCCCAAACAGGTCCAACCTGAAATGTTAACTCTGTTTTCTCTCCACAGATGCAGACAGACCTGCTGAACCTTTCCAGCGATTTCTGTTTTTGTTTCTGAATTCCAGCTTCCGTAAGTTCTTTTGGTTTTTGTTTAACTGTAAACTCTACAATGGCAGCAGAATGGCAAACAATGAATATAACTGGACTTTGGTGGTTAGCTGTGCCTAACAATAATCTTTGGTCAGGTCAAGGGTTGTCAGATTCATAGCCTTTAAGGATCTTCTGTATGCAGGTACCAGAAAAACAGGAGCTTTGGTTAGAACGTTCAGTGTGCAGTTAGCCACGCAGAATCTATTTTCGTGAAATTAGGAAATAAAGGCTAAGTTTTCTCATTGAGGGCAGGAAATAGAAGTTGGCACTGTTTCCAGGTTCAGAACTGCCTCTGGAGGGAGCAGATTGAATGCATAATCAGATGGAGTCAGGTTTGGTAGCCAATTAGAACATGGAGGCAGAAACAGAAGTCAGTCAGATGAAGTATGGCCGAACTTAACGAAAACCATCATCGTGCACTGATTTTAAATGTTGGGGAGAAAGATGAAGGTTTCCTGTGAATCTTGGAGTGAACTGCAGTATATTAGGATATTAATGGAAAGCCAGTAACTAGAGTTACAGAGTCATAGAGATGTGCAACATGGAAACAGACCCTTTGGTCCAACTTGTCCATGCCGACCAGATATCCTAAACTAATCTTGTTCCATTTGCCAGCATATGGCCCATATCCCTCTAAACCCTTCCTATACATATAACCATCCAGATACCTTTTAAATGCTGTAACTGTACCAGCCTCCACTACTTCCTCTAGCAGCTCATACCATACAGGCAGCATCCTCTGTGTGAGAAAGTTGCCCCTTAGGTCCCATTTTTATCTTTCCCCTCTCACCTTAAATCTATGCCCTCCAGTTCTAAACTCTCCCACTCCAGGGAAAAGACCTTGTCCATTTATCCTATCCTACCCCTCATGATTCTATAAACCTCGATAAGGTCACCCCCATACTGTTCTCATTTCATCCAGTAATCTCCCCACTACTGCCTCCAAGCTCATTGTCTCCTAATGCCACACAGTTCACTTCTAACTCCTTCCCAAAATCGACAAACTGCCAGGTAGATCCATTGTTTCTGCCTACAGAACTCATCACTTCCTACCTCAACACAATTTTTTCTCCCCTTGTCCTGTCCGTTTTGCCTACATCCACAATTCTTCTGACACTTTCTATCAGTTTCGGAATTTCCAGTTTGTGGACTTCAACCACACCATCATAGTCAGGGTAATACCTGCTATTTACTTCCTCCCTCTTTCCCATCCAAGGCCCCAGACTCAGTTTCCAGATGAAGCAACAGTTTGCTTGAAATTCACTCAACCAGACTTCACTGCTCACAATGTGGTCTCCTCTATACTGGGGAAACAAAGCACAGACTGAGGGACCGCTTTCCAGAACACCTACATTCTGTCCGCACAAATGACCCTGGGCTTCCAGTTGCCTGTCAATTCAACACACCACTGTGTTCCCAGGCCAACATCTCTACCTTGGACTTGCTGCAGTGCTCCAGTGAAGCTCAGCGCAAGCTGGAAGAACTGCATCTCATTTTCCACTTTGGGACCCTGCAGCTTCAGGGCTTAAAATCAAGTTTGATAATTTTAGGGTCTGAGCACCCCATATCCTTTCCCCAACGCCTACATATGCAGGCCTTGTCATCATATGGGTTGCTATCACAACCCATTGGTATCCCATTGTCAGCTATTAATGCTCCACATTAGAAGCTATTGAATTTCCCAGGCTGACTTTAACCCATTTCTATGTCTGCACAACTTGTTCTTTATCTATGTGCTCCAACTCTACCTGTCATTCATTCCTCACCATGACCCCCCTCATCCCCACCCCCTTCCGTCAACCCACCTTTGGCATATATGTCTACCTTTTTCCAGCTACAGTCAGTTTTGAGGAAGGATCACTGGATCTGGAAATATTAACTCTGCTTTCTCTCCACAGATGCTGCCAGATTTGCTGAGTTTCTCCAACAATTTCTGTTTTTTGTTTTGGATTTACAGCATCCACAGTTCTTTGGGTTTTTTTTGTGATCTTACCAGCGGCCTCTATAAACTCAGCCTCCTTACTTGTAGATTCTATTCTACTTGTGATGAATGGTGGTATTCTGTTAGCTATTCTAATAGCTTGCTATACTTCTATTCCAACCTTCTATGATTCATTATGAGGACACGCAAATCTCTCTGCATCTCAGTGCTCTGTCTACAATTCTTCACTGCACAGATAATTTGCTTATGATTTACTTTTCCTGCACTATATTCCAATTGCCAGGTCTTTGCCATTCGCTTAACCTATCCATATCGCTTTGTGGCACCTTTGTGTCCTCTTCACAACTTACTTTATTTGCCTTTGAGTAATAAGCAACTTTAGCAACAACTTCTTTGATTCCTTCATCCAAAGCACTTATATAAATAGTGGACATGAAGCCCTAGCACTGACCCTTGTGACACAGTTGTCATAGAGGTATACAGCACAGAAACAGACCCTTCCGCCCAACTTGTCTATGCTGACCAGACATCCCAATCTGATCTAGTCCCACTTGCCAGCATTTCGCCCACTTCCTTCTAAACGCTTGCTATTCATGTACCCATCCAGATGCCTCTTAAATGTTGTAATTGTACCCTTCTCCAGCACTTCCTCTAGCAGCTTGTTCCATATATACACCACCATCTGCAGGAAAAAATTACCCCTCAGGTCCTTTTTAAATGTTACCCCTCTCACTTTAAATCTCTGCCCTAGTTGTGGACTCCCCCAACCCAGGGAAAAGAACTTGCCTACTTACCCTATCCACTCATGATTTTATAAACCTCTATAAGGTCACCCCTCATCCTCTGACACTCCAGGGAAAACAACCCAGCCTATTCAGCTTCTCCTTATACTCAAACCCTTCAACCCTGACAACATCCTTGTAAATCTTTTCTGAACCCTCTCAGGCTTAACAACATCCTTCCTGTAGCAGAGAGACCAGAACTGCACTCAGTATTCTAAAAGTCACCTTATAAATGTCCTGTACAACTGCAATATGATGTCCCAACTCTGTACTCAATGACTTGACCAATGAAGGCAAGCATGCCAAATGCCTTCTCCACCACCCTGTCAACCTTCAACTCCAATTTCAAGGAACTATGCACCTGGGCCCCTAATCATGATTCGGAGATGCCGGTGTTGGTCTGGGGTGTACAAAGTTAAAAATCACGCAACACCAAGTTACAGTCCAACAGGTTTAATTGGAAGCACTAGATTCTGGAGCGCTGCTCCTTCATCAGGTGGTTGTGGAGGACACAATTGTAAGACACAAAATTTATAGCAAATGTTTACAGTGTGATGTAACTGAAATTATACACTGAAAAATACCTTGATTGTTTGTTAAGTCTCTCATCTGTTAGAATGACCATTATCTGGGATGATACCAATTGTTAAAGTTAATCTGAGAGTGTAATTTTTTAAAAACGTTTTGTGATTTACGAATGAAAGAAGTGATACTAACATGGTCATTCTAACAGATGAGAGACTTAACAAACAATCAAGGTATTTTTCAAAATATAATTTCAGTTACATCACACTGTAAACTTTTGCTATAAATGCTGTGTCTTACAATTGTGTCCTCCACAACCACCTGATGAAGGAGCAGCGCTCCGAAAGCTAGTGCTTCCAATTAAACCTGTTGGACTATAGCCTGGTGTTGTATGATTTTTAACCCTGGACCCCTAAGTCTCTTTGTACAGCAACACTCCCCAGGGCTCCACCATTAACTGTAGAAGTCCTGCCCTGGTTTGCCTTACCAAAATGCAACAACTCCATCTGCCAATTGGCCCATCTGATCAAGGTTCTGTTGTACTTTGACATAATCTTCTTCACTGTCCACTACACCACCTATTTTGATGTCATCTGCAAACTTATGAACCATGCCTCCCATATTCACATCCAAATCATTTTTATAAATGAAAAGCAATGGACCCAGCACCGATCCTTGTGGCATACCATTGGTCACAGATCTCCACTCTGAAAAGCAACCCTCTACCACCATTTTCTGTCTCCTACCTTCAAGCCAATTTTATATCTGCTTGGCGAACTCCCCCTAGATCTGGTGTGATCTAATTTTATTGACCAGTCTACCAGGCAGAACTTTGTTGAATGCTTTACTGAGTTCCATATGGACAACGTCTATCAGTCTGCCTTCATCAATCTGTGTCATCGGTTTGAAAACAATAGCAGAATAAATGCCAACTCTGACTGAAAGCAAAACAATAGACACTGGGCAGTGAAAAATATCAAAATGGAGGACAGTGATCATGTTCTGATGTTGTTGAATTCAATGCTGCTCTGGAAGGATGTAAAGTGCCTTACCAGAAAAGGAGGTGCTGCCGCTGCTCCAGCTTGCATTGGACGTCACCGGAACACTGCAGCAAGCCTAGGACTGAGGAACTGACAGCATGAAATTTAGGTGATGCATTGAAATAACAAGCACTGGAAGATTGGGAAAACACTTGCTGACTTGGGCAGCATGATAACACTGCTGCTTCACCGCACCAGAGTTCCAGGTTTGATTCCACCCTCAGATGATGGTCTGTGTGGAGTTGAATGGCTTGCTTCCAGACGTAGGAATTATATGATTGAGTGCAGGTGTTATAGGAGCTGATGCTATTGGCCATAGAGGATTGCAGCGTTATATGTCATTCCCTTTCCTTACAAAAGAACATAATGCCTGGAAAAGGTGGTGAGTATTCATGCTTAGAGGATCATATTAATGGAAGAATGGGCAATGGACACACTCAGGGTTCCAGATGTGGAGGAATTCACTCTTGGAAACTGGAATTCCATGAAGGAGATACGATCTCAGGAGTAAAGGGGATGCCACCCCAACTGGTATTATGCTAAGCCCTCAGTAGCATTATCATTATGCTAAGCATTTCAGTGGCTTCTCATCTGCTAGGCTGGTTCACATAATCTCTCCTTGTGTTTGCCATCCTCACCCTTTACAGCCACAGGGGATCACACAAAACTGAGGAAGCAGTGGTCTGCCTCACAAGTGCATAGTTCACCAGCATTGATACTCTGACCGCTTTGGGTGCCAGCACCTGTTTGCATCAGCTGAACAGCTT
>NC_057713.1:112431137-112440073 GCF_004010195.1 Chiloscyllium plagiosum | reverse complement strand
GTAACATCTTTCTATCTAAACAAAGGGGACTGTAAATTTTTGAATGTTTCTCAGTCTGATTCCGTTCCCTCAAAAGTCCATTATTACAGAGCTGGACTTTCTGGTAAGAGAACCACAACGAAACAACTTCATGATCTGCTGAAAGGCTAGCTCTTTGGTGGAATCCTGCAATAATTCCAGCTATTCAAACTCAGATAAGTTATGATCTGAGAGTGGAAAAGATTTCTTTGTTTATGAGAATGTGAACGTCTGCAACTTTCCAAGGTGAGACAAAAATGTGAATGCTGAACATTTCCTTCACTTAGCACCAATGGTATCTTTTGTGTTCTTGTGTGAGTGTGTGTGCATTTGTAAGACTTTCAGGGGGAGGGTGTGAATAACCCACATAACGCTGATGGTGGTGTTCTTTAAATTGGCCACAGACTGAACGGGGCATGGAAATGCACCCATTTCTACATAAACTACAGATTATGGTTATTAAGGGAAGGGAATCCCTGTTCCTTTTATAAATAATGACACTTCAAAACACATATCTGGGATTCCTTCTACTGGTAGCATGAAAGGAAAAGATGGAGCTGAAGCATTTTATTTGAGCACAAAGGTTCTGGGCATATGTGCAACCCTAATTGACAGCAAAAGTTACATGTTCCAGTCTGCATCTTTCTCAATCCTTCAAACCCGTGATTACCAAAAATAGGCTTAGATATCTCAGTTGTACAACTCATCTCATTTTATTTGTAAGCTACCTGGTGAAGGTTTTTTTAAAAATTTATTTTCCCTCATTTTTCTTATGTTAAGTGGAATGATAATTAAGGTGGCTCAGGTACAGGTCGATGATCCTTGCTGCTGAGTTCTCCTTTCCAAACTCCATGTCGGCAATAATGATAAAATCTAACCCCATGAGAAATAAAGAAATCTTTCTCCATGTTCAAAATGCATGACTACAAATAGAAAGGCTAGGTGCTTATATTAAAAAGTCTATTCACAATATTTCAGATACTTGAAACTATTTTTTTAAAAACTACATAGTACAGGAAGTGGCTTAATTGTAACCCTCCTAGAGGCAGTATTTGCAAGTAAAATGCCCATTTCTCTATAGCTCTATACTGAAACAGGTAGGACCAGTTGGAAGACATATTTCGCTGCCTTTGCTGAGTTCATTTGAGTTGCCTTTTCAAACATTCTAAATCCTAAGCTTTGCACTTCTGGAAAAGCAGGAAACAATTTAAGCTGATTTAATAAAATACAAGTAGAATGCTCATCAAGCAGGTGCCAATTACCTTTAATTTCCTAATCAGTGTCTCTGGACATTAGAAAGAAACACATTTATAGGGAGATTAATTTCAAAATCTATAAGTGGAATAATTACACACCAACCATAGCTCCTTTAACTTGGAGAATATAAATATTGTTGTCTGGATTTCTCCAATCCTATGTCTAATCTACATACCTGTTATATTAGCCTGTTTTTACACTCAAGTCACTTGCACCAAAATGAATGTATGATCTGCTTTACAAAACAGGAGTTCTGTCTTATATACACCAAGAATCTGTTTATTGACCCTTTCACTGTTCAACTGAAATAAAGATGAATCACAATACCATCAGATATTTGTTACAAATGTTCAAGGACTGGTTTGCACAATAGTACTAATATGGGCAGGTAAACACCAGGCGACAACATTGAAAATGACTCAGGATCTCACAGGGAGTGGCTCTGTGTAGATTGCAAGCCACATTCCAGTGCACGTAGCACAAAGAAAGGAACAGCAAATGTGGGAACCATTAATGATTAACTTCAATAAACAATGAACAACTAGCAAGACAGAATTTCTTTTATGAAGGATAAAATCCTTCTGACAATTTTCTTTAAACATAGGCTCCCTGAATTAATATAATAAGTTTGATTTTTTTTGCAGCAGTAATTCAGATGCACTGTACTTTCACCTTTATGATGTCAGATTAAATCAACCCAGGGCTGACAATCTTTATGCTGTCTGCTCCAGCTAAAGGGCAGGTTCCACAGCACCAGGCCGAGGCACATGGTCTCATTTATGTCAAGGTTCATGGTTTTCACAATGCTTGGAAAAAAATCTGTATGCTTTGTGCAATATCTGTCCTCGTGACTTCCTTCTCTGTCTCTGGACTCTTGCACATCACCCATCTCTTTACTGTATTGTTGGAAGGATTTTTCAATCACCTAGATACCGTGCTCTTGAATTGCCTCTGCTTCACCAGTTCCATCTCCTGAATTATACCACTCTTCAGGCCCATCTCATTGGGTCATTTCCTCACAAATGACTTCGAGGAGAAAGTGAGGACTACAGATGCTGGAGATCAGAGCTGAAAATGTGTTGCTGGAAAAGCGCAGCAGGTCAGGCAGCATCCAAGGAACAGGATGCTGTTCCTTGGATGGTGCCTGACCTGCTGCGCTTTTCCAGCAACACATTTTCAGCTCACAAATGACTTCCTCTAGCTCAGCATCTTCTGATTACATTTCTGTTGAGTATTGTGTGATGATATTTTAAAATAATAATTTACCATATAGATGCAAACTGTTGTTACCGTAAAGTATTAAGTCACCGAAGAGACTCCTGCTAATTGTTTATTTAATGAGCTCTCATATTTCTTTTGCATAGGGTTCCGTCACACCTCGAATGGAGTGAAATCCACAGAGGGCAGTATTTAATCCAGGAGACAGGAGTCTCACACACCAGCCAGAAAGCTGGTGAGGACCAGAGATTGCCTCCTTAGCAGAAGGCCTGGTGTATTCATTTCTGACCAGGCACTTGTAGCCAGCTGCATGCTTTTCACAAGATCAGGGACCCTAGGACCAGAAGCCCCTTACTTGAGAGCTGCTGATCAGAAGCTCAGAACAGAACCCAGCAACTATTGGCTGTTGGCAGCGCCAGTGGGAACAGCTAACAAAACACCCGGCAAAGGCCCAGGATCATCAAAGAATCTCAGGACCAAATGATGGAGCTGAGATGGCGATGCAGTGTGGGGGTTCACGGGAAAGGGGTCGGCAGCAAGGGTGAGGGGTTATTGTAATCAAGCCTCTCCCTCTGCATGCTTTGTAAAAAAATTTTTAGACAATGCCTGGTAATAGCACCAACACGTCTTATTCTTTTCTCTTCTTATAGGATTCAATTGTGCCTTTTATTTTTCCCAATCACCCACGGATTTTTAATACATTTGTTTTAATTTTATATGTGGGAGATAAAGAAAAAGACGCCTTCACAAACAGACTTTATTATACTTTTTTCCCACTGCCAGGAAAAGACACTCATGTGACCAATGAGATTTCTTGCTGCATCTTACCAAATACACTTTATTAACTATCTACTCTGACCCTCACTTCCAATTCTAACCCCATCCTGCCATGTACCATTCCCAGAACAACTTGTCAATCAGCAAATATCCTCTGAAAAAAACAGTATCCAAGGCATCTGCACCACCTTCGAGAGACCATTGTGCATTCGTGTGAGCAATGGCTTTCTGAAGCTGACCAGCTCATTCATGGCCAGCATTTGAACGAGAGAGCTGCAATTCTCCAAGAGGGATGTCCTCTTCCCAGAGGTCTACCAGTGGAGGCCATGCCAACAGACCCTGGCAGCTTGGTCTAAGGCTGACACCCTGGTCAGTCCTGTCTCAATGGAGCAGAGAAATGCCATGAAAAGGTCAATGACATTCTCTGTTCTGCCAGGGTAAGTGTCACACACTGTTCATTCAGTTAACTCGCAATTACACACTCTCTCAGTTACTACATCAACATCCCACTAAGGTTCATGTTCTGCCGATCTCACTGTGACCTGGAACAGCTTCCTTCACCCAAACTTACTGATTCCCCCCAAACCTCCTACACCATTAACACTGCATGGCCTTTGCATTGCCTACTCACTCAGTCTGATCACCTCACTGCCTTCCCTCCCATCTGCATTGGCACTAACAGCTATGTCAACTACTTCCTCCCTTGGTCTTATCAAAGAGGACAAGAGGGAGCAAGGTCCGGTACAGCAGAAGAAGTACCCAACATTAGACTTCAGCCCTTATGGGGAGAGAATTGTGGCCTTCATGGATGACTGGGATTGTTTCGATGGGAATGCTGAGACATCCTTGTCCTGCCAAATGAGTGCGTTCCATTCTTCATTCCAACTCTCACATTAATCCCTCTGTCAGTGTTATTCATTGCACACCAGTTCTAACCACTGGCTGTGATACCTTCTCTCGTGCCTTGCAGCTCCCAGCAAATGAAGAAGGTTTTCAAAGATTACAAAGGGTTGTTGATCAAATTGGTCAATGGGCTGAAAAATGGCAGAGGAGTTCAATTTGGATAAATGCGATGTATTGTACTTTGATACAGCAAACAGGCACAAGACTTATATAATTAATGATAGGGCTGAAAATGTGTTGCTGGAAAAGCGCAGCAGGCCTTGGGTAGTTTTATAGATCAGAGAGACCTAGGGTTCAGGTACATAATTCTTTGAAGTTTGCGTCACTTATAGGCAGGATGGTTAAAAAAGCATTTGGCACGCTTGCCATCATTGCTCAGTCCTTTGAGTAAAGGAGTTGGGAAATTATTTGAGATTTTATGGGATATTGGTCAGGCCTTTTCTGAAATACTGCGTCTGTTTATGATCACCCAGTTGTAGGAAGGATATTAATAAAACTAAAGAGGGTTCAGAAGAAATTTACCAGGATGTTACTGAGAATGGAAGGTTTGAGTTATAAAGAAAGGTTGGATAGACTGGGACATTTTCATGGTAGCGTTGGAGGTTCATAGGTGACCTTATAGAGGTTTATAAAATCATGAAGGGTATAGATAGGGTTAATGGTAGGTGTGTTTTACCTAGGATGAGAGATTTCAAAACCAGGGCCATATTTATAAGGTGAGAGGAGAGACATTTTAAAAAGACATGAGGGGCAAAGGTTTTACACAAAGGGTGGTTCACGTGTGGAATGAACTTCCAGATAAGTACATGAATAGGAAAGGTTTGGAGGGCCAGGAGCAGGCATATGGAACTAGTTTAGTTTGGAATTACAACTGGCATGAACTAGTTGGGCCAAATGGTCTGTTTCCATGCTGTATGACTCTATGTCCACCACCTCCTTGGATAAACAGCCCGATCTGCCAGAAAAGACCTCTTGGACCCTATTGCCTCAGAGGAAATATCGGCAAGGCTGCCTCCTGCACCCCATCCTCCTCCTCCAGCTCAGATACGGCCAAATCATTGGGAACATCAGCCACAGAAGGTTTGGGAGCACAATCTGGTTAGCATCTCCTTGCAACAGCTCTGGAGCTGGTGGAGATAGAAATGCCACAGGCTGCTGCTACTCAGAGGACCACCAAAGACCAGGCACTTGTTCAGCCACAGGCAGAAGAGGGCCCTGTGGTGTCAGCAATCAGGCAATTCATCCACATGGATAGAGAGGAATTGAGGCAGCAGACGGGTATGCGGGAGGCAATGGCCCTCATTGCCCAGAGCCTGCAGGAGTACAGACTGTGTGTCTGCCTCCATAGACAGATTGATATAAGCCATAGAGAGTAAAGTCCAGCACCTTCAGTGTCTGCTGGAGAGGCCCATCCACCTGCACTCCACCACTGGTCCTCAGGACTGAAGGCATGGTGCCCAAGGGATGGTGAACCTGGTATGCACCGCGGGTACATCTTCCTCACGTGGAGACAGGGTGGTGCCAGGAAGCACCTGGTTCCAAGAGAAACCACACCAACAGGCCCCTCATAATTCTTCTCTCAGGACTGTCCAGAGGTACCTGGGCCCTCCACCTCCACCCTGCCTGACCCCCTTCTTGGAAGTTCAAGTTGAGGAAGGTTCACTTGCTTCAGGCCAGAAGACACTCAGCATGTCTGGCCTGACCAAATACAAATGTTGAATCGACATTTCGGGCATGAGCCCTTCTTCAGGAAGCCCTTCCTCATGCCCGAAATGTCGATTCTCCTGCTCCTTTGATGCTGCCTGACCTGCTGCGTTTTTCCAGCAACACATTTTCAGCTCTGATCTCCAGCATCTGCAGTCCTCACTTTCCCCTCAAATACAAATGTTGGCCAGTCAAACCTCCAGGCTCCATGTCTGAGCAGTTTCCCTCCAACCAAGCTGCAGAACCTGCAATACCAAGAGATAATGGGAGGGAGAGAAAGGCAAAAACCTCTTCAAGCACCTATTGGGGCTATTTTCCCTGGAGGGTTTGAGGCTGAGGGGGATGACCTTATGAAGGTTTATAAAATCATGAGAGATATGGATAGGGTAAATAGACAAGGTCTTTTCCCTAGGGTGGTAGAGTCCAGAACTACAGGGCATAGGAATAGGGTGAGAAGGGAAAATAATTATAAGGGACCTAAGCGGCAACTTTGTCACACAGAGGGTGGTGCATGTATGGAATGAGCTGCAGAGGAAGTGGTGGAGGCTGGTACAATAAAAACATTTAAAAGGCATCTGGATGGGAATATGAATAGGAAGGGTTTAGAGGGATATGGGCCAAATGCTGGCAAATAGGACTATATTAGGTTAGGATACCTGGTCGGCATGGATGAGTTGGACCAAAGGGTCTGTTTCCAAGCTGTACATCTCTATGACTCGAGTGACATAGATGTCATTGCACTGTATGTGAATTCTCATTTGTATAAAGTTCATTGTGTTGAATGTAGATCTATTTCCTTGAGTGTTTTTGATGCCCCAAATTAACTGGATGCTGGCATGGTGCCGAAAGCTATGACCCCACATGATCTTCATGCATCGATGTCTGTGGGGATAGCTTACTCTAGCATCTAGAAGCAAGGGAAACACGGCATATAGAGGTCAATTGGTGCTGCTACTACCTTTGACACTAATCCAACAACATCCCAACTCTTTTCTTGACAATTTGAGTCCAAAAGTGTTGTTCAACAGTCAGCACTCTTCAGGCAATGGCTTCCTGCCTCCACCTCTTTGTGTCACTAAAGCCCCTTTCTGCGAACTTCATAGGTACCTCATCTGCCCAGCTCCCCACCCAACCCATCAATCTGAATCTGCGCCAGCCCAACTTTACTCCTGCAGCCCCTGCCCTGTAAGTTGACTATGATAGGTGTAGTCATATACTATTCCTCTTGGAAGCCAGGGTATGCTGACGATAGACAAGCCCCCTCCAACATGAACTCTTTCCCATCATATTACTATGTTGTTCCTTAAAAATACGATTACACCCCTCCCACCCTTTCATAACTGTTATCAACCCTTCCCCACAGTCTGCAACCCCAAATCCCAAAGAGTAGGTTGTTGATACTCTTTCCCACTGCAGCATTCCCCTCAACTTCCTTAGATCCTCTGATGGATCTGAATGACCACAGCCCACATCCTTGAGAGACCTAAATGGACAGTCCCAGACCAAAAGATCCTTGATTTTATGCCTGTATATCTCCCCAAGACTTTTAGCCCTATCCTATTTGGATAGTCTCCCTGGAAATGCAGAATGTCAGCGACCCACTTCCTCAGTTGCAGAGGCACAGTCCCCATGCCCCAGACATACCTGACTGTGGCCAAACTTATGGACTGGTATCACAGGCTACCCTTGACCTACTGTGCTGGGACTCCCTTACTGATGGGTGCCTCCATATACTTCAATGAGGACTGCTCCCTGAAGACCATGAGATATGGCTGCTTGCTTACCACACATGTAGTGTGTTCAGCACATAAACTGCTGGTACGTAGTGCATGTGTGCACATGACGTAGCACATTACTGTATAGCAGGCTACAAGTGGCTCCTTGCCTCAGCAGCAAGGCAAGCGGTCTGGATGTGTAACTGTGCTAATTGACACAACAAGTCAAGGCAGGACACAAATTCTGAGAGCATCCAGGTGAGCGAGCACTAAGAAAGCAGTGTGCAGCTCTGAGATACAGGCTGGTCCAATCCATCAACTGCATCCTTATTGGTCCGTGCAAAGTGTCTTTGGAAAAGCCAATGAAATGTAAAGGTACAATTGCAACATTTAAGAGGCATTTGGATGGGTATATGAATAGGAAGGGTTTGGAGGGATATGGGCCGGGTGCTGGCAGGTGTGACTAGATCGGGTTGGGATGTCTGGTCAGCATGGACAGGTTGGACCGAAGAGTCTGTTTCCATGCTGTACATCTCTATGACTCTATGACAGAAAAGAAGGACTGTCTCACTCCAGATGTTGCCAAGTTTAAAGAGTTTTATCTAACCTGCAAAGCATTTCATCTCAAAATCTACTGCTTAACTACTTACCCAATCTTCATTAATGACTCAGAAACTGAGCTGTACATTTTTTAACTCTTCTTGAGCTCCTTTCACATTTCTATATATGTGAGTGTGGTGACATTATTTCTTCATATTTACAGTTATGAATAAACTCACTCTAGTTAACTAATGAAAGCCTGATTAAATTGGCTCCTTCTAAAACGTAAATTTATTTGAGTTGAGGCAAAAAGGATTCACAAGGGTTTTGGGTCCTTTCTCAAATGAATCTTGTTGTGATCAACCAAGGATACAGATTAATAAAGAAAGGGAGCCTGTTCTTCCCTCCTCACCTGGGTGCTTGACTATTTGAGGTTTCCTATTTGGAACTGTAACAAAATAGGTAAATGTAATGACATTGGCAGTCTGGATTAGAGTGGTGCTCAAAAAGCACAGCTGGTCAGGCAGCATCCGAGGAGCAGGAAAATCGACGTTTCGGGCAAAAGCCCTTCATCAGGCCATAATGATATTGGCAACCTTGTCCCCAGTCTCGTCATAACAAGTCTTGCGCCCACACTTCCCCCCTCACCTCCCTCCAAGGCCCCAAAGGAAACTTCCATATCCGCCACAGATTCACCTGCACCTCCACACACATCATCTATTGCATCCTCTGCACCTGATGTGGCCTCCTCTATATTGGGGAGACAGGCCGCCTACTTGCGGAGCATTTCAGAGAACACCTCTG
>NC_057713.1:112417982-112430704 GCF_004010195.1 Chiloscyllium plagiosum | reverse complement strand
AAATCGACGTTTCGGGCAAAAGCCCTTCATCAGGAATAAAGGCAGAGAGCCTGAAGCGTGGAGAGATAAGCTAGAGGAGGGTGGGGGTGGGGAGAAAGTAGCATAGAGTACAATAGGTGAGTGGGGGAGGGGATGAAGGTGATAGGTCAGGGAGGAGAGGGTGGAGTGGATAGGTGGAAAAGGAGCTAGGCAGGTCGGACAAGTCCGGATCGGTCAAGGGGAGAATGCGGTCTGGAAGTTTGAAACTAGGATGAGGTGGGGGAAGGGGAAATGAGAAAGCTGTTGAAGTCCACATTGATGCCCTGTGGTTGAAGTGTTCCGAGGCGGAAGATGAGGCGTTCTTCCTCCAGGCGTCTGGTGGTGAGGGAGCGGCGGTGAAGGAGGCCCAGGACCTCCATGTCCTCGGCAGAGTGGGAGGGGGATATGAAATGTTGGGCCACGGGGCGGTTTGGTTGATTAGTGCGGGTGTCTCGGAGATGTTCCCTAAAGCGCTCTGCTAGGAGGCGCCCAGTCTCCCCAATGTAGAGGAGACCAGGTGCCAGGGATTAATCCAACCTTATGCGTTTGTAGACATCCAGCTTCTCCTCTTCTGTAATATGATCATTTTTCAAGATATCACTACTTATTTCCCCAAGTTCTCCATCTTCTATGTCCTTCTGTTCAATATACACTAACGTGAAATATTCCTTTAATATCTCACCCAGCTCTTGTGGTTTCACACATAGACAGCTTTGTTAATGTTTAAAGGGTCCTATTCTCGCCCTCGTTACTCTTTTGCTTTTAACGTATTTTAGAATCTCTTTGGATTCTCCTTGACTCTAGTTGCCAAAGCTAACTCAGGTCCCCTTTTTGCCCTCCTGATACTACCCTCCAGGACCTACATATTAGCCTCCTGTCTAATTTCCTATCTTCTCTCTGCAGAACCATGTCCCTTTCTCTTCCTATGTTATTGATACCAATATGTAAAACAACCCTCTGCTGGTCACTCTCCCCTTTGAGCATATTCTACACACTCTCCGAGACATCACCGACCCTGGCACCAGGGAGACAACACACCATTCTGCTGTTGGCCGCAGAAATGTCTGTCTGTGCCTCTGACTAGGGTCCCCAGGCACAATCGATTGCTTGGAACCTGACACACCCCTCATTACAGTAAGTCAGTCTCTGTGCTGAAACACTAGCTGGCAGTGCTATATTCCCCTGAGAGGCCATCACCCACTACAGCATCTAAAACAACAAACATGTTTGAGATAGCCACATGGGGATAGCCACAGGAGAGTCTGGAATAGGGAAACCCATCTACCTGATTGTATCTGTGGTTTTTCTGTCTTCCTCAAACTGCCATCCATCACACCCCCGGTTCCTGTAAATTCCTCATTGCCTCTAACTGTCAGTCCTAGCGATCCATGTAATCCAATATGATCTGCATCCACATACATATCCTGCAGCCATAATCTCGAGGAACACTGAAATTCTCCCTAATCTCCCATTAAGAGCACATCACTCTACTAAAACCAATCTCTGCACCTTAAACAATCTACAGACCCAGAATATACTCAAAATAAACAAACACAACACACTTTCATAAAAACTCAGTGTTGGCTCAGTCCTACTGCTCAAAAACACTGTTCTAGGATAACTTAGTACCTCGCTTATATTCTATTGCAGGGTGTTTACAAGCAGTTCTTTTCGGATTCTGTTAACTGTAGTTAAGAGAACAGCAATTTGCTTAAATATGAACATTTATTGAGTAATAATAAAAGATGGAAAAGGAAGAAAAAATAGAAGACTGAACTATGACTATCTATTAGGTATCAAAAAACGATGAAAAAGAAAGGAGAAGAAAGCAATGAGCCTCACGCCCTCCTGCCCATCGGGGACCTCTCGATTGATGGCTGGTCTGGAGGCTTAGCTTTGCTCCTGGCACCATCAGCGATCCTTGTCCGAGGTGAAATCTAAAAACCCAGAACAAAACTCTCTCTCATATCGTGTAACAAGCAGCAAGATACAGAAAAGCAACTTTGATTGTGCTGTCTTTAGCAGGTATGGGAACATTCATAGGACTCAGTCAAAGTCATGCAGCTGTCGAATATCATCAACAATTTTAGCCCTTCAGCCCATCCTATACAGATGGATCTCAGTAAAACATAAAAAATCCTCACCCTACTCACTGTGATAGATTTACAACAAAAAGGATTAAAGTCTAAAAGTTTTGTAAATCTTAAAATCAAACATGTAGTTGATCAGATTCTGAAATCATCTAGTCTGTAAACCTCTTCTGTACTTCTTCCAATGTACTGACATGTTTCCTTAAATAAGCTGACCATTACTTCACATAGTGCCTCGTCATAGTGATCTCACCAGTATTTTATATAATTGGCATATAAAGTCCTTATTTTTGTGTTAAATTCCCCTCACAATAAATGATAATGTTTTATCAGCTTTCCTAATTACTTGCTGTGCCTGCATACTAAACTTGTGCAATTCATATACCAGGACACCCAGATCCCTCTGCATCTCAGAGCTCTGCAATCTCACACCTCTTAAATCAAATGCTTCTTTTTAATTCTTCCTACCAAAGGGAAAAAAATTACATTTTCCCAAATTACAATCTAATTGCAAAGTAGCATTTCCACTCTGCTAGTTGGGAGAGATGAAGAACATATCTCATAGCTCAAAGCTGGTCATCCGTGAGGAACTGTGAGCTACCAGTACGACCAGAATTGTACACTGCTACAATGTGTAATGTTGTTGTCTGCCTATCCCTCCTCCATTGTCAAAGCAAGCCATCAAAGAATGAAGCTTGGTTCAATAAGGAAATCATATTAGGAACAGCTCCAGTCATATATTAAAATGAGGTGTTAAACTGGTGACATTACAACAGGTATCCTGAACAAGGACTGTTGTATCCTTCAGTCAGATTAGAGCAATCCCAAAACTGCTCAAATAAATGGAGGAGGTGGCTACATGAACATCTCCATTCTCAATGAGGATGAGGATAAAGCCTAGCATGTGATGGTCAAAGTAAGATGGAAATGTTCAATTATCTTCAGCCAGAGATACTCAATTAATTATCTACCAAGGGCCTCCATGGATCCTAGTATCACAGATACCAGTTATCATCCAATTATACTCAAGTACATATCCTAAAATACATATCAAAAGCTATATACCCTGAAAATCTGCAGTCTAGAACTATATGTGCCTCTAGCCAACCTGTTCCAGTAGTTATGGCACTGAGTTTACTTGACAATGTGGAGGATTGTCCAGTTACGTCTTGTCCAAAGAAAATGCAGGATAAATCAAATCTTACCACCCTTTCAGTCGACTTCTACGCATCAGTAAAGTAATGGAAGATGTTATCAACAGTACAATGACATTCTTTACTGACAATCTATTCATTAGTTTGGGCTCTGCCAGCACCACTCAGCTCCGGAATCCATCACTGCCTTTGTCCAAACATGATCAAAACATATGAATTCCAAGGACAAGAAGAGAGAAACTGACCATGACATCAAGGCAAGGGAGTGTGGTATAAGGGAGCTCTACAAAAATAGAGATAATGGGGATCATCAGATAAACTTTCCACTGACTGGAGTCATGTGTTACAATCCCTGTAGAGACCAACAAATCATAACGACCAAATTTATCAAATAACACGTTGAAAATCTAATGGACAAAATTTCACTTTCTATAACATTTAATTTATTAAGACAAAATAATCATATGCTAAAACAGGAAATAGAATATGTTACACATTAAATGTTAAACAGCAGATTCAAGAAAGGCCTCTCAGCTTTATTGAGGGAGCTCATTCAACATATATGCCACAAATTTCCATCACAAAGTTGTTCAAGGTTTTGAACCTCCTCAGGTAGAATTCGAGCTTATTTTCTTCAAAGGTTTAGTCACCAATTCTCATCTGACAGTAATTCCCAATCACCCAGCAGTGACCTCCAACAGTATACCTCTACATAACCTCCTCAGCTCTGCTCACCACAATCTCGATGGTGTGAATCCACCAGTATTACACTTATCCATTTCTGTACTGTATAGTCAAATCTGATCAATTAATTCCTTTAAGTAACAGGAACAGATGCATCAACTTTATTTTTGCATATTATCAGTTCCTACTTTGAGCCTTCATTTCTCTTCGGCATCCTTGCATCTTAATACGAGGTGATTCAAAATAAGATGGCCCTATTTTTCACTGTATGTTGTAGAAAGATACACATTTGCAATAAATAAATCAAATAGTTTTTATACAGTTGTATAACCAGTTTTGGTTTCCCTAGAAACTTGAACGATTCAGCTTACCTTTCAGTTAGGATCTGACTCAAAAAAATATAAAACATTGAAACCAGGGTCAGTGCACCTAATAGGTAGACAAGCAGGAGGTTGGAAGAACACAGCAACCAAGGTAGCATCAGGAGGTGGAGAATTCAACATATTGAGTATAACCCTTTCTTCAGGACTGGACTGGATGCAAGGGGAGCTGCAGATAAGGTGGATGGTGGTGACGTAGGGTGGTGACGTAGGGATAGGTGAGGACAGGTAGAGGGTGCGACCTGTTTGGTCGATGGGAGGAATGAATCCAGTTGGTAACTGAAGGAAGGGTCAGTCAGAGGAATGGAAGGGAGGGGGAGGGAATGGGAAGGAAGTCGGGGGATGGGAAAGGAGGTTATTTGAAACTGAGAACTCAATGTTGAGTACTCTGGGCAGGGAGCTGCCCAAACAGAAGATGACGTGTTGTTCCTTCAATTTGCAGTTTCATTCACTGTGGCAATGGAGGAGGCCAAGGATGGTTATGTCAGAGAGGGAATGGGAAGAGGAATTAAAATGGGCAGTGACTGGGAGGTCGGGTCGGTCCCTGCGAGCCCGGCTGAGATGCTTGGCGAAATGTGAGAAGACCACATCAGGAGCACCGGATACAGTAAACCAAATTGGAGGAGAGGCAGGTGAGCCTCTTTCTCACCTGGACAGACCTTTTGTGGCCCTGGATGGAGGTGAGGGGGGTGGTGTGTCGGCAGGTTTTGCATCTTTTCCAGTTGCAGGGGAAGGTACCTGGGGGGTGAGGAGGGTTAGTGGGGAGAGTCACGCAAACCAAGGATTGGTGAAGGGAACAGTCCTTACAGAAGCAAGAGAGGGGTGGGGAAGATGTTCTTGATGGTTGGATCGAATTAGAGTTGGCGGAAGTGGTTAAGGATGATGTGTCGAATGCAGAGAATGGCGGTGTGGTAGGTGAGAGCTAGGGGGGAATCTGTCTTCATTGCATTTAGAGGGTAGGGAATGGAGAAGGTGTGGTAGAGGACTGTCTGGATGACAGAGGGGGAGAAAGCACATTGTTCAAAATAGGTGAACATCTGGATGCTTGGAAGAGGAATGTCTCTTTGAGCAGATGTGGCAGAGGTGGAGAGATTGGGAGAACAGGATGGTCCAGGTAGTTATGGGAGTCTGTGGGTTTGTAGTAAATGTCTATCTGGAGACTGTCATTGGAGACAGAAATGGAGAGGTCAAGAAAGGACAGGGAGGTGAAGGAAATGGGTCAAGTGAATTTGAGGGCAGGGTGGAAGTTGATGAGCTGCTCCAGTTCAGCCTGGGTGCAGGATGCTGCACCGATGCTGTCATCACTGAGTTTCCTCCAGAGTTCAGGGGTTGGCCATGGGCATTCGGATGGCCCCTAGCTACGCCTGCCACTTTGTTAGCTACGTCAAACAGTCCCTCTTCAGTACCTACACAAGTACTGTGCCCCAACTCTTCCACTGTTTACATTGATGTCTGCTGCACCCAGGCTGAACTGAAGCAGTTAATCAACTACACCCACAACTTCCACCCCATCTTCAAATTCACTTGGCCCATCTCAGACACAACCTTCTCCTTTCCCCACCTTTTTATTTTGATCTTCAGTGACAATCTCCAGAGGGACATTTACTACAAACCCACAGACTCCCATAACTACCTGGACTACATCTCTTCCCACCCAATATCCTGCAAGAACTCCATCCCACTCTCCCAATTCTTCTGCCTCCTCCGCATCTGCTTGGACGAGAAGACATTCCAATTTCCAAGCATCCCATATTTCTCCCTATTTTGAATAACGTGCTTTCCTCCCCTCTGTCATCCAGACAGCCCCCCACCACACCTCCCATATTCCCCGCTCCATTGCTCTAAACCCCTCACACTCTCAACACAATAAAGACAAGGTCCCTCTTTGTCCTTATGTACCACCCACCAGTCTCCACATATAACATATCATCCTTAAACACCAAGAACATCTTCCCCTCCCCACCCATCTCTGCCTTCCTCAAGGCCCGTTCCCTTCTCCAATCCTTGGTTAGCGCCACACTCCCAATTCGGGGCACATCTCATCGAGCATCTCAGCAACGCCCACAGGGGCTGACCTGGCCTCCCAGTCACCACCCATTTTAATTCTGCTTCCCATTTCCTCTCCGACATGACCATCTTTGGTCCCCTCCATTGCCACAATGAACCAAACCGCAAATTGGAGAAACAACGTCTCAACTTCCACCTGGGCAGCCTACAGCCCTGAGTACTTAGCGTTGAGTTCTCCAATTTCAAATAACCTCCCTTCCCATCCCCTGACTCCCTTACCATCCCCTCCCCCTTCCCTTCCTCTCATTGACCCTTCCTTCCAGCTACCAACTGGATTCATTTCTCCCATCGACCAACCAGATCAGACCATCTATCTGTGTCATCTATCCCTCCCTCACCACCCTGCCCCCATTCCACAACCACACCCCTTCACCCCCCACCGTTATCTGCGGCTCCCCTTACACCTAACCCCAGTTCTGGAGAAAGGCTACACCCGAAATATTGACTTCTCCAACTCCTGACTTGCTGTGTTCTTCCAGCCTTCTGCTTGTCTACCTTGGATTCCAGCATCTGCAGTTCATTTGTCTCTAACCAGTGCATGTAATAGAGCGTTCAACATGTCATCTGTTTAACCTACATACTCCTCCATTGGTCCCGCAAACTATTGATTCTATCACACATACCTAGCACAACGAAAGATTCTGTAGTTGCAGCAAGCTAATCATCTCCACTACATGACATCACTACAGTAGTTACTCAGTGCAATGTCCTAGACCTATTGTCAATTGCTTAATCAATGACCTCCCCACCACGATAAGGTCAGAAATAGAGATATTTGCTGCTGATTGTTCAGTTCCATTTGTAATCGATTCCACAATGAAGCCTGCACATAGCAAGGCTGGAACAGCACCCATCCAAACCTGGACTTGTTGATGACTGTAACATGTGAACCAGTTAAGTGCCAAGCAATAATTATTTTTGATAAGACAATTTAATCATTCTGTGGAATGTAGAATCAGTGAATCCTACAGCACAAGAGCCATCTGGCTTACTGTACTTATGCCAGTTTTTCAGAAGTGGCTCCAATTAAGCTCCATGTCTGTCTCTTTCATCAATAAACTGAATAATTAGACCTCCCATCAAACTGCCTTTCGAAATTACTATGGAAAGTGATTCTAGCACACTTTCAGGCAACACATTTTATATCTTAACAAGAAATTATCTTATAATTTCCCCACTAAATCTTTGCTAATTGTTTTAAGTTTATGAATTCTGGTTACCAAAACATTTGCCAGACAAAGTAGATTGCCCTACATTTTCTACTCGAAATATCTCTTTTAAGTCTTCCCTTAACCTTCCCTGTCCCAAGCAAAACAATTGCAAATTCTCCAATCTCTCATAACTTAGGTAATCATTTCTGAAAACAACAAATGCTAGAGATCACACTGGGTCAGACAGCATCCATGGAGAGAGAGAAAACTAATGTTTCGAGTCTAGATGACTCTTTGTTAGAACTGAAGTGAAGTGTGGAGGGGGCAGCATTTATGCTCTAGTTTAGGTGGAGGTGTGGGGATGGTAGAGTGTGGGGTGCTGGTGCAGATAAGATGTTGATAGTTCAGATTAAACTATCAGAATGTGAGACTCTGAAGTGGTAACATCGTTTCTCAACCATCACCCCACAACAACCCCTCCCCTCCCAAACTAGAGCATAAATGCTGTTCCTCCACACTTCACTTCAGCTCTGATGAAGAGTCATCTAGACTCGAAACGTTAGCTTACTCTTTCTCCATGGATGCTGTCTGACCCACTGATTTCCAGCATTTATGGTTTTCAATACAGATTCCAGCACCTGCAGTAATGTGCTCCTACCTAGAGGTAATCTTTTGTAGCATTCTACTATAACATGGTGTAACCACTTCAGTGCCTAACGTGTGATATCAAGAATTGTACATGATACTTTGGTTGAGGCCTAATTAACGATGTATTTAAAAATCCCGACCATCAAATTCCTCGAACAACAGTATTGATGTGAAATTTAACTTGACTAACCTTATAAGTACTGTGGATACAAGAGCAAGTCACAGGCTGGGTAAGCTGTACTAAGTGACTTTCCATCTGACTACCCCAAACCTTTACACCATCTGAATGCGCAAGTTCACATTGTGATGGAATACTGTCTGAATAGATGTAGATCCAGCAACATTTAAAAAGCTCAACATTATGCAAGGCAAAGCAATTCTCTTGACCAGCATCCTATTCAACACCTGAATCATTTGTGACAGATGTGCATGTTGTTTGAAAGGTACATTGCAGCAAATGTCCTTCAACAGACACCCAGACTCACGATTAATCACCTAGAAGGGCAGATATACAGGAACTCCACAAATTCCAAGTCCCCCACCATCCTGAGTTTGACATATACACCATTTGTTTGTCATCATTGCTCACAGTCTTACAATTCCCCATCTTACAGCACTCTGGGGACATCTTCACTGCACAGACTATACCAGTTCAAGAAGGTCATTCAACTGCATAAGTTCACTAGGGACAGACAGTAGATGCTGGACATGACAATGATGCCCATATCTCAAGAATAAATAAAAAGATAAAATTGGTCAGTGATCACAGTGCCCCATAGCAACACTAAGCTGAAATGAGTAGAGAAAATTGTGACATCTAATTACAAGCCCAAATCCTTCCAAAGATAGTACATGTGCCTGAAAGCTGACCAGCCCAGGCACTGACAATTGCATAAGCACCTATATCCCAAAAATGTTATTTTTCTGGCAACGCCTATACTCACCCACCTTGCAATTATCCAATATAGAAATGACTCATGTTTTGTGCTGTTCTTCCCTTGCCCATTCACTGGATCTGTAATTGCCTTCCAAGTGCTGGATTTAAATTCAGAGTGAGTAGTGCAACAAATTATTTTCCTTCATTTTAGAGTTTTACTTTTGAGGTCCAATTGACCCTAATCTTAGCCCACTGCAAAACCCGGGTAGGAGAGCAGCTCCACCTTGACAGCAACCTAATTGAGAAGTCAGAATCTCGCTGAGTCTCTTCCTCTCCAATTGTAATGGAGTTTTTGGCCTGAACGGCGGGAAAGAGAGGTTCCTGCCTTCCTCCACCCTTACTGAAATGAACATTTTAATACCTGAAAGTGTAATGGAGAAAGAGAAATGGAGGCCATTTATCCTCACCAGAATTGCCTACCGAATGGAGGCCAATGGCAGGCTTCCTTTTTTGATCTCCATCACCCTTACAACACTAACATAGTTTCTTTCCCTTTGCACCCCTTCTTCCTTCTTCCCCTCTTCTACCCACTCCTCAATGACCACCCTGCTATTACACTTTTTCTTTCTTCGCATTCTCCCCAGTCTCCTATATCCTTGCTCGATGTTAATTCCCTGTCCTTATCTCCACCCTTACTGTTAACAGATTATCGGTGTGTTACCACAATATCAGCAGATCTGCCATAAATAACACCAAAAAAGTTAATCATTTAGAACTTCAAACATTGAGATTTATTCTTTGGAAAATTGTGGACAATTTAGCTTAGGAAAGATAGGTATTTTAATCAATCTGTCCAGGCATGTTATTACCCTCTTCTATAGTAGGTAGAGCTTGAGCCTGTGTCTCCTGGTGCAGAGATCAGGACATTTCCACTGTGCCATAACAGCCCCTACTGGAGGCAGTCCAGAGAAGATTCATGAAATGGATCCCAATTTTCTTATTCAGAGCAGTTGAGCAGTTTGGGTTTGTACTCATTGGAGTTTAAGACTATGAGAAGGCCGTTTGGCCCCTTCAGCCTACTCCACAATTCAATATGATCATCACTGATCCAATGTCCATTTTCCTGCCCATTCCCCAGAACCTTGATTCCACTACTGAAGGAGAATCTACCTGAGCCTTAAATATACCCAATGACGCCACCCCAATAACTCTTTGTACCAAGGAGTTCCAAAGACTCACAACCCCCTGAGAAGTAATTCCTTCTTATTATATAAATTTGAGCCCCTTTATTGTGAGACTATGCCCTTTTGTCCTGGACAGTCCCATGAGGGTAAACATCCCATCAGCATTTACCTTACCAAGTCCCTTAAGAATCCTATATGTTTTATTGATATCATCTCTCAGTCCTCTAAACTCCAGTGAGTAGAATCCTAAACTGTTTAGCCTTTGCTTATAAGACAATATTTCCATGCAGGAATCATCCTAGTGAACCTTCTCTGGACTATCTTCAATGAAACAATATCTTTACTTAAATAAGGGAACCAAAACTGTTCACAGTACTTCAGACGTGGTCTCAACAGCACCTTGTACAGTTGCATAAGACGTCCCCACTCTTTTATTCCAACTCCAGTGCAATAACAGCCAACATTCCATTAGTCTTCCTGATTATCTACTGCACTGGTGTGCTAGCTGTCTGTTTCTTCCACAAGTACCGCCAGGGTCCCTTCGTATTGCAGCTTTCTGCAGTTTTTCTTCGTTCAATAATATTCTGTTCTTTTATTCCTTCCAAACTATCAACTTTACATTTTGTCATATTATATGCTAACATTTTTCAACTTACTTAACCCAGGTCTCCCTGTAAACGGCTTGTATCCTCTCACAAATAGCGTTTCCATTTATTTTGTGACATCTGCAAATTTAGGTGTGACACGTTCACCTCTTTTATTCAAGTATGTATTGTCAACTGTTGTGTCCCGGCACTGATCCCTGTTTAGAAGAATGAGAGGCGACATTATTGAAACATGCAAATCTTTTATGGGGCTTGATAAGGTAGATGCAGAGAGTTTGTTTCCCTTGAGTGACAGCCTAGGACCAGAGGGCATAATCTTAGAATAGCGTGTTGCCCAGTTAGGACAGAAATGAGAGGGAATTTCTTAACTGTAGTCAGCTTGTGGAATTATTCACTGCACAGGGTTTATATTCAAGGGTCAAGTGATTTTTAATCAGCAAATTATTAGGAAAAGGCAAGAAAATGAAGTTGAAGATTATACGATTAACCACAGTCTCATTGAATGTGGAGTAGATTTGATAAGCCAAATGGCTTACTTCTGCTGCTATGTTTTACGGTCTAATGAAGCGATTGTTAAAGAGTGTTGCAGTATCATTTAACTTCCCTGCACTACAGGTTTTACTGTGGAATAGTATTCAGGTACAATGAGTATTACCTGGATACCACAAACAATGCCTGTTGCTGGTACCTACAACAAATCTGGCTGTGCCACTTAATCCTGAAATCTCTAAACATTGTGCGTTTATGATCTTACCAGATCCAGTTGAAATATGATTCGACCTTTAAAAAACGTCATCAAGGGCACCCTGTCTGTACATTTCTCTGTCAGGCACAATGGGTGCAATGATACTTTTCACAGAAGGATCGCTTTTGTTTTACAAATTGAGTAGATTTTTGCTTCTCGCTATGCCCAGTTATTGCACCTCAGTACTGTCCTACCCGGGACTAGAGTTAAAACACAATTTATAGACCAATGGTGCAGCTAATTTCACTGTTGTCAACCCTTTATTATAAGCAATCTGCAGGTGGGCTACGCTAAGGACAATGAACAAGAGCTGCACTTGTCTGTTTTGGATCGGTACAGGCCGGACTGAACTGGGGTGAAGGCGGGACTGTGCCAGGGTGGGGGCGGGACTGAGCCGAGCTGGGGTTTGCGTGCAGGACTGAAGTGAGCTGGGCTGGGCTGGTGCTGAACTGAGCTGTGCTGTGCGGGGCATGACTGAACTGAAGCTGGCTCTGCTGTGCTATGGGATGTGCTGTGCTGTGCGGGGCAGGACTGAACTGGGCTATACTGGGCCTTGTGGAGAGGGACTGAGTCGGGCTGTGCTGTGCCGTTCTGTGCGGGTCTGAGCCGGGCTGTGCTGTGACATGCGGGTAGGGACTGAGCCGGGCTGGGTGGAACTGAGCTGGGCTGTGCTGTGCTGGGTGGGGCAGGACTGTGCTGGGCTGGAATAAGCCAGGCTGTGCTGTGCTGTGCCGTGCTGGGCGGGATTGAGCCAGGCTGTGCTGTGCCGTGCTAGGCGGGGCGGGATTGAGCCAGGCTGTGCTGTGCTAGGCAGGGCGGGACAGAACTGGGCTGTGCTGTGCTGTGCTGTGCCTTGCGGGGCGGGACTGAGCTGGGCTGTGCCGTGCTGGGCGGAACTGTGCTGGGCGGGATGAGCTGGGCTGTGCTGTGCCCTGCTGTGCCTTGCGGGGCGGGATTGATCTTGGCAGAGGCGTGCTGTGTGGGGGGGCACGGGACTGAGCTGGGCTGTGCCATACTGGAGGTGGAAGGGGATGCGGGACTGAGCTGGGCTGTGCTGTGCCGTACGGGGGGCCGGGCCTGAGCTGGGCTGTGCCGTGCTGCAGGAGTGGGGGGACGGTG
>NC_057713.1:112412436-112417298 GCF_004010195.1 Chiloscyllium plagiosum | reverse complement strand
TGTGCCGTGCTGGGGGCAGGACTGAGCTGGGCTGTGCCATGCTGGGGGCGGGACAGAGCTGAGCTGGGCTGTGCCGTGCTGGGGGCGGGACTGAGCTGGGCTGTGCCGTGCTGGGGGCGGGACTGAGCTGGGCTGTGCCGTGCTGGGGGCGGGACTGAGCTGGGCTGTGCCGTGCTGGGGGCGGGACTGAGCTGGGCTGTGCCGTGCTGGGGGCGGGACTGAGCTGGGCTGTGCCGTGCTGGGGGCGGGACTGAGCTGGGCTGTGCCGTGCTGGGGGCGGGACTGAGCTGGGCTGTGCCGTGCTGGGGGCGGGACTGAGCTGGGCTGTGCCGTGCTGGGGGCGGGACTGAGCTGGGCTGTGCCGTGCTGGGGGCGGGACTGAGCTGGGCTGTGCCGTGCTGGGGGCGGGACTGAGCTGAGCTGGGCTGTGCCGTGCTGGGGGCGGGACTGAGCTGGGCTGTGCCGTGCTGGGGGCGGGACTGAGCTGGGCTGTGCCGTGCCGCGCTGGGCGGGACTCTCCCTCCCGGATCAGCTACACCTGTCCGGGTTGGGTGTCACGCGGCTTAGCCGCTAGTTGCCTGTCTCCTGGATCCCCGCGGACGGTCGCACCCTCTCTCCCACCCACCACCATGTCGGCTCCAGCTCCAAACCCCAGTCTGGGCTCTAACGCCATGGCTTTCCCAGCTCCTCGGATAACCTTACCCCTGGGGATGTCGGTCCTGCAAACCTACTCTGGAGCTTTCATTTGTTTAGAGATTGTGAGTGAGTCGAGAGTAATTGTTCCAAGCTCTGCATGTTCGATGACGCCCAGGTTGTTTGCTAACATTAGTCTTTCTGTTTTGCCCGAAGTTGTTTGGAGGTTTGGTGTGGATTTTGGTCGCCTCGTCCAATGTACCTGTGCCTCTGCTGCAAGGCTGGGTGATGTTTGTTTCGGTGGTCATGTTCCTGTGTTCCACCCTGTACCTGTGTGTGTACCTGTGTGGGCTGGCTGACCGAGTGGATACTGACTGGAATTTGATTGTAAGTAAATGCTCTCTGTCACAGTCTATCCCTGCTCAAAGTAGTCCGCCCGGGACATCTTCAGCAAAGGTGTAGTCCGGAGCCGGCAGGTAAACCTACTGGTCTACAAATTCCCTGTGAAAAATAGCCAGTCGGTAAAGTCTAAAACGCCTAAGTTTCGAGGGGAAAGTACCTGTTGTGCTTTTTTTTTCTCCACCTTTTCTACAAGGTAGGCCAGTCTGGCGGTGTACAGCGGTATAGCAGGTAGCTGGAGCATCTGCAAATCGATTTTGCTCGGATTTATAACTGCTAGTTTCAGAATCTGAACTAAAAATTAACCGTGGGAATATGTAACCGCGCAGACTATTGACTGACTGGCAGACTCTTTTTTTGCTTCGTTTCTAAGACGATGTCAGAGCAGAAGATGCTAGAATAGAAAAATGGGCGCCGTTTATAAACACCAGCTTTTTGTCTCCGCGTTAAGCTGCCTTCACTGATTGCTGGAGAGAAATCTGATCCTTCCTGTTACTCCCACTGTTAGAGGGCAATTTTAACACCTCACTGGTTACCCCAGCTGAAAAAGCTAATTACTGAAAACTGAATTGGAGACTAATTTTTATACATCCAGGTAGTTCTTGCGAATTACATGTGGATGTTTCTTAAATATTGTAATGATACCATGCATTTATTTGTCACCACTGACTTCTCTGCCTGAAAGCAGATGTGACTCAGCACCATAACCTGCTCTGCTGGTAGGTGGGAGAGAGGTGATAATGAGAATCAATACCAGTTGGAATGGGGATTGAACCCTGCACTGGTGATATAAATCTGGACATTAGTCATCCAGCCAGTACTATACTTTCCACTTCAAAAAAACCATCAAAGAACTGTGGTCTTACCCAAAGTTTCCATGCCTAAAACTTCTTGCCATAAGCTTAAACTCACCTAAAACTCTACTGTTCAACCTCTCCCACAGCAACTTTCACTCAGCGATAGGGATATGGGAGCACCGTTCCCTTCCCCTATCCTTGGTTTGTGCCACTTTCCCCATTCCCCCATTTCCCCCAAACTGCAGTTATCTTCCCCTGCAATAGCAAAAGATGCAAAATCTGCCAACAGCTCCCCCCCGCCTCAAACAGTCCTTCCAGGTGAGACCGAGGTTCACCTGCCTCTCCTCCAATCTAGTTCACTAGCCGGTGCTCCTAATGTGGTCTTCTCTATATTGGGGAGACCTAATGTAACCTGAGGGACTATTTCGCTGAGCATCCCAGTCGGGCCAGCAGGGGCTGACCTGACCACCCAGTCACTGTCCATTTTAATTCTCCTTCCCATGACCATCCTTGGCCTCCTCCATTGCCATGACGAATGAAACTGTAAATTGGAGGAACAACACCTCATATTCCATTTGGGCCGCCGACAGCCCGGAGTACTCAACATTGAATTCTCCAATTTGAAATAATCCTCCCACTCAATTCCTCTCATCAACCCTTCCTTCTAGCCTCCAACTGGATTCATTCCTCCCATCAACCAACCAGGTCATACTCTCTACTTGTGTTCACTTATCCCCACCTCACCACCTTGATCTGCAGCTCCCCATACACCCACTCTCAACCCTGAAGAAGAGTTACACCTGAAATATTGACTTCTCCACCTCTTGATGCTACCTGGCTTGCTGTGTTCTTTCAGCTTGTCTACCATGGTGGCACAGTGGCTATCGTTTTGGACTATCAATCCAAAGGTCCGGATTAATGATCTGGAGTGAGTTCAAATCTCATTATCGCAGCCTGGGAGACACAAATTCAGTTAGTTAAGTAAATCTAAGTATCTGATTAAGTAACTACTGCTTTCCATGGAATTGCTGTGGCAATGTACACTTTTATGTGCAGATCATAGACAAGAACTGTAAATAGTGGTGGTAGAGACTTCAATTTTGTTTCTTTTGTACTGACTACTCAGGAATATCTCCACTCTTACTGTCTGCATGACTGAGAATTGATATTCAATCAGGCTGTATTATGAAAACCCCTTCCTTAACTATTGAGTTCCAGAGTGGAACTTGAATCCACAGCCACTTGTTCTGATGTATATAACTCTATAAAAGGGCACCCCTTGTGTTTATACAGTGTCTTTAATGTAGTTAAATAAGTTTGATGCTTTGCAAAAATTTCAACCTAAAACAATAACACTAGATGGTATTTGAAAATTTGATCAGAGTACGTTTTATGTATGTACTTGAAGAGGGTCAAGTGGGATGGGCATATATTGCCAATGCAGATGTGAAAGGTTCATGTAATTATAGGAGATAAGCAAGGCTCTTGAAGCATTGTAAGACCAGAGGTTACAAAAGTAGAGAAGGTAAAGACCAGGAACCAGTGCAGATGGTTAGAGATGACTTTTCTATTTTGTGTAATGTAGGTGTCACTGAAACATTATTGTTTATTGCCCTAATTATCTTGGAGAATATGGTGGTGGCTTGTTAGGCTAATTCTGCACACATTTAACTGTGTGATGGGACATTTTCACCAAACCAGTTATGGAAGGGAAATTAGTGAAATTGATGGGTTTTATGATGATCTGGTACTTGTGTGGTCACGCTGTAGGGATTCTGAGATAGCCACTGCATTACCATATCCTGAGAGCAGATCGAGAGTTGCTGTGGGTTAAGGTATGAACAGAGTTTTAGATGAATGCGAGCTTATGGCAAGTAGAAGCTTCAGGCCAGACTTTTGGTAAGACTGTAGAATTTTCTGATGGCATTTTTAAAGTGCACAAGTCCTGTACCTACATGATAACATTTTGTAATTCTAAATATTAACATTTATAAGTTGCATATATCTTTGGTCGTAAAAAGATTTTTAAAAAAGTGAATAACCTCTCACTTCCTAATGCTATATTTCATATGCCACCTTGTTATCCATTCAGATGTCTACAGAGGAATCTTGATTATCCAGGGTTAATCTAGGACACAAGCAGGGAATATTTCATTTGGTTAATCGAATGTCAGATAACATAGTTAGCCAAGCATCAGGACCTTTCCATCTTGTTCAGGTAATCCAAAATTCGATTGATCGAATGGTGGATAATCAAGGTTTCTCTGTGTATCTCTTTGCAGCCCTTTTGTTCTCCGGACAGCTTGAATTCCCACCTAATTTTGTATTGTCAGAAAACTTAAACAAAATGACAATAATATAGCTGGCTTCAAAGCTGGGTGATTCCATCACAGCACGCCCCTCGTTACGGACAGCCACATAAATGTGACAGCCAATAATCCTTATTCTCTGCCTCTAACCATTCCTCTTTGTACTAGCCTTTCTTTCTAGAATATGTTGTTTGTCTATTTTTTGCGGGCTAGAATGGAGAAAGGGTTTGGAAGGAATTGCTGCGTGTTTGAAAAGTGAATTACTGAAGCTCGTTGTAAGCCATGTTCAAACATTGGGAGGAGGTATTTATGGTTGGGCGAACGCCAGCAGGTGTGTTCTAAGTGAAATTTGGCCAGCAACAGGTTTGCTGTTTGATTTGTGGAGTTGTGACCAGTTGTGGATACTAAAGGGCATTAGCGTGACGACAGATCTCTGGTTCCTGGGTAGGTGGGTGAACATCTTGTGAGTGTGAACGCTGCAGTGAGCAGACCATTGCATGGGCAGATGGTATGTCTTTCTCAAGTAGGATAGCTAAAAGTTTGAAGAAAGCTAGTCTGTTTTCCTTTACCAGTTGCTGTAAGCTGTGGCCTTTAACAGGAGCTGTAGTTAGTGTGCCTTCTGCAAAGGAAAGAATCTGTAGATGAGAGATTGAAGAATGGAACATCTTGGTAATCAAAAGGATCACCTCAGTGAATTCTGTGGACTTGGGTAATTACACTGCTT